>NW_020664419.1:56209549-56307026 GCF_002925995.2 Terrapene triunguis | reverse complement strand
ACACACACACACACACACACACACACACACACACACACACACACACACACAGTGTTAAAAGAGCATTATTAAGGTAGCAAAGTCAAGCACTCAACAATTAGGAAATGCCACAAGTTACTGTACATCCTTAATTTGGCCCCCTTGTGCATATGCATTATGTTACAGTCTTTAATTACCTGATCATATACTGTTTTTTCCACAGGACTCCTGACGGACTGGCTGTGGGAATAAGTCCGGGTTGTGTGGTAAAGGAAGCTGTTGTCTAAAGGTTCCCTACCTCATTTGTTGCAGAAATTGGAAGGTGTGTAGTAAATGAAGCAAGGGTTAAGGCAGCTGAATGCTGCCCTGGAGCACTGGATTCTATTCCTGCTTCTGCTGCAGAGTTCCTGTAGGATGCTAGCCATGTCATGTAAGCCAAAAAAATTTCACACAGATGGTCACTAATTGTGTGTTCTTCATTTTCTAGGGGTCTGACTTGAGACCCTGGGGTCTGATTTGCAGAAGTGCTAAGCTCTCACAGCTGCAATGGAAGCCAGTGGGAGCTGTGCTTTGAATATGTGAAGTGCTATATAATGCTAACTAAGTATTCTGTAAAGTCAATTTCAAGGTGTCTCAAACGGGGCACCCAAAATTAGTAGGTACTTGTGATCTCTCTGTGCCTCAGTTCCTCATGTATAAAATGGAGATAATACTAGTCCCTCACCTCACGGAGGAGTTGTGAAAAATACCTTCATTAATATTAGTGAAACAGATACTATAGTGATAAGTGCCACAGAAAAGCCTGTGAGGAAATTAATAATTCTATTCAAACCCTGCTCTGAATATAATGTGCAGTAAATAAGGCTTGGGGGCCAAACACTGAAAAATGAGACAACAAAATATTGAATACCTGCTCATTAAAGACTGCATAATGCATATGCACAAGAGAGCTGAAATTTTGGCATTTCCTAGCTTCTGGGCACTAGACTTTGCAACCGGAATAATGTTTTTAACAGAGTTTCTGTTTGTATTATTATATATATGCAGATATATTTGCATACATTTTATATTAAAACCACACTCTACAATATAAGTTTGCATACATACATAACACAAGGTCACACACAGTTGTGCAATGCTTAAAGCTGTGATTGTCAAAGGGGGTTAGATGCCCAAATTCTATTGCAATTCAATGGGAATTGGGTGCCTAATAGACTTACCCCTTTGAATATCTCAGGCTAAACGCTTATGCTAACCTAACCAACATGGAAAGTTTCTTATTGTAATTAGTTCTGAAAACAAGTGATTAGTCAAATGTTACTGTGTTACAGGGCTTTTGGCAACGTGATTTTACAAGTATTAATTCCAAACCATATGAAAATACATAACAAAAATCAGTTTAGTAGATAAAGCTTGCATATATAAAGTAATTTAGAATGTAACAGAACTTCTAAGTTTGGATGTACAGTACATCTAATGGAACATAAAAGGATCTGACAATTTATATATCGATTGAGTTATAACATTTTAGCCAGGTAAATATGGATTTTATTAATAAACTTAATCACAGAACTACTATAGAAGATTTAGAAGTTAAGAATCAGTGTGCATCTTAACTTCTTTATTATGTAAAAATTTTATTTATATTCTTATCACACTGAAAACCTACTTCTTAAAACCATCCCCAGAAATCAAACTTTCTGAAATTAATGTAAAAAGTGTCATAACTAAAAGAGTTATTTTTGCTTGATTTAACATATTTGGGTGCCATGGTAATGTAGTTTTATAAGAGACATACTTATAGACAGTCTGATAAAAATAAACAGCCATCTTCTCCCTGTGCTGGCTGTACTAGTATAATTGAGAGGTTCTGATGGAAGGAATTTATTTATTGACAGTTGAGAGTATTTTAAAAATGTTAACTTTTCACAACACCATGTACAGGTTTGTGGTTTCTACCCTTATCCCCTTAACCCCAAACAAATGAGGGGTGAAAGTGGCTTAAATACATTTCAGGGCTAAGAAATGGCCCTTTTCCTGTAGTACACTACAAAGTCATTAAGCCATAGTTGCACACGAAAAATGCTAAAGACACAGTGACAAATAATGCATTATATGGAGTTACATTCAGCTATTCAATTATAAACTACAGCAGTTCTATGTGAATCTTACCAAGGTCATCTTTAATTTGTCAGTAACAGATGAATTATAGTTTTGAATCTTCTCTTTAACTTCTTCTTTACTGAGATACGTGTGGGTTTCTCTCTCTTTCTGAACATCCTAGAACAAAACAAACATTGTCAATCTTAGAAAATCCAGAAAAAAACAACAGTTCATTTACGTTCTAGGCTATGGGCAAACATTGAAATCAATCATTACCTTATACAGGCTCCATATACAGCAGTTATCCATGTAGTAATACAAAGATCTAGCAAATGAGGTATGTCAAAAAAGCTGCTGTGCTGATCATAAACAGTTAAACTGACACACCCAAAAACACGTGTGTCATTTTTTGCCAACTATTTTTGTTCAAATATTTATTAGCAGCATGCAAAGCAGCTCAACTCATTTCATAATTAGATTTTTTCATTTCAATGCTATGTAATATTTTCCAATCACAACGTTTGTACAGAATTACATTTAAGGCATATGTAATTAAAAGAAACTATCTCTGCACAAAGCAGAAAAATATATAAGAAATCCAGTACCTGATAAATAAGTATACATTCTTGATTTTAAGTATTGGAATATGGGCATCTCAGCATTCATCAACTTATAATAGTCTATCTTCCTGCTTATATGATACATCACAAGTATGCATCTAGGCATATACTGCTTCTCCAAATTCAAGATTTTTGTTGTTTTTTTAAGAAGCCCCCATCAGTTTTTCAACTGTTGTCTTTACAGGCGATATACTGATTTTACACGCCACTGTAAAACCAATCCTAAGTATTGGCTATTATCCAAAAAAGCATTTGTTCCCAATCCACATTACTGTGGCAAACCAGTGTTATAAATACACTCAGATTTCTATCACTTGCATGAACACCATATATAGTATGAAACTGATTCAGCTCTCAACTTTAATGATTTAAGACCTCTCTTAGGAGAGGAATACATTGGCTTGGAAACATCTGGGTACCTCTGAGCACAGGAGTACTCATGCACCACGTGCACAATGGTCAAGGGTCAGTATTTTAGACTACCCATCCAAATGGACCCTGGAGGAGTTTGGCCTAAGAAAAGGATTTTCCTGACCTCAAAACCTACTCCTATAACATAATCTCTCTGAGACTTCCCAGCACAGCTGGCAGGCATTTCAGTTTGCCAGAACCGAACCCTGTGACAACACTGTATCTGATGCAGAGCTATACATTTTTGCTTGCCAGAAAGCCTATACAAAGCTGAGAGCTTTAGATTCTTTGATTTTTTACTATATACATGAATAAAGACACATGACTCCGCCATCCTCCCTACAGCTAAAAAAGAGATGTGGTCAGAGCAAAGGATTGGAAACAAGGAACTCCCAAACTCTAATCCTGGCTCAAATACTAACTTCCTTTGGGGTCTTCGATAAGACAATTTCTGCCTCAGTTTCCCCATTTGTAAAATAAGGATACCTCCTAGCTTAGATATGAACATTACAGCTTTTATGATAAGAATGCTATTAGTTCCTTAATTACAGCATTTTTATCATGAAGTTACAATATTGTGGCACAGTGCTCAACTCCACTACAAGCAGGACCAAACCACCTGGAAGTTTTCAGCATCAAGACTCCCCCCCCTCTCACTAGAGAAATTAAAAATATTTATCATCCTTTTATTCTTTCCCCTCCTGTAGCCTGTTCCCAGAGAGCGGTAAGTGCAGTAATACTTAGCACTTTAATATAATGCTTTTTATTCCCTTACTACTTTAGGGACTTCTATAGTTTTGCGAAGGGTTCCCTTTGTGCTAAAAATAAAAAAATAAAATCAGTAATTTTTTCTTTAAAATAAGAACAAATTTGTTGAGCAATTTTAATGTTTAGAAATTATTAAATATAAAAGATTGTAGCGATATTACATGTGTAGCAAATAATAAGAATCTGAAAACACCAGCATCCTAAACATTATGTTTTTTGTTTTAAATTTTAAAAAAATATTTTGAGGCAACTACTGCACCCTCAATTTTCATCCCATTACAAAAGATATGTTATGAGTAGGGAACGGTGTATTCTGCAATTATTTGGCCACAGAATTAATGGAGCAAGCACCTGCCACAGAATTGTGCTCAAGAATCTAAACTTAAATTTTAAAAGTTTCTAGCCCTTATAGTTGTGAACATGTTCTTCCAAATGGGCACTGATTCAGACCCATATTCCTGAGGAGCAGACGGCCTGAAACATTAGCTTTGAGAGGTGTGAACTGCCCCATTCATCTCAATAGTGGAAATTCTGAACCCTAATAATGCCATTTGAAAATCAGAATGTATAATTATTTTATTGCTGATCGTTTAGCAGATACTTCTAGCTAATGTGTTTGCCCATTTTTGTTGCATGCAGTCATGGATGGGGAAGGAGGGAGTTGACCACTGTCAAGGATTGCTGCATCACCATCCAACAACTACTGTCCAGAGGAGAAAACAACAGGGAACAGGAGGGAAAGAAAAGATTAATCCGCCCTTTCCCAGTGTCAAAAGCCTCAACCCATTTATCTGGTTCCAAAACCAGCTTCCTGTTTCCTTGACAGGGCTACATAGATCATGGAGGGCATAATTTGGCCTGCAGAACTGCTATTAGTGGAGATAACTAAAAGAACCCAACCTGCCTTTAACAGCAAAGGGTAAGTCTGCAGGGCTGACAGCTGGAAAAAAAATTGTCTATCTGCAATCTGAGCAAATTTGGTATGGAAATCAATGAGACAATGAATAGGAAAGCCTATAAAGCCATTTGAGGTAGTGTGTTTTATTTAGGAAAGAACAAGACTTTAATCACTACAATATTCATTGCTATTTTCATATGAAATTACTCACTCATATATTTAATTCAGTAAGACCCTCTATTTTGAACATGCCTCAGAAATTCCAGTTTCTTTCACCAAAACGCCACAGAAAAGCAGGGAGCCTTGCCACAGATTTTAGTCCAGCTTGCTGGAGAGTACGCAGGGCCTTTTCTTACGGAAAGGCATAAGATGCATCCTTACATGGCAGTGAGAAACATAAAGCAATCCTTGATTTTGCCACCATGTACATCTGAACTGTTAACGGAGCATCTAAACAGTATGCAGATTAACTCCAAACTGCAAATTATATACAAAAAAACGGGTGTGGGGGAGAAAACACGCAGCAAAGCAACAAGGATCCGAACTTTGAGGTCTCTATGGGCCTGATCCAACTCCCCTTAAATTCAGTGGAAAGACTCCCAATTTACTTCAATCAGTGTTCTGCACCTTATGTTAGTTTCAGGTCAGTTAACAGCAAGGAGGGTGATGAAACTGTGGAAAATATTTTATTTTCAGCCAAAAAAAAGTTATGCCTCCACTTCAAGTCCATTATCCCAGGAAACCCAAGTCTGGGAACTAGAAGCACAAAAAGCATTAGATTCAAATGATAAATTATATAACCAGAGCTCAAACACTGCAACTATTTGTGCACTGAGGGATGCACTTCAAGCCAACAAAAAAATTCCTTCACAAGCAATTTAACACCACAAAATAGTCTAATCAGCAAAGGTAATACAACAATTACATAGTCTGAAGAGAGGGGGAAAATCCTGCACAACTGCAACTGAGACGCAACAAATGAAGAAATACCACATGAAAGCTGTAAGGAATGCTAGTGCAATCAAGTCTACTGTCATCAAGGAGTCAGTCATTCTGATTAGGTATCTCCAGCTAAATGTTAACACATCTGTTAACACTTGAATATCCGTGGCACCCATGGATTTTGATCGTTAGTTTAATTCAAACATCCAACATCCAAAATTTGCTGGCAAGATGCCATGTCATTTCTTCCCAATACTCACAGAGCAAAATCACCTGCAGTATATAATTAATCTTTATCATGGTCTCGGATCCAAAGTTTGGCTAGACAAAGCAATAGTGGCAGAAGTAATCTTCTTTTGGCCAGTGTGCCCAGGCTAAGATCAGGGAAAAGAAGGATTTTGCGAGAACTGCTAAACATTTTCTTCAGCGTCCCACAATCTTCTCCTTGCCTCCTGTATTCTTTACCTCAGGGATTCTCAACTGACCCATCTGTAAACCCTGATGGCCTGTCACAACCCAGAGACTTCCTGAGATGCCCCCAGACGCGATGCTGCTCCCACTCCCGCCCCGGCGCTGCTCGGCTGCAGAACAGGGGATACATCAGGGGCCAGTACTTACTGGAGAACATGACCACCACCCCTCTTCTGGCTCCTGTCCCATGGGGCTAGCTGGGCTTGGCTCCCTGCTCTGGGTACTGCAACTTCTGGGGTTGCAATACTGGTCACTGAAATTTGGCCCAGATGCTTTCCCCCCCCCCCCAAATCATCATGATAGAGCAGCAGCTAGGCCAAACCTGGAGCAGTGCTGAGACCCCATGCACCAGGTCACAATGCCCAGAGCAAGGAGCTGAGTCCAGCCAGCCCCGCAACCCTTTGATGCAATTTTGGGTCACAACCCCCAGGCTGAGAATCCTGCTTTACCTTACAGAAAGGCTCCTCTGCTAATTAAACTTCGATTCAGTGTAAGTCCATTTTCAGTTACATCAGTACAACTCCACTGATTTATAAGGAAATAAATATCCACTACAGTTTGGAAACCTTGTGTGCATCCAACATAGCATGTACTGTAAATTAACAATGGCAGCAATTAAGTACCATGCTGTTCACATGGATTATGGGGGTTGATCGAGAGGCCAGTAAACTCTTCTCTGCAATGACTATGTAAAAACATTCTTTCTGAGACTGGGAGTGCTGGCAAGGAACTCATTCATCCTCTATTGCTTTAGCTACACTAACTGGAGGGAAAAACTCTTGCAGATTACGTGTTGCAGTTAAGCAGGCCTCTCTCCATTTGTTCCTGCAACAGTTCTCGCTGGCCAGTGAGAGGACAGACCGGTTCAGTTAATCCCCAAATAGATAAGAGTACTACCCCCAACTGTTGCTTTGTCTGTGACCTGAGCACCTGTTCTGTAAGTCCTGGCACAGCTCCTTGGAGCAGGTGCATTACAAGTGTACAAATAGTAGCAGATGCATACCTCACAATACATTTCATGTATTACATAGATAAATAAATAAATTAAATAATTTTTTTTTTAATGAATGGAGATATCCTATCTCCTAGAACTGGAAGGGACCAGATGAAAGGTCATCAAGTCCAGCCCCCTGCCTTCACTAGCAGGACCAAGTACTGATTTTTGCCCCGATCCCTAAGTGGCCCCCTCAAGGATTGAACTCACAACCCTGGGTTTAGCAGGCCAATGCTCAAACCATTGAGCTATCCCTCCCCCCATATAACAGATACAACTGATATATGCATATGGTGCATTTAACCCAGCATACATCACTGAAACAGATTTATTTATGTTTTCATCTGCTAATACAGATTTTGCAAATAGTTGCTTCAGTAGTTAGTCCCAGTGATTGCTTCCAATGGTCTGTCCTACTCACAGTATGTGTCATGAGCACAGAAGTGAAACACAACCACGTCAAGCCATCCTGGCAGAGGCCATAAGCTCTTCTTCACCCAGTGCTAGACAAGGCCACTATGCTGAGTGGGTTTAGTTTTACAATATTTTTGTATAATTGTATTTTGACCAAAACACGGGAACTATACGAGGCGTGGCGTCATACTGAAGCCAGAACACTGGAATGATGTTCTCATTAACAGCTGCAGGCCATGTCATCATCATCATCTGCTCCTCCCAGTTCAACTGAGAAAATGTGTTTTGCTGCACAGTGTTCTGGGCCTGTTTCCATTCCTGTGCCTCACATTTGTTGTTTTCTCCTCTTGAGGACAATTATGAATGGTGATAAAAACAAGATTCAGTGCAATTCTATGGAACCTATGTATAACCTCTTCAGATCCACAACACCAGCCTCTCAGCCCAGGGCCAACCTGTTAATTTGCTATGAAATTCAAGAAATATTTGCAGTAGTCTATGAAATAAGCACACATCTCTAGTTCCCAGAATTTCCATTAAATTTGATAACAAACCTTCAAACTAAGTATAAGAGCTCCTTTGAGTCTCAAACACAAGTTTCTAAGCGGTAGTAGCAGGCAGCAGAGGGGGGGGGGGACGCGTGTGCATTTGTTTCCATCAGGGAGAACAGCTGGGCTGTGATTAAGATACTGGAGAACTGGGTTCAGTTCCCAGCTCTCGCACAGACTTCCTGCATGACCTTTCACAAGTCACCACCTCTCCATGCTTCAGTTCCCCCATCTACAAAACGGGGAAAAATAACACTTCCTTTTTCTCACCCTCTGTCCTGCCTACTTAGATTGTAAAGTTTTTAGGGCTGGGACTGACACGTACTACATGCACGTACAGTCCATAGCATAATAGGACCCCAATCTCAGTTGGGGCCTGTGATAAATGAAGGGGGGGAGCTCCCTTTTATGGACACCCAGACAGGCAATTAGCTATAAAGTCCCTCTTGGTGGCTGCTTGCTTTACCTGTAAAGGGTTAAAAAGTCCCCAGGTAAAGAAAAGGGAGTGGGCACCTGACCAAAACAGCCAATGGGAAGGCTAGAACTTTTTAAAATGGGGAAAAATTGTCTCTCCGTTGTTCTCAATGGGCTGCAGGGACATGGAGCAGCAATGCTAGAAGCAGGAATGCTGTGTAAGGTTTGAACCAGGTACCTAGAAGGAATCATTGGGACCTGGAATGTTTAGATAGATGCAATCAGGTTTGTTTCTTTATTTTGGCTTGTGGACTCCTCTGTGCTAACCCCGGATGCTTTTGTTTGCTTGTAACCTTTAAGCTGAACCCCCTCAAAAGCTATTTTGGGTGCTTAATTTTTGGAATTGCTCCTTTAAAATCTAGTAAAAGCCTAAGTTCCAGATGTATTTTCTTTTTGTTTTTAATAAAATTTACCTTTTTTAAGAACAGGATTGGATTTTTGGTGTCCTAAGAGGTTTGTGCATGTTGTTTGATTAGCTGGTGGCAACAGCTAATTTCCTTTGTTTTCTTTCTCAGCTCTTCCCCGGAGGGGGGGGGTGAAAGGGCTTGAGGGCACCCCACAGGGAGGAATTCCCAAGTGCTCCTTTCTGGGTTCAAAGGGTTTTTTGCATTTGGGTGGTGGCAGCGTTTACCAAGCCAAGGTCAGAGAAAAGCTCTAACCTTGGGAGTGTAATACAAGCCTGGAGTGGCCAGTATTCATTTTTAAAATCCTTGCGGGCCCCACTTCTGCACTTGAAGTGCCAGAGTGGGGATTCAGCCTTGACAGGGCATCTAGATGCTAATGTGATACAAGTGCACATGAATAGTATTAACATCACGCAAATAACTGTTCAAGTGAACTGCAGAACAAACTGTGATCCCACCCCCCACCCCACTACATCTGTGTCACATGAAGTCCAAGCTTTGGTCTTAGGTGAGCATCTTGTTGCTATACCCAAACAGCTAGACACACTAGGCCCTCACACTAAATTTGGAAAAAAACCAACAATCCAGGACTTGATCTAATGAGTTCTAGATCACATTCCAAACTGAATTTTACTTTTCTACTTGCATCCACAAGGGGAACCAACTTTTCCAGTGAAGCAGTGACCTTAAGCAATAGCTCTAGTATAGGAAAAGCAAGCTCCACTAAACAGAACACATCACAAAGGCTTGATAGAAGAAGGGAGACATAATGGAGGAAAATTGTATTTGAGCCAAAAAGGGAATAAAGTATTTTCTTAAGAAATTCAAAGAACCAAATAGCCTTGGGAGCTAAAGCCAACTTTTAAACAATGCCAGCACTCTACCCCCTCCTGTCCTCAGACCCACGCTCACCCCAAACACAAAGCAACACTTGATCCTGTCATATCATGAAGACTCCATGATCTTGGATTACGCTATAACTGGTGACCTTGAACATATGGTTCAAGACAGAGGGGTTAAAGTTTGACCTAAGAGTATAAAGTCCATCCACTCTTCCACATCAGAGACCAAGACATGTATAGCTGTGAAGAATACAACGAAAAACAAACTAACTAACTACATCACATCTCCATTAGAAAAGGGACCTAACTAGTACCAGGATGAACATGGAAAAGTCAGTGTTTGTTGGGGGCTTTTTTTCTGGGGTGGGGGAAGAGGAATGAGGGGGGAAACATATCCTGATTACTTATGCACTGACCTCAATAAAGTGAGCTGCCAGCTTAAATAAAATGAATGCACATTCTAATACCACCAGAGAGAGATATAAAATTTAAAAATCACTGACTTGAATCACTTTTGAAGTAAACATGTTGTTTCCTCCATACACTGATGTTCCTGGGAAACAAAGGAACTCAACACCACCTTCCCCCTACCCAAGAAATGCCACCCTGTCCTCAGAAAATGCCCTTAGACTTCATTTGGCAACCCATCTGTGGATCACCAAGTGGAGAGACTGGCTGTATCTATCTGTTAACTAACAGATACTACCTCCAAACCAGAGGCAGGGAGGAGACAGAAGAGACTAGAGGTGTTAGGTGAGGGGCTACGAGGAAAGCAGCTCCAAGCTTTGCTCCTGCCCAAGCCCATGATCTATCTATGATCCACAGAGGGCGCTTTCTGGAGTTGGGAAGGAGACATTTCTTGGGAAAGAGAAAGATGATGGGGTGGAGGTAACTGACTCTACCAACCGAGTTTTCTTTTTGCAGTCAGTGCTGCTTATGGTCTCTGCCTCCTATTCCATTGCCCTAGGAATCGGAAGCAGTTTATGTAAACCGGTCATTATGCTGGGCAGAGATGCCTCCTCTTATGCTGAATAGTAGTTTTAGAAGACAGAATGATTTCAAAAGCATTCTACACAACAGCCTGTTAACACTGCAACACTTCAGGTGTCTTTGCTGTGTGGCCACTATGAAAGGGTTCTGAAAAAAGGTAAGAAATTCACATCATTAAATACTCAAATACAGGATTTTGTGGGATTATATTGCTAATCAGAAGTGTAATTTTTTTTTTTTTGGCAGAAATGCTTTAAAAAATGTACAGACATTCTAGAGAGTATTTGTTACCTTACATTATTTAAAAAGAGAAAAACACCAGTTTGTGTGTTTACCAACATACTGTCAAAGCCCTGTCATAGGGAAAACTAAGGACTGGTCTTCACCAGGGCCGGCTCTGGCTTGTTTGCCGCCCCAAGCAAAAAACGCCCGGCTGGCCGGGGCAGCAAGGGGGGGGGGGGGGGGGGGGCGGGAAACAAACCTGCCCCCGGCCGGAGCAGCAGGAGGGAGAGAACAAACCGGCCGGCCGCAGCGGCAAAAGAGGGTGGGGAGAACAAACCGGCCGGCTGGAGCAGCAAAGGGGGAGGGGAAACAAACCTGCCCCCGGCCGGAGCAGCGGGGGGGGGGGGGGACAAAACGGCCGGCCTGCCAGAGCGGGGAAGGAAAGAAAAAACAACAACAACAAAAATACCTGCGGGGCGGCGGGAGCGTGGGTGCAGGGGGACTCCTGGCCCTGCAGACCCCAGGCAGTGGAGTGCGCACCCCGGCTAGCGGGGGGCGGGAGGGGGGAGAGAGAGAAGAGGGGCAGCCAGGGCTTCCTTATGCGGGACGCTTGCCACGCAGCCCCTCTTGGTGCGCTGCCTGCCGGCAGGCAGGGAAGAACACAGGCTGCCTGCCGGGCTTGCTACAGGGCGCTCCCCTCCTCCGCCCCCTACCGGGCGGCGGGAGCAGCAAACCAAAAAGAAAAAACCTGCAGGGGCGGCCAAAGTGGTGAGGCGCAAAAAAAAAAAAAAAGATTAGACGGAATGCCGCCCTTTGGAATCTGCCGCCCCAAGCACAAGCTTGCTCGGCTGGTGCCTGGAGTCGGCCCTGGTCTTCACTACCCACTGGATTGGTGGGTAGTGATCAATCTATCAGGCGTCGATTTATCGCGTCTAGTGTAGACGCTATAAAATCGATCCCCGTTGACTCCGGGACTCCAGCTCGCGAGAGGCGGCAGCGGAGTCGACAGGGGAGTGGCAGCAGTCGACTCGCCGCCGTCCTCACGGCCAGGTAAGTTGACCTAAGATATGCCGACTTCAGCTACGCTATTCGCGTAGCTGAAGTTGCGTATCTTAGGTCGACCCCCTCCCCCACCCCTAGTGTAGACCAGGGCTAAGACATAACCTGAACTGCGACAACCTGCTAGCAGAACTCCAGAAAGTATGTTTAAATTAGCTATTTTAAGAAGCACAGAAACAAGCCAAAAATCCTTACAGTTTACTCCTTTAAATATTCCTCTCCACAAACCAGAGGCAATATAAATACAGTATTCATTTCACTGTATGAGTGTATTTGTTAGAAAGATTAATTGTATTTGCTAGTGACATTAAAACAGCAGCTCAAGTTTCATTTATGTTTATCATGACCTCACTCTGAAAACCCCTTAGCACAAATTCTGTCAGACCCTATATGGCTGTACTTCAAAACTGGGTTGCATGCCAATTGTTAAACAGCAATCATTTGTTTAGAGTCCTAAACTAAACTGTATGAAGAACAGCATTTGAAGCCGTGGCCCTAGATTTTCTATTAAAAGGCATAGCAGGTTACAAGTCATTCTGACACCATTTTTAAAGTAATACATTGTATGTGTTTTGAATTAACATTTCACAACTGTTTAGGTCTTGCACAGATTTTAATCAAACTAGATTTATGAACCAGCAAGAACAGAAAATAATCAGCCACTATCAAATACCCTGCATAGGAAAAGTGTAAGTTAGACACTTGGCTATCCAAATACAAGTGGCTTAATGTAGTGAAATGGATTAGCACCCTCTCCTGACCCTACTGAAAGGGTCTGGATTTTAACTGATAAGGTTATATGGTGTAACAGTACTTAAACAAGCTTATATGAGATACAGTGTAAAGCTAATCAGTGGATCTTGGAAAGAAGGTTAAGCACTGCCAAAATTGAACTATTCAGTTACTAACAGCACTAAAATAATGTCAGGGACTCAGTTAATAACCATAAGCACAGCAGATTCAGAGGGAAAACTAAAAATCCAGCCCAACACTCATAGTCTAAAACTCCCGAGGGGGGAAGGAGCCACTGGCTGAGCTGGAGTTTTACAAATTGCACTAACAGAGAATTAGGATGAGACCAAATTCCATTTCACTTGTAATCAAACCCAGAATCTGATCCTGGGTTGAAGTAGTTGAAAGATTAACTCATTAATTCTTTATTCCACCTAGATACAGGCTATGTCTACAAGGAGCCAAGTTAAAAAAGAATTCCCTACACCTTGGCTCTAACACTAGCTTTGGAATTAGAACTGGGGAAAGTTAGAATGTAGACAAGGCTCTGCCTGACAAAACTTTTTTTTTTAAGTTACTGTTTTGATTAGACTTGTTTTAAAGCAAATTTAAAATCACACAGTGAAAATGTTTCTGGTCTCTGGAGCCTTGTCTAACACTACAACTCCCATGAAATGGTATTAGACTCAGTAGGTAGTTAGTTTCCCAAGTGCAAGCAGGCCATAGCTTTAATAGAAAACAGTAGCAATTAAAAAAGACAGTCCTCTGAAGCAATTACAGTCCACTAGGTAAATTCCTCATGGGGGAAGTGTTAGCTCTCGGAACGCTTTTGAGAAGTTATGGGATCTCTTTTGTTCAATACGCGTGCAACTCATGTAGACCACATTCATGTGCTGAACATTTTTATGAAGTCATTGTGATGTTTCACTCCATATTCTTTATAAAAATATGCTTATGATATGAATATGACATAACAGATATACTTTATGCAAGATGGGTCTTGTAAGATATCATTGGAAAGCTTATAATTTACTGAATATGATTATCCAATTTGTATGCCTGTATCATTTCTGTATCTCAAGTTAAGAATATTGACTTTGTAACTGTATTTAAACTATGCTACTTTGGGGTGATGCCCACTGCTAACACTTCAGGTACAACAATGGAAAAGCCAGACAGGGCTGATGACCCATCAGTGAGGACAACGGACTGTGAAAAGGCTCGGCCTTCCTGCGGACGCACCATACTGCCGCTGACTCATGGACGCTTGACACTATAGAGTCAGATGGTCTTGTCACCTGATACTAGACATTACCTGAGACTTCTTGTAACTTTCCACTGGAAGGGAAGGGGAGTCAAGTCTGGGAAACAAAGGATTCACACCTTATGTAAATCCTATTTAAGGATGGGGAGGAAGCCAAAAGGGACGACTCCTCTCCATGGTTAGGGTGCCCAAGAGAAAAGACTGCTAAAGCCAGCTGAAGGGAGGGGGGAGTCCAGACTGAGACAAGGGTCCAGTCTGAAAAGAAATATAACAGGAACTCTGAACCACAGAAACTTTGTAACCTGCCTAAAATAACATTTAGGGTAAGAAATTACATTTTGTAACCTGTTTCTTAAGTCTATTGAGCTTAGCTTGCGAATTTAGCTTTATTTGGTCAGTAATCTGCTTTGTTCTGTCTGTTACCTCTTATATTCACTTAAAATGCACCTTTTGTAGTTAATAAATTTATCGCTTGTTTATAATATAACCCAGTTTATGTAATTTCTAACGGGGGAGAGGGGAAGTTGTGCACATCTCCCTCCACATTGAGGGAGGGGGCAGATTTCATAAAACCTTTGGGTTTGTCCCCCTTAAAGGGAGTGGGCACCAGAGTGTTGGGGTGAGCCCCTAAGGCTGAATCTTTCCAGAGCAGATCTCTGTCTCTCTGTGCAACTGGGTGTGGCCCTGCCTGTGTGCTTGGCTGGAAGAGGCTGGGGAGCCTAACCCAGCAAGGCCAGGTAAAGGGGACCCAGACTGGCAGAATAGGATGACTCTGTGGCACCCCAGCACATCAGATGACATTGCAAAGGGCCCAAACCCATCACAGTCATAACTAAAAGAAAAAAGCCCCCACTCTTTTTGAACAAGTGCAGCCAGCTATCTATTTTTAAAAATAAAGTCTCAGCTTTATTTTGCTTTTCTTTTATAAAGGACAAGCAGTTTACATTATAAAATAATCACTCCTAAAGCATTAAACAATTTATTTTTACAATGATAACCTCCTTAAAAAAAGTATACCTGTCTCTGTCCCCCCAAAACACAAAACTTTTCCTTCATATTTTAATCTGACCACAGCAGACAGGCATGTCTAGCTTCAGTCTGGTATAAGTTTACAGCCAACTTACATACCTTCTGAGATGTCTTTTTAAGGCAGTAAAGTTAAGAACTAATCTGAACTTCAAGTTCCCTTTCTTTCTGAAGTTTTTTTTTCTTTTGCAGCTATTTTTCATTAGAATAACTGTCTTTTTCAGACAACAGAGTCTTCACAAAGTACTTTTACAGCAATGCTAACTGTCTCAATAGGCCCTGTAAAATAACTGATCTACTGAACGGCTACAGAAATACTTTAAAACGTTGGATCCCGCAATGGCCAGTCTCTTCAAAACAAGCACCCAAGTCAAAAGCTTGATGCAGCAGAAACAAAAGAGAAGCCTTTGCAGTTGAGACTGTGTCTAGGACTTACATTTGTTTGTATGTTAGGTAATTCAAAGCACTTTACACCACTATTAGCTCAATGTTAGCAGTGTGCTGACTGTGCAAGAAAGCAATATAAATTCTTCATTCACTCTCTCATAAATAGTCTTAGACATCAGAACTTGTTTTATCAAGAAGATTGATATTTGTGCAATTATCAATATTGGAAAATTGCCAAGAAGTCCACAGGATCATTACCTTCACCTAGATAGCCCAAGATGAGCAGAAGAAAATTCAGTTTAATATTTCATGGCACCTAAACATTGCAGACTTTTGCCCCAAGTACTGCATTTTTCTCCTCAATAAAGGAAGGCCAAGAGACTGCTGCTAAAATTGCAGAGGGCGAAAAGAGCTGCTTACTCACAACCTGATTCAATGGCTAGAATCCAAAAGCAATTTATTCTGCTGTGCTGGAGAAAGGCCACCAGGAAACAAAAAATTAGTTGCTTTGTTCTTAAGCCAGCACATGGAAGAATGTGTTGATTTTATAACAAAGTTCAAAAAAGTTATTCTCTCTTCATTCCAAACAGCAATTTCCCCATTCGTATGCACAGGAAACTAAAGTCACAAGGAAGTGTTGCTGCTACTCCACCTTTCCTTAAACCCAACTTATGTTTAAGGTAATTCAATTATGAAGCTCATCAAGACATGAGAAACCCATAATGGCTCATACAGTTTGTGTGTGAAGAGAAGCGAGTCTATGCAAAATGCAAACTTTCTGAAAGTGACTAGAACTAACGACCAATATTAAAGAGGTAAGGTAGTCCAATCTAGAATCAGATTCTAGCCTAGCCTTATGATAGGCAATCACAGAAGTTATAATACATATGACAACATACACTACTAAAGGCTGTATAGGCTTAGTGGCTGTAACTAGCACGGGAATGACCCAACAGTAATAGCACCTTTAAAAAGGTTAAAGGCTGGAAATTAACAAAAAAGCAGAAACAGTCAATTACTTTTAAGAGCCTCACAAATACTGTCTGACACTTTGCTTCACACTGGGATAGATTTTATGATATCTGACAATAGCAGAAAGTAATTTCACTGAAGAAGCATTTTGATATTTAGCCAACATACTTAGAGAGAAAAGGAATGTGCTTGATACAAATAGCTACCTAATTTCAATACAAGAGCAATTACTTTACAGACAATAAAACTGCATGGGTGCACATATGCACCCCAGTCTAACGCCTAATTGAAAACATTATGTTTACTTATTTAAAAACATGGTAACTTCCTGAAAAAAAAAATCCCCTCAATGCTATATAAAATCCTGAATAAAAAAAAAAAAAAAAAAAACCCACACAACCATCATCTTGATTTACGGAAAATAGAAGCAAAATGGAGCCACTTTAAAGAGCTAGAGAGAAGATGGAAGAGTTCAGATTTCTAAACCACTGAACTCCTGTAATTCAAGCTGTGTGTTTGGTTTTGTGCACAAAACATTATGACTGGTCTATCTACAGGACTAGAATTTATTTACATGTAATGTTCTTGGTGGAAAAAGAGGAGGTTACTCACCTGTAACTGGAGGTTCTTCGAGATGTGTGGTCCCTATCTGTATTCCACATGTGAGTGCGCATGCGTACCTTGTGCCTGAGTCCAGAGGTGTTTCCAAGCAGTATCTGTTGACCTGCACATGTGTAATGCACCTCCTCGTGCTCCTGGCCGAGGATATAAGGGGCAGTGTGGGTTGACGCCACTCCAGTTTCCCCTCTTACCACTGCAGAATAGAGTCTGAAGCAGCGGGGAAGGAAGGTGGGTAGTGGAACACAGAGAAGGACCATACATCTCCAAGAACGTCAAGTTACAGGTGAGTTGCCGCCTCTTCTTCGAGTGATGGTCCCTATGTGTATTCCACAGGTGGGTGACCTACGAGTCATAATCAGTGAAGAGGTAGGTGCGAGGATGCTAATGAGACAGCCATCTAATACAGCGTGGCCCACGTCCGTGTCCACTGCTGCCGTGTGTGTTATGGTGTAGTACACTAGAAACGCGTGGATAGAGCGCCATATCGCAGCCTTGCAGATGTCCTGCCGTGGGACATCAGCTAGAGAGGCTGAGGAGGCAGCTTGCACTTTTGTAAAAGGTGCTGTCATACCCCCGGGAGGGGGTAGGTTGGAGCGTTTATGCCAGCATGCACCCTGAGGCCCATTTAGAGATCCTTTGGGAACAGATGGCTTTTCCCTTTGATCTCTCTGCAATGGTGATGAAAAATCTTGGAGCCCTCCTAAAGGGTCTAGTCCTGTACAAGTAGAACACCAGGGCACAGTGAATGTTGAGAGAGTACAGGGCTCTGTCGGCAGGGGAGGCATGTGGCTTCAGATGGAACACAGTAAGTGGATGGATGGATTGAGTTGTAATTTGGACACCACCTTAGGAAGGAATTTGGGGGGTAGTCTTAAGGAATCCTTGTCCTTGTGAAATACCATGCAGGGAGGGTCTGTCATCATGGCAGAGAGCTCACTGACTCATCTGGCCAAGGTGACAGCAACCAGGAATGCCACTTCCACAGAGAGGTGGGTCTAGATAATACTTAGTCCTGCCTTGAGTGCAGGGGACTGGACTAGATGACCTCTTGAGGTCCCGTCCAGTTCTATGATTCTATGGAGCATGTTGTCATGAGTTCGAAGGGTGGTCTCGTGAGGGCGGAGACAATGAGGTTAAGGTTCCATGTAGGTGTTGGCTTCACAACTGGTGGAAAAGTGTTGAGCACGCCTTTCATGAAGCTCAGTGATAGGGTTTGTAAAGACAGAGGTGCCCTCCACTGGTAGGAGGAAAGCACTACATGCTGCCAAGTGTGCCCGGATAGAGTTGAGAGTGAAGCCCGATGTATTGAGAGCGAGGAAGTAGTCCAGGACAAGTGAGATGCTCACTGTGTCCACAGAGTGGGGGGTGAGGGGCCTGTTCTAGGAAGTGCTGCCAATTAGTGCAGTAGCACATTCTGGTGGACTCTTTCCTGCCCTGTGTGAAGATTTGCCAACCCAGGGTGGAGCATGCATGGTCTAGCATCCATACCATGTTTACTATAGTTTCGGTTTCATTATTCAGCATGAAATTACATTACAGTTATAAAGATAAAAATCTCAGGTCTCTTCACAATAAGGAGGGCAAGTTTTGGTTTAAAACAAATAGCTGCTCTTAGAACAGTGGTTCTCAAACGTTTGTATTGGTGACCCCTTTCACACAGCAAACCTATGAGTGTGACCCCCCCCTTATAAACTAAAAACACATTTTTTATATTTAACCCTATTATAAATGCTGGAGACAAAGTGGGGTTTAGGGTGGAAGCTGACAGCTTGCGATCCCCCTGTAATAACCTTGTGACCCTCTCAAGGGTCATGACCCCCAGTTTGAGAACTCCTGTCTTGTCTTAGGGTATGTCTACACTACAGGATTAATCCGAATTTAGATAATTCGAATTTGGGAAACAGGTTGTATAAATTCGATTGTGCGCGGCCACACTAAGCACCTTAATTCGGTTTTAAACCACATTAATTCGGTGGTGTGCGGCCACACTACCCCATTAACTTAAACACAGTAATTCGGTGGTGTGCGTCCACACTAACCCTAATTCGAATTAACAAAATCGATTTAGGCTCTACTCCGTTCGTCGAGGTGGAGTACAGAAATCGATTTAAAGGGCCCTTAATTCGAATTAACTGGCTCTGTAGTGTGGACGGGTGAAGGGTTAATTCGGATTAAGGCAGCTAAATCCGAATTAAAGTCCTAGTGTAGACCAGGCCTTAGAAGGTGGCAGAAAACTGGCCTTCACTTATGTTTAGTTAGTCCCCTTGAAATCAACAGAACTATTCACGTGGTAAAGGGACTACTCATCGTGAGTAAGGGAGGCAGAATCTGGCCCACAGTCGGGTACAGAAAAAGGGCAGAGCTTTTAGCCAAGAGAATGTACTAATACCACAGATGTGCAGAAATAGTGGGATTTAAGGGAGTTCCTCACTAGTTACATGTTTTCTAATCAAATGTATGTTATGATGTGAAGCTGGGAACAAGCCAGCTGCAGCTGGCTGTGGTATCTAATTATTTTCAGAAGCACAAGGCTAGTCTAACCAAGCTATTTACACAGAGTAAGTCATTTTAAAAAGAGACAGTGCTGTAGGTAATATATTTTTAAGATGCAAACTATACCAGTTTTTGCTTTAGTAAAATATTATATACATCTCTCACGCTCAAGCTATTAAGTTTTACTAACAAGTCAGTAATTATATTTTACATTTACAGGATAATTAACAAGTCTAACGGCCAACAAACAGTACTTTTCTAGCCAAGTATACATACTACAGCATCAGCCAGACTGGAAAATATCACAGTACTACCAAACTGCAGCAAGATTCATAGTATCCAGTCAAAACATATTAGTCAAAAAGGGCCACATCTTGAGATTAATGGCAACATAATGAGAAGGTAAAGTAAGACTACTTTTTTCTTAAGTAGCTTCATACTATTTGCCTACCAGTTCTATTAGAAATGAAGTGCACCAGCTATTTTTCACACCACAGATGCAATCTTGGGGGGAGGGATAGCTCAGTGGTTTGAGCATTGTCCTGCTAAACCCAGGGTTATGAGTTCAATCCTTGAGGGGGCCATTTAGGGATCTGGGGCAAAAATCTATCTGGGGATTAGTCCTGCTTTGAGCAGGGAGTTGGACTATATGACCTCCTGAGGTCCCTTCCAACCCTGATATTCTATGATTCTAAGATAATGAACTGGATAATAATATTGTCACTTTTCTAATGAGGGAATTTGGGGATGATTAGTAATCACTATTTGTTCTTCTTTCCCAGTGATGTCCACTCAAACCATCTGTATTTGATTTCATTTTAGAAGTCTACTTGAAATATCTTCCCTAAAACTTCATCTTTGTACAAATAGATAGGTGCACCGCTGTCCAAAGAATCGTACTACAATTTTAATTAGTTCAGGTTTCCTAGCATAACTGTCACCGAGTTTGCTAACTACTGTGATGGTAAAAATGGAGAAAGAGCTGATTCAGCAACAGTGCAAAGTTTCACAGATCAACTGTAACAGTAGTCATCTTGTGAGTATGGGATATACTTGTTCCACAAAGGCAGAGGCGTTTTAGGCATTTGTGGTGTCACGGGATTAGCCCATCTGCTCTGGTTATCAAATGCACTTCTTATAGCCAGTGGTTATTCATATACAGGGCTCCTATTCCTTCAGGAATTGGAAACATCCTTGCAAACTACTCCTGAAGATTATTGGGAATATTTTGAAAATCCACTGGCCCCGCTAAACTTAATGAGCCATTTTAAAATCAATCACACAACTTAGCTGCATTATCTCTAACCCATAAAGTCTCAAGAACTTGTTTTGTTTTGCAATTTAAGACTGTGCTTAAGAGCTTACATTTGTCTGCTTAAGGGAATGTTACTGAACAAGATTATCCAAACCACAATAATTAGCAGTGTAACTCATCTTTTCACATTGGTTTTCCTAGCACTAGTTAGGACCACTGATGTTTACAGCTTAAGTAGATATATCTGTCTTTGCCTCTGGAATACAAAAATGTCAGATGAATCTAGTCTAACAAGATTAAAAACTAATAACTGATGGTTGTGAAAGGAGCCAGGAGGGGACAGCCATCTTCATTTGGCTTTAGGAGGAACAGAGAACACAGAGCTACCTCTGAACCCAAACCAACCTATAAAGTCTTAACACTAAGCTTCCTTTTTAGAAACAAGAACAATCTAATTGCTTAAGAGACCCTCCTCCATTTTTCTCTCTTTACAGCTGGCTAAGGGGGACTCAATGTTTGCATTTCCCCACTTTAATCAAGAACAAAAGCCCATTAGGATTTTACTATGAGTATACTTGTGATCTTAAAGAATGATGATTTTAATCTAGCAATCATCAATTAAATGTTTTAGGGGGAGGGAGATGGTGTATGAGGTAGCATGAGTTATAGTAAGGCACAAGTTTCCACACTGCTTAAACTATTGGCAATAATTTATTAGAAATGAGCATGTGGGGAGACGACTGTTGGTTAAGCATGTTTCTAGAGAAAAGTATAGCATACCCCGAAGTCTGAAGTTTACTTATAAAACTTTAAGGTAGAAACTGATGCAGGAAATTGAAAACTGTCTATTTCAGAACAACATAAGTTTAGCTGTCACTTTTTTCTATTTCTCTTTCCTCATTCTTCATTGTCAAATACATGTGCATGAAAATCCAATCTTTGTCTCTTAAGAACTCATCCACTTAAGAACCCATCCACGTTTATTGGCTTTGCTGTGTGACAGCACAATGGAGTCTTTGTTATGTTCTCAGCCAGGAATTGTGCCTAAAAAGTTCAGGTATGCATTCGATACCAGTATGGCTTACCCAAGGACTGTTCTTCCACCATCTGTGGAAAAAAAGCATCCCCGCCAAAATAAAAAAATAGAATAGCTGTAATATCTAAAATTATTCAAAACTTTGCCTTTGCACACAGATGTTTCTTTATTAACTACATAAAATACTGTTATTGAGTTCACTTGAATTCTGTACAGAACAAGGCTCAGTGAATAAAAGCCAGAAGATGGGAAGGGAGATTGGGACTGGCAGCCAGTGGGGACAGGGAACATGGATGGGATGTTGTCCCTAGGACCTATGCCTCATTTGTGGCAGAAGTTGGCTGGGGTGTAGTGGATAAGGCAGAGGATTACAGAAAGAGAAACGCTGGTCTCCCTTGAAAACTGGATTCTATCCCTGCTTCTTCCACAGAGTTTCTACGTAATGCTGGACAAGACACTTAAACCAAAGCTTTTCCCCTGTGGTCACTAACTGTGTGTTCCTCATTTTCTGTGTGCCTAACTTGGGACACTGCAGTTTGACTTGCAGAAGTTCTGAGCAACAATCAGCTACAACCGAAATCAATGGGAGCGGTGCTTTGAACATATGAAGTGCTATATCATGCTAAGTACTCTGAAACTATCAGATTCTAGGTGTCTCAAACTGGGCACTATTAATTTTTGGATTCTTCTGACTTTCTTCTCTCTGTGCCTCAGTCCTCTATCTGTAAAATCAGGATAACGCCCTCTGAGACTGACATGGAGCAGCTATGTAATAATTTAAGAATACTGAGATGTAATAATTTTATACATGATGTATCTGACCAGTGAGATGAAGTTGTTGTACAATGGGTTATAAGATTTTCCTGTACAAATGTATTAATCTGGCTTAATAGAGGGCTCTTGGAAAAACAAGAAGGAAAACATCATAATAGCTACAGATAAGAAAATCTTCCAGCAAACATTGAGGGAGGGGGCAATTACAGAACAATGGTATACTTCCAGGCTCTAGCCTGAAGTGCCCCGGCTGTTTTGCCATGCTGGGAACAAGATCAAAGGGAAATAAACAGTTAAAAACCACTTCTCAGGAGGAGGGGCAGGTTAATTATCAGGAGCTGTCCAGAGGGATAGGGTTGCCAACTTTCTATTTGCAGAAACCTGAATACCCTTGCCCCACCTGAGGCCCCACCCCACCCCTGCCCCTTCTCCGAAGCCCCACCCCATGCTCACTCTATCCCCCTTCCCTCCGTGCTCGCTATCCCCTACCCTCGCTCATTTTCACTGGGCTGGGGCAGGGGGTACAGGAGGGGGTGAGGACTCCGGAAGGGGGTGCAGGCTCTGGGGTGGGGCTGAGGGGCTTGGAGTGTGGGACGGGGCTTGAGGGTGGGGCCGAGGGGTTCGGAGTGTGGGATATTCATAGATTCTAGGACTGGAAAGGATCTTGAGAGGTCATCGAGTCCAGTCCCCTGCCCTCATGGCAGGACCAAATACTGTCTAGACCATCCCTGATAGACATTTATCTAACCTACTCTTAAATATCTCCAGAGATGGCGATTCCACAACCTCCCTAGGCAATTTATTCCAGTGTTTAACCACTCTGACAGTTAGGAACTTTTTCCTAATCTCCAACCTAAACCTCCCTTGCTGCAGTTTAAGCCCATTGCTTCTTGTACTATCCTTAGAGGCTAAGGTGAACAAGTTTTCTCCGTCCTCCTTATGACACCCTTTTAGATACCTGAAAACTGCTATCATGTCCCCTCTCAGTCTTCTCTTTTCCAAACTAAACAAACCCAATTCTTTCAGCCTTCCTTCATAGGTCATGTTCTCAAGACCTTTAATCATTCTTGTTGCTCTTCTCTGGACCCTCTCCAATTTCTCCACATCTTTCTTGAAATGCGGTGCCCAGAACTGGACACAATACTCCAGTTGAGGCCTAACCAGCGCAGAGTAGAGCAGAAGAATGATTTCTCGTGTCTTGCTCACAACACACCTGTTAATACATCCCAGAATCATGTTTGCTTTTTTTGCAACAGCATCACACTGTTGACTCATATTTAGCTTGTGGTCCACTATAACCCCTAGATCCCTTTCTGCCGTACTCCTTCCTAGACAGTCTCTTCCCATTCTGTATGTGTGAAACTGATTTTTCCTTCCTAAGTGGAGCACTTTGCATTTGTCTTTGTTAAACTTCATCCTGTTTACCTCAGACCATTTCTCCAATTTGTCCAGATCATTTTGAATTATGACCCTGTCCTCCAAAGCAGTTGCAATCCCTCCCAGTTTGGTATCATCTGCAAATGTAATAAGCGTACTTTCTATGCCAATATCTAAGTCGTTAATGAAGATATTGAACAGAGCCGGTCCCAAATACTGCGGAACCCCACTTGTTATGCCTTTCCAGCAGGATTGGGAACCATTAATAACAACTCTCTGAGTACGGTTATTCAGCCAGTTATGCACCCACCTTATAGTAGCCCCATCTAAATTGTATTTGCCTAGTTTATCGATAAGAATATCATGCGAGACCCTATCAAATGCCTTACTAAAGTCTAGGTATACCACATCCACAGCTTCTCCCTTATCCACAAGACTCGTTATCCTATCGAAGAAAGCTATCAGATTGGTTTGACACGATTTGTTCTTTACAAATCCATGCTGGCTATTCTCTATCACCTTACCACCTTCCAAGTGTTTGCAGATGATTTCCTTAATTACTTGCTCCATTATCTTCCCTGGCACAGAAGTTAAACTAACTGGTCTGTAGTTTCCTGGGTTGTTTTTATTTCCCTTTTTATAGATGGGCACTATATTTGCCCTTTTCCAGTCTTCTGGAATCTCTCCCGTCTCCCATGATTTTCCAAAGATAATAGCTAGAGGCTCAGATACCTCCTCTATTAGCTCCTTGAGTATTCTAGGATGCATTTCATCAGGCCCTGGTGACTTGCAGGCATCTAACTTTTCTAAGTGATTTTTAACTTGTTCTTTTTTTAATTTTATCTGCTAAACCTACCCCCTTCCCATTAGCATTCACTATGTTAGGCATTCCTTCAGACTTCTTGGTGAAGACCGAAACAAAGAAGTCATTAAGCATCTCTGCCATTTCCAAGTTTCCTGTTACTGTTTCTCCCTCTTCACTAAGCAGTGGGCCTACCCTGTCTTTGGTCTTCCTCTTGCTTCTAATGTATTGATAAAAAGTCTTCTTATTTCCCGTTATTCCTGTAGCTAGTTTGAGCTCATTTTGTGCCTTTGCCTTTCTAATCTTGCCCCTGCATTCCTGTGTTGTTTGCCTATATTCATCCTTTGTAATCTATCCTAGTTTCCATTTTTTATATGACTCCTTTTTATTTTTTAGATCATGCAAGATCTCATGGTTAAGCCAAGGTGGTCTTTTGCCACATTTTCTATCTTTCCTAACCAGCGGAATAGCTTGCTTTTGGTCCCTTAATAGTGTCCCTTTGAAAAACTGCCAACTCTTCTCAGTTGTTTTTCCCCTCAGTCTTGATTCCCATGGGACCTTACCTATCAGTTCTCTGAGCTTACTAAAATCCGCCTTCCTGAAATCCATTGTCTCTATTTTGCTGTACTCCCTTCTACCCTTCCTTAGAATTGCAAACTCTATGATTTCATGATCACTTTCAGCCAAGCTACCTTCTACTTTCAAATTCTCAATGAGTTCCTCCCTATTTGTTAAAATCAAGTCTAGAACAGCTTCCTCCCTAGTAGCTTTTTCAACCTTCTGAAATAAAAAGTTGTCTGCAATGCAGTCCAAGAATTTGTTGGATAGTCTGTGCCCTGCTGTGTTATTTTCCCAACATATATTTGGATAGTTGAAGTCCCCCATCACCACCAAATCTTGGGCTTTGGATGATTTTGTTAGTTGTTTAAAAAAAGCCTCATCCACCTCTTCCACCTGGTTAAGTGGCCTGTAGTAGACTCCTAGCATGACATCACCCTTGTTTTTTACCCCTTTTAGCCTAACCCAGAGACTCTCAACACTTCCGTCTCCTATGTCCATCTCCACCTCAGTCCAAGTGTGTACATTTTTAATATATAAGGCAACACCTCCTCCCTTTTTCCCATCTATCCTTCCTGAGCAAGCTGTACTCATCCACACCAACATTCCAATCATGTGTATTATCCCACCAAGTTTCAGTGATGCCAACGTCATAGTTGTATTTATTTATTAGCACTTCCAGTTCTTCCTGCTTATTACCCATACTTCTCACATTTGTATATAGGCATCTAAGATACTGGTTCGATCTTGCCTCCCAGTTTTGCCCTGACCCTCCGTTCTCTCTGCCATTATAGCCCACACTCCCTCTTATTTCCGACCCATTTCCCAGGTCTCCACGTTCCCCACTTACCTGTGGGCTTTGCTCACCTGTCCCCGTCGAACCTAGTTTAAAGGGAGGGGGCTCCAGGGTGGGGATTAGGGTGCAGGATCCAGGTGGTGCTCACCTCAGGCAACTCCCGGATGCGGCAACATGTCCCTCCGTCTCCTAGGCACGGGGGTGGCCAGGGAGGCTCCACGCACTGCCCCCATCCACAGGCACTGCCCCCGCAGCTCCCATTGGCCACGGTTCCTGGCCAATGGAAAGTACAAAGCTGGTGCTCAGGGTGGGGACACGTGCGGAGCTTCCCTGGCCGCCCCTGCCCTAGGAGCTGATGGGACATGCTGCTTCCAGGAGCCACCTGAGGTGAGTGCCACCTGGAACCTGCACCCCAAAACCCCTACCGTGCCCCAACCCCCGCCCCAGCTCGGCTGCCCAGAGCCTGCACTCTGAACCCCTTCCTGCACCCCAGCCTGCCAGCCCCGCTGCGGCCAACCGGACTTTTAATGGCTCGGTAAGCAGTGCTGACCGGAGCCGCCATGGTCCCTTTTCAACCGGGTGTTCCAGTCAAAAACCAGATGCCTGGCATCCCTAAGTCTGACACAAAGGGTACATGTACACTGTAAAAAAACCCCATAGCAATAAGTTTCAGAGCCCAGATCAACTGACTCAGGCTTGTGGGCCTTAAAATTGCAGTGTAGATGTTTGGGCTAGGGCTGGAGCCTGGTCTCTTGAGACCCATCCCCCTCGTGGTGTCTCAGAACCTGGGCTCTAGCCCAAATGTTTACACCGCCATTTTTACCCCCTCAACCGGTGTCCCATGAGCCCAAGTCCGCTGACCTAGGCTAGCCATGGGTCTTTTATTGACATGTACATGTACCCAAAGAGATGCTTTGTGGAGGGGGTCTGAAGCAGTTGGGTGTTCCCAAGATCCACACAATGGTAAGCCTATAGGAGAGGCAGGTGTGAGTATGGACTTTATTTTGTTTTAAGATCTGTTGAGTTTTTTTAATACTTTTGTTCTAAATAAATACCACTGTGCTTTAAGAAGGCTCTTTGATCACTGGACACCACTGTCATCGTTCCCGGAAGGACACAAACAGCAGGTACTGAACCCTCAGGCTCGCTGAGGTAAATCACAGTGGATAACAGGGGACTGAAGCCCAGGATGCAGTCAGAGTGCGATAATTCTACCCCAAGAGAGAGATGAATGCTTGAGGCCCAAGAGCTGAGGAGGGTTGTGCTTGAAAAGGCCAAGAGGGGTCAGAGGTTCAGTTGGCCTGGAAAACATGACACTTATCTCCTGAGTGTTTCTTTGCTCTATTTCCATCACTGCAGGTGGATAGTTAGTGCCTCCTTATCCATTCAATCAGAAAGAATAGAAACTAATGAAATCCGTCTAGATTTTAGCAGCTTCTGTTTAGCTAGGCTCTGTTCCCTTTTCTGCCTCTGCAGATTGAGTTTCTGGAGCAGTACTGTAAATTCTACACTCATCATTACAACTACAGTCTTACTTACAAAACAGGACTCTGAACTAAACAGAGGGTACCTGTGACGCTTCCCAGGGTACCTAACGTTGTGGGGCAACTCACCACCAATTGCCCTTAGTGTGAGGAAGTTATGCCTGTGCCTGCCATGGAACAGCTCTCTGAAACAATAAGCCTGTGGCAACACAAACCCAGCCTTCCAGGCCTTGCTCTCTCTGTGCAGGTTAACAATAGGCACACGCCAACTCTTGAGACCACCAACTCTCTGGAGTGCTCAGACCCTGTTCCACTGAACGCTCACAGATTAAGCAGGACCACTGTTCCCAAAGGGGGGGAAATGGTTACATATAAAACAAAATCATAACATGCTTTCTAGAGACTAAATTTAATTAACAAATTATCTTCCTGGCTAAAGAATCTTCTCTCACCCACAGTTCTTTCCAATGTTTTCAACCAAGCCTGGCTGAGATCCCTCTTTCGTGAAGCAAACTCACTGTTCGTTTACTTCCGAAGTGAAGGATGACAGGGTGTCTTCTTTGTCCTCTAACATATACTAGAACAAACCTTAGATGTGCACCTCAAGATAGGGTGTTCTCCCCCACACACACGTCCATTGTTTACTTTTTCCTGTTACTTCTCTCTCTCTGTGAAAACTTCAATCCTTCATTAGCATTTGGTTCAGACTGGCGAGTAGACACCCATTTTGAACCATAGATTCATAGATACTAAAGCCAGAAGAGACCATTATGATCATCTAATCTGACCTCCTGTATAACACAGGCCATAGAACTTCCCCAAAATAATTGTTAGAGCAGATCTTTTAGAAAAACAAACAAACAATCTTGATTTTAAAATGGTCAGCGATGAAGAATCCACCACAAGCCTTGATAAATTATTCCAATGGTTAATTACTGTCACCATTAAAAATTTATACCCTATTTCCAGTCTGAATTTGTCTAGCTTCAACTTCCAGCTATTGGATCATGTTATACCTTTCTCTGCTAGACTTAAGAGCCAATGATTAAATATTTGTTCCTCTTATAGATACTTCTACACTGTAATCAAGTCACCCCTTAACCTTCTCTTTGATAAGCTAAATAGACCCAAGCAGCTCAGTCTATCACTGTAAGGCAGGTTTTCTAATCCTTTAACCATTCTTGTGGCTCTTCTCGGAACCTTCTCTAATTTATCAAGATCCTTCTTGAATTGTGGGCACCAGAACTGGATACAGTCGTCACACCAGTGCCAAAATACAGAGGTAAAATAACCGCTCTACTCCTACTCAAAATTTCCCTGTTTATGCATACCAGGGTCACATTAGCTCTTTTGGCCATAGCATTGCAATGTTCAGTAGAGTGGGCTCTGACGAAAGGTGGTAGAGGGACTCCCACCAACTCGTAGCAGGTCTGAATACAAGAGGTGATCCAGTTAGAAATCCTCTGCGTGGACACTGGGAGGCCCTTCCTCCTATCAGCTGTAGAGATGAAAAGCCGAGTTGACTTACAGAAAGGCTTTGTCTGATCTAGGTAGAAAGCCAGAGCCCTTCTTACGTCCAAAGTGTGAAGGCATCTCTCTTCACTAGTCTCATGGGGCTTAGGGCAGAAGACCGGAAGGAAAATGTCCTGGCTCATGTGGAAAGTGGACACCACCTTGGGAAGGAAGGCCGGGTGGGGCCGGAGCTGGACCTTGTCCTTATAGAAGACCGTGTACAGTTCTGAGGTCAGGGCTTTCAGCTCGGAGACTCGCCTTGCTGACGTCACCATCACCAGGAAAGCTACCTTCCATGATAGGTGAGACAGGGAGCACGAGGCCAAAGGCTTAAAGGGCACGACTGTGAGCCTGGACAGAACCAAGTTGAGATCCCACTGAGGGGCCAGGGACCAAACTTGAGGAAAGTCTCTCTCGAGGCCTCTAAGGAACCTGACCATCATGTCATGGGAGAACACCATCTGCCCTTGGACTGGCGAATGAAAGGCCGAAATGGCCGCCAGATGCATCCTGATAGAGGAGTGCGCGAGGCCCTGACTCCTTAAATGAAGCAGGTAGTTCAAGATCAACTGCACCAAAGAATGCAAAGAGGAGATGCCCCATTTGGCCGCCCAGCGGGAGAATCTCGTCCACTTTGCCACGTAGGTCTGCCTAGTCGACAGCTTTCTACTCTCGAGGAGGACCTTCCAGACCCCTTCCGAACAGGCCCATTCATCTGGGTTAAGTCACGCAACATCCGTGCGTCGGAGAGGGAGCCCTTGCTCACACCCTGTCTGGAGCAAAACCTGTGAAACCTCTTCCGCCTGGTAGTGAACAAATCCACTTGGGCAGTTCTCCACCTCTGGAAGATCATGCCGGCTACCTCTGGGTGGAGCACCCACTCATGGTGAGAGGAGAAGTCCCTGCTTAGGTGATCTGCTAGCCTGTTCCTGGCCCCTGGAAGGTGACATGCTTCTAGATGGATTCTATAGTTGATGCAGAAGTCCCAGAGACGGAGTGCCTCTTGGCAAATGGCCGAGGATCACGCTCCGCCTTGTCTGTTGATGTAGAACATCGAGGCTGTGTTGTCCGTGAGGACTCTGACCACTCCACCCGACAGGTGAGGTAGGAAGACCATGCATACTCTGCACACTGCCCTGAGCTCTTTGACGTTTATGAGTAGTGTCGATTCCTCTGGGGACCACATACCTTGGGTCTGGAGGGTGCCGAGGTGTGCCCCACAGCCAAGGTTTGGGGTGTCCGAAACCAACTCAACTGAGTGAGGAGTGTTGACAAAGGGAACTCCATCCAGGACTTTTCGGGGATCGGTCCACCATCGCAGTGAGGTAAGTACTGTCGCGGGGATGGTGGATGACAGTCTACCCCCAGTCCAGGGACCACATGTAGAATGTCGCTAGCCATTGCTTCAGGGGTCGCATCCAGAGCCTGGCGTGACATACCACATATGTACACACTGCCATGTGACCTAGTAGGTGCAGACAAACCCTTGCTGTGGTCAGGGGAAACGCAGAGACTTCCACAACAAGGTCCGTCAATGCCCTGAATCTCTCCAGCGGCAGGAACGCCCTGCGGCTGGTCAAATTGAGCACCGCTCCAATGAACTTTATCCTCTGTACTGGAACTAACGTGGATTTTTTGTCATTCACCAACAGGATGAGGTAACGGCAGGTGGCTAACAGCATCGCGACATCCCTTTTGACCTGGAACCTGGCTCTGCTCTTGACTAGTCAGTTGTCAAGGTAGGGGTAGATCTGGACACTCCAATGTCTGAGTTAGGCAGCCACCACCGACATGCACTTGGTAAATACCCGCGGTGCTCTGGCTAGGCCAAACGGGAAGATTGCAAACTGATAGTGGTTGGGACCTACTGTAAACAGGAGGAAGCGCGTCTGTGTCCCTCGAAGATGGCGATGTAAAAGTACGTATCTTTCAGATCGAGGGCAGCATACCAATCTCCTGGATCTAGGGAGGGGATGATGGAGGCCAGGGAGACCATGCGGAACTTCAGCTTTGCTAGGAAGCAGTTCAGGTCTTGCAGGTCCAGAATAGGTCGTAGACTGCCCTTGGCCTTTGGGATTAAAAAGTTGCGTGAATAGAACCCCTTGTTCCTGAACTCTGGAGGAACGACCTCCACTGCACCTAGCTGCAGTAACCCCTCTACCTCCTGCGCGAGGAGACTCGCATGAGAAGAGTCCCTGAAGAGGGACGGAGAGGAGGAGTGAGAAGGAGGGGTAGAAAGCAACTGAAGGATGTAACTATGCACCACCCATCGGTCCAATGTTATAGATGCCCACGCAAGGAGGAAAGGAGAAAGGCAGTTGGCAAAAATAAGGGATGGAAGGATCCTGGGAACAGTTCGGTATCTTGCCCTCGGGCATACCATCAAAACGAGCGCTTGCCCACCTGCTTATTGGGGGTCGAGCTTGACTGAAAGGCCTGCAAAGGCTGTTGGCTAGGACACCACTTGTAGCCTATGGATTTCTTATGGAGAGGCTCCTGGCCCTGAGGCTGCTGCAGCTTAAACTGCTTGCGGGCAGGGCCGGGAACATACAGGCCCAGCATTTTAAGGGTCGTGCGGGAGTCCTTTAGACCATGGAGCTTATTGTCCATCTGTTCCACAAACAGGACTTGCCCATCGAAGGGAAGGTCTTGCATCGACTGCTGAGCCTCCGTGGACAAGCTAGACAGGAGCAGCCAGGATGCCCGGCACATGGCGACGGCCAAGGCCATGGTTCAGGCGGCAATGTCAGTCACATCCGATGCCGCCTGGAGCGTCGCCCTGGCCACAGTCATGCCCTCCTCCATAATAGCCCAGAACTTTTTCCTGGAAGCCTCATGAAGGGAGCCCTTGAACTTGGCCATGGCTTGCCACATGTTAAAATCATAGCACCCCAGGAGGGCCTGATGGTTGGCCACCCTCAACTGGAGGCCAGAGGACGAATAAACTTTACACCCAAACAAGTCTAGTCTCCTGGAGTCTTTGTTCTGAGGGTTAGCCCTGGGTTGACCTTGTTGCTCCCTGTGATTAACCACTTCTACCACTAGGAAGTTGGGAGCAGGGTAGGTGTACACGTACTTGTGGCCTTTGGATGGCACAAAGTACTTGCGCTCAGTCCTTGGAGATGGGTGGCAGGGAGGAGAGAGTTTGCCACAGGGCATTAGTGATCTTAGAGCCCACATCATGAAGGGGCAGAGCCACCCTGGCCAGTGCCATGGAGTAGGGGACATTGAAGAGAGAGTCTGAGGGCTCCTCTAGCTCCTCCACCTGAAGACCTAGGTTGCCAGCGACCCTCTTCAGTAGTTCCTGGTGCGCTTTAGCATCATCTGGAGGAATGGGGGAGGGGCCCCCGTTATAGCCTCGTCTGGCAATGACAAGGAAAATGCCGGTGCCGTAGGGTCCTCCACAACCATTGGTGGCCCAGTGGCTTGCTCCCCTGCTCCCTCTTGGACTTGCGGGGTCCTCAAGCCCGAGGCTTTGTGCACTGGAGGGGGACGGGAAGGAAAAGCAGCTGGTCTCTCCAAGGTTCCGGATACTAAGCAGGTGGCCTGGAAGAGATGGGTGAACCCCCACTGGTTCCATGGTACCACAGCGCCAGCCACTGTGCCTGAGGCCACGGGGCTGGTTTCGGTGCTGACAACGTAGCCGGTACCGCCAATACTGGAGCTTGTCCTGCCATCAGGGAACTTCACTCCGAACCAGGGCTGGATCCTGAGCGGTCACTCCCAGGTGACCAGGACGGAGCGGAACGGTGGCTCTATCCCAACCGGTGCCAGTCACTCCGCCTGGAGTCTAATCTGGAGCGGGGTCTTAGGGACTGGTGGTGCTCAATGGATCCACGACAGCTTGGAGCCAGCAATCTAAGTCTTGCGCTTGACGAGCAACACCGGGATGAGGAGTGGGACCGGGAGTCGGAGCGGGCCCGGTGCCGGGAAGCGCCCACATGCGATGATGCCCTCCTAGGATATCGGCAACGGTCCGAGGAATGGTACCGTCAATCACTCAACGGGTGCCTGGAGTCAGAGATACCAGGTGCTGGGACCGGTACTCCTGCAGGAGGGGCACGTGCCTCCAAAGGTCTTAAACGATATCGCGCTCCTTCTTAGCCCTTGGCTTGAAGGACTTGAAAATTTTGCACTTCTCACGAATATGTCCTTCGCCCAAGCAACGCAGACAACTGCTGTGGGGATCACCAACGGGCATGGGCCTCTTGCAGCGATCACAGGGCTTAAAGCCTGGGGATCGGGGCATGCTCCGTCACGAAGCAAAGTCCCATTCGGGACCTACAAAATCTCTAACTATAGCTAAGGGATTGATAAACACTAATATAAACTATATACAGTATAAGATAGAAGATAACTAGTTCATACGAACGAGCAGCTATAGCACTAACTGAAGCAGCAACAGTGCCAGCACCGTCACTGGCGGCAAGAAGGAACTGAGGGTGGGCGGAACCGGTAGCGCTCTATATACCATGGCATGTGCATGCCATTCCAGGGGGCGCCGGAGCCAGTCCCCTACAGATACTGCTGAGGGAAAAACTTCTGGCACCGGTGCACGTGGCGAGCACACACACTTAAGTTGAATGGACATGAGCAATTACTCAAAGAAGAACCGCTTGATTTTTTTTTGCGGTTTTGAGACCTATCAGTTAGCGTTTTTGAGACCTATCAGTTAGCCAGTTTTTAATCCATTTAATGTGTGCCATGTTAATTTTATATCATTCTAGTTTTTTTAATCAAAATATTATGTAGCACCATGTCAAATGCCTTAAAGAAGTCTAAGTATATTACATCAACACTATTACTTTTATCAACCAAACTTGTAATCTCATAAAAAAAATCAGTTTGACAATCTATTTTCCATAAACCCATGCTGATTTGCATTAATTACATTACCCTTCTTTAGTTGTTTATTAATCAAGTCCTGTACAGCCACTCCATTATCTTGCCCGGGATTAATGAGAAGCTGACAGGCCTGTGATTACCCGAGTCTTCCCGTTTACCCTTTTTAAAAATTGGCACAACATTAACTAACTTCTAGTCTTCTAGAACTTCCCCTGTGCTCTAAGACTTATTGAAAAATCAACATTAATGGTCCAGCGAGCTCCTCAGCCAGATCTTTTAAAACTCTTGGATGCAAGTTATTTAGACCTGCTAATTTAAAAATGTCTGTCTTTAGTAGCTTCTGTAAATCCTCCAGAGATACTAGTGGAATGGAAAGAGTTTTATCACCATTTGATGAGATTGCATCATCTGTTTTTTCCCCAAATACAGAACAGAAATATTTACTGAACACTTCTGCCTTTTCTGCATTATTATTGATAATTCTACCATTTCCACTGAGTAACTGACTAATACCAGAATCTGAGTTCTTTTTGTTCCTAATATATGTTAAAAACACCTCCTTATTGTCCTTACCTCTGCTGGCCATAGACTTCTCCTGGTGTCCCTTGGCTTCCCTTATCAATTTTAGAATTCTTAACTTCTGATTTATATTCATTACTATCAAATTCCGCTTTATTTCATTTGTTTTTTTATATACACACACACACATATATATATATATATATATATATATTACAGTTGCCTTCACTTCCCTTTCAAATTAGGTTGTGTTTTTTTTTAAACCAACACAGCCTTCTTCCTCGATTGTGGGTTTTGGGGCATCTAATAAGGTGTTCTTAAGTGATTCGAAATCATCTTTCATATTTTTTTTATTAAGTTCTTCCTCCCAGCTGATTTGGCTCATAATTGTTTTCAGCTTTGTCATACTGACCCTATTAAAGTACCAAGTATATATATTACTGGTCTGGACTTTATTCTGCTTGCACATTATAAATGTGATTACTTATACCTAAGCTAGCTACCAATAACTTTTTTAGTTGTGATTAGTTCCTCTTATCTGTTAGAACAAGTTCTTATACAGAATTCCAATGTTCGCTGCAATACTTTTTGGGAGTTGGGAAATGTCACCTATAATGTTTAGAAGTTCCAAGGAAGTTTTAGTTCTGGCAGCATGAGACCTACAGACTATGCCACTTTAAAAGAAGTCCCCCACAGTCACACAGTTCTTTTTCCATACACATTGTACATAGGTGGGTAAAGATGTGGTCATCCCATTCCCCAGTGTGATTTGGTAGCCTGTAGCAGATATCATCTTGTGCTTTATCTGTTAGGACACTGGCCAATGTGTATTCAAGATCATTTTCATTCTGGTTATCAGTGACTTGGAAACAGGTCATGCCATTTTTGACAGAGTGCCACTTGCTCTCCTCCCCTTTTGCACACTCGATCCTTCCTAAATAGGTTATAACCATTAATTCTAACATGCCAGTTGTGCAAATCATCCCACCAGATTTCATTAATACACCGAGATTGAATTTATGCTCATAAATGAGCAATTCCAATTCCTCTTGTTTATTACCCAGACTACTAGCATTAGTGTACAGGCAGTTGAAGAATATCTGTTCTTCGTGTCCTTTTATTCCTTGATTAATTTTGTTCAACATCTCAATACTGTATTTTGCTAACCATACAATGTGTAAACAGACATATAGATAACCATTTATTGCCTGAAAGAAAACCTGTTTTGAGATCTCATATGACACTCTTTAGTGAACTAGAATGTAAATACCATGCCTAGGAGATCTGTCACCCTTATACATCCCCTCTGTGCCCCTTGCCAAGTGGCACGAAGCGATTGCTAGTTCACAGTTTCTAAATGGACAGAAGTGGGGCACAGAAATAAATTAGCATGTAAAAATTCTCCCCTTTGCCACCACTGGAGATAGATGTGATCAGCATAGGGCCCTACCAAATTCATGATCCATTTTGGTCAATTTCATGGTCATAGGATTTTAAAAATCGTAAATTTCTGATTTCAGCTATTTAAATCTGAAATGTCACGGTGTTGTAATTTTAGGGGTCCTGGCCCATAAATGAGTTCTGGGGGGATCACAAGGTTATTGTAGGGGGGGTTGTGGTACTGCTGTCCTTACTTCTGCGCTGCTGCTGGCAGCGGCACTGCATTCAGAGCTGGGAAGCTGGAGAGTGGCAGCTGCTGGCCAGAAGCCCAGCTCTGAAAGCAGAGCTGCCACCAGCAGCATCACAGAACTAAGCGTGGCATGGTATGGTATTGCCACCCTTACTTCTGCGCTGCTGCTGGTGGGGTGCTGCCTTCAGAGCTGGGTACCCGGCCAGCAGCTGCCACTCTCCAGCCGCCCAGCTTTGAAGGCAGTGCAGAAGTAAGGATGGTAATACTGCAACCCCTCCTAAAATAACATTGTGACCCCCTTGCAACTCCCTTTTGGGTCAGGACCCCCAATTTGAGAAACACTGGTCTCCCCCATGAAATCTGTATAGTATAGGGTAAAAGCACACAAAAAGACCTGATTTCATGGGGAGAGACCAGATTTCACAGTCTGTGACGCTTTTTTCATGGCCATGAATTTGGTAGGGCCCTAATTATATATATAAATATATATAAAAAAGAGGAAAGAGTCCAGGTTAACAGATTACTTTCAAGTGAAAATTCCCCTGCAAAATATGCAACATATTCAATGGAAAGGGAGCCCACAGAAGGACAAAGATGCCACAAACAAACAACATTGATGTTAGCATCTTAGTGGATAACTGCCAGGACAATTCAAAGCAGTTTCTGGGGAAGAGAGATTGTCAAATTCTCAAAGAAAGCCTACATGTTCAAAATGACAGCCTGGCACACATCTTTTCTTAAGGCATCTCCCCTTTCAATCTCAGAGGTAGACGTGAAAGTAATACAGTTGGCTTTAATTATGACAGGGCAATAGAAATCTGCAATCCTGTAAGCCTCTGCAACATGAGAATGAATTTATTTGACCAGGACAAAATGAGAAGAAGCTTGTTTGCAATCTTCAAAGAGCACAAAGATTCAGATTTCCTGAAATCTGCCATTAAAAACAGACAGTCAGTAACTCTCCAATACAGACTAAATAGTCTCGCTTTCTGCAAGAACATTGGAAAAGAAGCTAGTTCTGATTTAAACAAAATGGGGAAATTCTGCACAGAAGTTAAGCCAGCGGCATAAAATAACCTTATCCCAATGGAAAAATCAAATAAGAGGAAATTTCAGAAAAGAAAAAACGAACGCTGTCACATTCCTAGCTGCAGCAATGGCTAAAAGAAAGGCCACTTTCCTATGGGGAGGGGAGGGGAAGGGAAAGGAGGGGAGGGGAGGGGGAGAGAGAAAGTGTGGATAGACAGGTCACCTGGTCAAGAGTTCAAAACTGCAGTCAGGTTTCAGGGAGGCACTAGCGAGCTATGTGGAAGCTTAACAATAGAGTAGGACACCATCCTAAACAAATGACAAATTATTGCGTGGAAACCAACAGGTAGTTCCCAATGGTGATGGGATGACTGTACAACTTATGAATTCTGATTGATATAATGAAGTTGTTATGAAATTGCTGTATCATGGAATCCGACAGTGCTGATAAGGCTGTAAGCATGATTCTCCCAGAGGAAGTACAAAGGAGGGGTTGGCAGAACTCAACCACCACCTATTCAGGGACAATGGGTTAACACAGGGGTAGGCAACCTATGACACGCGTGCCGAAGGCGGCACACGAGCTGATTTTCAGTGGCACTCACGCTGCCCGGATCCTGGCCACCAGTCTGGGGGGCTCTGCATTTTAATTTAATTGAAGCTTCTTAAACATTTTAAAAACCTTATTTACTTTACATACAACAATAGTTTAGTTATATATTATAGACTTATAAAAAGAGACCTTCTAAAAATGTTAAAATGTATTACTGGCACGCGAAACCTTAAATTAGAGTGAATAAATGAAGACTTGGCACACCACTTCTGGAAGGTTGCCGACCCCTGGGTTAACACATGCCTGGGAGAAGCTACTTCCTCCTATTTGTCTGCAGGGGGACTGCCTTTCAGACAGTTGAAAATTCTCAAAACACAGGACAATGAAACCAAGGTGTTGATGCTAGCTTTTACAAATCACAGAGAGTGGGTGGGTTAAGGAGAAGCCTCAGAGTTTTGGGCAGGATGGAAAGAGCCAGGCATGCTTTCATAACTGGGGGCGGGGAACAAGGGGAGGGAGAAGGAGTTTAGCTGCAGGACCAAGCAAGGTCAGAATAAGCAAGCTGCCCTAGGGAGAGAGGCTCCATTGTTCAGAAGTTAAGCTATGAGCAGCAGCAGGAGGTTCCTGACACACGCAGAGAACGCTGATCCCAGTACAAGAATATTCAGAATGGTGAGGAAACCAAAGCAGGGAAGTGTATGTAGGGTTTTTGTTTTGTTTTGTTTTGAAATAGATCTGTGTACTTCTCATGTTATAAAAGGCAAGAAGTGGTTGTTTTTAGACTCCTATGTAAGGTCTCTCTGTGTACATTTTGTGTGTTTCACCTATCACATGCTCCTAAAGAGTTAAACTGCGGACCCACAGCCTGCACGTGGCCAGTGTTTTGTGAGAGGGTGTGCTTAAGCTACAGTGGACTCTGGGATGTCAGTAGTGGTCTAGGGGTGGGACAGCTGGATCACGAGGTCTCAGCTCTCAGGAGAGGGTGCTAGATAGAGGATTGGCACCCCGAGAGTGTGCTTGGTGTCCCTAAGAAAGGGACACTGCCTGCACTCTGTTCATATTGTGGAGTCTTAAAGCACATAGGATCCAGCAGTTGGTTCCCTCACAGCAGTCGGGTGAGTGCCCAAGAGGGGTGGGGTGTTTGATGAGATCTGTGAGAAACGTTCCTTATGGAAGTGAGAATCAAACCTGGCCTCTGAGGTAACTAGAGGCCAATCCCTCATTAGACATACATTGCAGGAAGTGTGCGGCAGGGGCTGATGGAGGTCAGTTTTTTTAGCTGCAATCCTTACAGTAACACCAGTGAGAGAAAATAGTCCAGATTCTATAATCAACTGTTGCATTTCCTTCTTTTTTGGATAAAATAAATAGAACTTTGTCCAAAACCCCTCATTAGACATGTGCACAACAGCGAGAACAATAGATAGAGCTTTCTGGATGCTGGTAGAGGCAAACAACTAACTTGTACAATGGACAAATAAATTTGATGGTGCTAGGACATTTCCATTAGGCCAGCAAAAATAAAAATCAAGCCAACCTTCACTTGGTCCTTTGAACATTTTTGCAATGCCTTCCTCAGTAGAGGGAGTAGGGGAGAAACCTGCTTGAAGTACCCTGGGACTGAGAATTCAGCTTGGGTGAAAGCCAGAGGGTCCCACCACCTGTTGCATCTTGTAGCAAAGATCTATTTTAAAACAGACTATTCCGGAGACAGAATAGGACACATCATTCCTCTGACAGAGCTCTCATGGAAGATACAGAGAATTCTGCTTTGAGTTGTAGGGAATAAATTTCCTCATCCTCTTAGCCCAGGGGTGGGCAAACTATGGCCCATCAGGGCTTTGGATTACCACCCCCGTGGCGCCATGGGGCTAATGCCTGCCCTGGCCCTGCGCCGCTGCCGGAAGCGGTCGGCACCACGTCCCTGTGGACCCTTGGGGAGGGGGGCGCAGAGGTCTCCGCGTGCTGCCCTCGCCGCAGGGACGTGGTGCCAGCCGCTTCCAGGAATGGTGCGGGGCCAGGACAGGGAGGGAGCCTGCCTTAGCCCCGCAGCGCACCGCTGCCACCCCAGAGCCTCTCAAGGTAAGTGGCGCCGGGCCGAAGCCCGCATCCCAAACCCCTCCTGCACCCCAACCCTCTGCCTTGAGCCCCTGCCGCACCCCGCACCACTCCTGCACCCCAACCCCCTGCCCTGAGCCCCTGCCACACCCCAACCCCCGTCCTGAGCCCCTGCCGCACCCCTCCTGTACCCCAACCCCCTGCCCTGAGCCCCTGCCGCACCCCGCACCCTTATGCACCCCAACCCCCTGCCGAGCCCCCTGCCGCACCCGAACTCCCTGCCCTGAGCCCCCTGCCGCACCTCTTCTGCACCCCAACCCCCTGCCCTGAGCCCCTTCCTGCACACCGCACCCCCTCCCACGCCCCGCACTCTCTCTCATACCCCAACTGCCTGCCCCAGCCCTACATTCATGGCCCTGCATGCAATTTCCCCACCCAGATGTTGCCTTTGGGCCAAAAAGTTTGCCCATCCCTGTCTTAGCCAGTGGATTGGAATGAGGTGGAAATGTGACTTACAGGTCTGGTGGCCAAAGGCAAACAAATCTCTAGAAATGAAAACTGCACATCTCTAACTTGCCTAGTTTGCTCTAACATTGAGCTCTGTCCACACAGGCAGCTATGCAACTGAGCTGCCAGGAATCAGCCTCAGTCAAGGTTAGCCCTAGGAAAAAGTTTGGGGTATCTGGCACAGCTGTCAGCATGACCAAGAAATAGCATATTTAGACTCAGGCACTACTGGAGTCGTACTAACTAGAGCAGGGGTTCTCAAACTGGGTGTTGTGACCTCTCAAAGGGTCACAGGGTTATTACGTGGGGGTCATGATCTGTCAGCCTCCACCCCCAAATCCCACTTTGCCTCCAGCATTTAAAATAGTGTTAAATATAAAAAAAATGTGGTTTTTAATTTATAAGGTGGGTCGCATTCAGAGGCTTGCTCTGTAAAAGGGGTTACCAGTACAAAAGTTTGAGAACTGGTGAATTAGAGAGAATAGTTGCAGTATCACCAACCCTAAGACTTCAAAAAACAAGAGTCACACACTCCTCCCCAAATCACAAGATTAGGCTAAAAATCATTATTCTTTAAAAAAAATTAATAATGATCTTTAGTCTGAGTTTGGAACTCCCCCGGCCTACTCCGATCGTATGCGTGTGACAAGTACAGTATTGCCAGCTCTTGCATATTTATTGCAGGTCTAAGAAGATCTTGGCCTCTCTCAAAATAATGCAAAGAGCTCTTGCCTTTCCAGAATTTTGGAGCAGGTGCCTGCAGGTCCCACTCCCTAGTTCTCACCCTCCCAGGCTGTGGCAGCCACCTGTCCCAATAGCTGCCAAAGTCTGTGCAGCTCCACATATGACATTTCTTAACAGCATGAAAAAGTCACTGATCTCACCACCACTGCTTGAGTGGGACATTAGCGACTCTCACTGACGAGGAAAATCACACATGGAGCTGTACAAAACTTCACTGCCTCCAAAAAGTCAGTTGTTACTGCCACCTGCTTCTCCCAAAACACTCAATTAGTGCCACCTAGATTTTTGTGGACCCTACTACTGCCCCAGATCTTGCTGCTCGTCTGCAGGAAGCCCTCAGTCAGACTGGAGGGATGCAGAGGAAAACAATGGAATACCAACTCCCACTCCCATCCCTTTGATAGACAGGGCCCTCGGAAAGCCTGGTTTTCCATATCAGGGGATTCACACACCCATATACAGGCTATCCCAGAGAGAATCCCAAGCCTTTAGAGCTCAGCTGGTTAAGTGTGGGAACTGGCTGTGCCAGCCCAGCAAGAGAGAAGGGGTCCTTCCTCTGATGCTGATGACAGCAGAACCACACTGGATGCATGGACTGGGGGGGGCAGGACAGTGATCCCCTTGGTGCAGAAGATGTGGGACCTGTGCCAGGGAGAGAAGAAACAGTTTGGGAGATGGGGCAGTGTGGAACTGATGGAATTTGGGAGGGGGAGAAGCTCTAGCTGGTTGGGAAAGCAAGTGGCTGCAGGGCCCAGGGAAGGCTCAGGGCAGTAGGTTCCTGGTGGGGAGCCCAGATTGGGGAGGGAAAGAGCCAGGAAGCAGGTACCTGTCAGGGCCAAGGAGTGGCAAAGGCTGAGAGAAGGAATCAGGGAAGCAGAAACTCTGAAGGAGGGAGTAGGTAGGGCAGGGGTGGCAGGAGGGGATGGAATTAAGGGTCTGAGTTGCAGGTACTTGCCCACGCCAGGTCTGTGGAAGGAAAAGGAAAGGATCAGGGAAGCAGATCTCTAAGGAGAAGAGAGCAGAGTGGGCTGGGGAAGGGGATGTGTTGTAGGCACCTGCTGGGTAGTAGCGAGAGCTGCAACAATGGGGGGGGGGGGGGGGGAAGGGGGGGCGGAGGGGCACCAGGAGTTCAAGAGATCTGAGACCAATCATAGGGGAGGTTAGGTGGCAGGGAACCGGATACCTGGTGAAGCCAGGGAGAGGGACAGTAGGTGGCTGCTGGAACAGGAAGAGAGAAATCAGGTAGCTACTGTAAGTGGGAGAGAAGGGAGAGCAGCCACCTGCTCCCCAATCAAGTGAGGCCAGAAACTCTTCAAGCCATCACACAAGAGCTTCTGAAACAAGGGGGGAGGGAAATCACGTGATTGCAATACTGTGAGAACTGGCAATACTGCAATTATGTCAAACAAAATTGTTTTCAAGTAAAGTAACGCCGTAAGAAAAGGGGGCCCCATGGACTCCAGACCCAGGCGAGGGAGCTTTCTGGAGGAGAGGAATCTTAAAAAGATTCACAGTGGACTGTGCTATAAATTTGGATAATCCAAAAGATTATCCCAGGAGCAAGTGTTTTTCTTTAGCCCAGCCTCTTGGTTTGCTGTGCAGAGAAGAAGTCCTGGATACCCACCACTTCACAGCCTCCAGCTGTTTGGAATTCAAAAGATTTTTCGATGGAAGACTCTGCCTTTGCTTGGAGGCTTCCCTGGTGTTGTGCAGTCTGGATTATCTGAAGCTTGCCTTTGATCTCCCACCAACAGCCATGCCTCTTTGGAGAGGCCTGAGGCATTCTCAGAGTGCAGGAAGGAGCTGGCTATAGAGGCTGCAAAACACCAGATTGCCACCTCTTTTCTTTGGGGTTGCTGCTTATGCTGTGAAAAGAGCACAAGCACTCTTGGGGGGGAAGAACAGACTAAAACTAGACAGATTACCAAAATGGCAAACGCTTCCTCTGCTGTAGCAAGAGGCAGGAAGAAAACTGGAGGCAGAAAACGCAAGAGAGCTTTGTTTGACCAGAGGGAGCCAAAACTTGAAAGAATATTGGTTGCTACTTGGCCTGACTAATAAAGGATCTATTTGGATTGGTGGACACCAGGGCACAGAAATTAAACTCTTATTCATATGTAGTCAGAGCTAGGGGATCTGGAATTGCCCATTAAAGAGGAAATGAAAAGTAGATTCTCCTCCCATGTTTGCACACATTAACTGAATTCTAATGTTCTCTAAAACCTGGGAGAAGCCATCACTCAAACATCACACCCAACCAAACATGCCATTCATATTCTCCAACTGGAAGTTGCCAAGTGTCACTGACTTGAACTCTATTTGTGTAAATTAAAGGTCGAAAGCAAGATTGCTCCTACTGTCATATTCAAGCAGCACTTCCATTATTAAATTTGTTTTGACTTCCTTGTTTTTAAAAGTGCCTATTACAATAGCTTCTTAGCACTGAAAATATGTTTGTTAAAGAACAAGCTACATAGAGTTTTAAATTAGAGGTCTACAGGCCTCAAATGTTGTTTGTTACACTCAAATTACCTTTAATTTAAATACAAAATTTATCATCTCATTAGGTCAGAATGCAGAGAAGGCTTTTTTGGAATTTAAACAAGTAAACCGGGACCTAATTTTCAAGGGTGCCATGCACCTGAGCTCTCACAGACTTCTGCTGAACTTGTGGTGCTCAGAAAATGATCAGGTCCATTTAAACACCAAAAATCCTTCACCTCTTCCCACAGAAAGAAAAGCAACAAAAATACAGTATCTGCTTAAACAATTGTAATACAATTACAAGTGCCAAGAATTTTAAAGATAAGCCTTAAAGTCTGTTCTTAACATTTAAAAATCACAGAATGCATGTGACAGGGTACCCATAAAATTGAAAACAAGCCTCGGCCTTGTTTAGACCTTTATTATAGCCTTAACATTACACTCTTTCATGCTGCATATTAAGCCAAGGAGTATTTCATGCAATTGATCAGCTTTGGTAATAAGACTGTGTTCCCCATGTAAAAGGAAGATTGGGGTTTGTGGGTGTGAAAAGGGAAATAGAAATTTAGTTAGATTGGAGACTTTCCTAGTCTTTTATTTAAATATTACATTGCTGCTTTATGGTGTATTAACTACAAAAAGAAAAAACACATATACAGTGTTTGAAGCCTGGGAATGAGAAATACTCATCCTTCCCTTCACAGCTCCTTAGGTTGTTACGTTCCTCACGGGAAGAGTAAATGAAAGTAACTCTCAGGTGTGTATTAAATATGTGAAATTCATATAATCAATTTGATACTGGGAACATATGCAGTGTCATGTGAATGGTCAGGCTCAGATCTAAAATCATCATTTTGTAGAGGGTTGCAGGATATCCAGCAGTTACAAAGGATTCCAAGTAGCCCTGCGTTCATGTTGAACATGGTAAGAGTAGCATGGGAAGAAAGAAATATCACATCCCTTGCTCCAGATACTGATAAGTAGTCCCTGTCACATGACTTCTGTCCAAGGCTCAGAAATACACTTTTAAAAGAACAAATTTTGTTGATTTTTTGTAACACCAGATTGCACCAAATGGCGGGTTTTCAGGTTAGTTTTGTTTTTTAAAAGAGGTCTCAAGAATGTTATCCTAGTCCCCTATAAAAACTTCATCCCTTCTCTTTCTGCTAGTTCTTCAGGTCAGACACTGCAAGAAGCAAAAAGTCCCAATACTTCATCCCTGTGATCTGGTCACCCTACTACCTGTTCCGACACCGCACTGCGCCCCAGAAGCAGCCAGCAGCAGGTCCGGCTCCTAGGTTGGTGGGCCTTGGGGGTACACGCACTACCTCCGCCCTGAGCACCGGTTCCACACTCCCATTGGCCAGAAACCAGCCAACGGGAGCTGGTGGGGGGGGGGGCGGTGCCTGCGGGCGAGAGCCGCACAGAGCTGCTTGCATGCTTCCGCCTAGGAGCCAGACCTGCTGCTGGCCGCTTCTGGAGCGCAGCGCGGTGCACAGTGCCTTAGCACCCCCGCTGCACCGCTGACTGGGAGCCACCCAAGGTAAGCCCGTGCCCCAACCCTGTGCCCCAAATCCCCTGCCCCAGCCCTGAGCCCCCCTAAACTTGGAGCCCCTTCCTGCCCCCCAACCCCTTCATCCACAGTCCCACCCCAGAGCCTGCACCCCCAGTCCAGAGCCCTGATCGCCCCCGTACGCCAACCTTCTGCCCCAGCCCTGAGCCCCCCCAAACCCAGAGCCCCCTCCTGCACCCCAAACCCTTCATCCCCGGCCTCACCCCAGAACTTGCACCCCCAGCCCAGAGCCCTGCCCCCTCCCGGACCCCAACCCCCTTCCCAAGCCCAGAGCACCCACACACACCCTGAACCTCTCATTCACTGCCCCACCCCGCAGCCCTCACCACAACCCTCTGCCCCAGCCCTGAGCCCCTCCCACACCCCAAATCCCTCATCCGCAGCTCTGTTGGGTCACGGGCATCAATAATTTTCTTCAACTGAGTCGCCAGAAAAAAAGTTTGAAAGCCACTGCACTAGACTCCCAGCATCAGTGAGAGGGGACGGATATAGGACAGTCTATGTCTTAAAGACTTGAATGGTGTTTGTATTCTGCAGACAGAGTAACAAGCTAGAGAGAGTTTGGGACTTTCAAGACAAATATTTTTAAAACATTATTTTAATTGACTAGAATCAATCATAGAATATCAGGGTTGGAAGGGACCTCAGGAGGTCATCTAGTCCAACCCCCTGCTGAAAGCAGGACTACATTTAGTACAGATCATAAATGTTTATTCTTGATACTATTTTACTAAAATAAAAATATTTGTGAAGTCTTATCCCCCACAGCCCCTCAAATTATAATTTAAAGGGTAAGTGCACAGCAAAACACAAAACACAAAAATAACAGTTCCTTTTGCTCATTGGCTATATTATTTTTTTTCCTCCAGAGACAACAAAGTGATAAGAGGACAGAGTTCACCTGAATGGTGAGTAATGCACAGTCAACACAACAACACTACTAAATAAAAAAAAAAAAGAAAAACAGCTTCTCCACAAAAGGAAAGGAGCAAGAACTGAAAAACCAAAGGCTTCCAAGAAGGAGAAAAAGCAAGGAGAACTGCATACCCTCTGTAGGGGCGAGAGAGAGAGATTACTTAGACATATAACTGTGATAGTGTGGGCATTTGCTAAGTAGATCTGTGTATTCTCTTGCACAGAATAAAAATCTCAGGAGATAAGCACTTCAGACTGCGTAAAAGACTTGGACACTTTCCCAGAATTCAGAAGGTCATAAGCAAAGAATCTAAAAAACTACAAAGGGTGACAGAATGGACCGGCTTCCACTCAGTGCTCCAGGATTGCCTGCCTGGCCCAAAATAAAATGATGCACTTTTCTATATCAACGCAGCGGCAAAGAAAAAGTGTGCATGTGCCTGTTAAAAGCGGCAATATTTCAGACTTCAGTCACCCACTCACTTCCACACAATTTCCTGGCTTCTATGTTTGGTCTCAAACAAGATATTTGTAGAAGTACAGCCTGAGCATGCTGAAGACCTGCTTGAGAAAGACCAGCTTGGTTCCAGCTTTAACCAATCATTTTCTGATAAAAGGAGCAACTACAATTAATAACTACCCAAATACTCATATTTACCAATACAGTTGCTTAACAAAGGTCTGTTGTAAAGTGGAATTAACGTTTTCTAAAAAGCAATTACACTGTAATGTAATATGACCGCTTAAGGAAGCACAGCCATGAAAGAGGCCTAAAAACATATGCACACATATCAAAGGCAGAAGTGATGGCACCAGCTTCAAAGCCAGTCCAACAGGTATCTGGACAAGTACAACCTCCCACACACACACCCAAAACATGTGCAGGGAAAAGATGACTAAAAATAATACACTGACCTGCTCTTCTCTGACTTGTCTGCACAGCACAGAGCCAATGCCATCTCTCAAAAAGGAGTATACACAAGGCTCTAAGCATTCAAATAAGCAGAACCACACTTCATTTTATAAACATCAAGATATTTAAACCCATTTCAAAGATCCCAATTAAGGTGCTGCTAACAACGAATCTTATCCTGCAAGTTGTTGAGACCACTTATGTTGGTACAGACTTACGTTGGATTTTCCACACCCCTGAGCGATCCCATTATACTGACCTAACCCCTGGTGTAGACAGCACTAGGTCGACAGGAGGCTTCTGCAGTTGACATAGCTACTGCTTCTCAGGAAGGTAGAGTACATATGCCAATGGAGAAGCCCTCCCATCGGTGTTTGTAGCGTCTTCACAGTGGCGCAGCTGCAGTGCTGCAAGTATAGACAAGCCCTTGGTGAAGTCAATTAAGAGATGAAGGCTCTAAGCCTCTCATCATTATTGGGTCCCTTGTTACCAACCTGCAGGTTTTGGGTATTTTTACATAGGACTACTAGAGTCCGTTTCAGATACTTATCAGGGCAAAAAAAAAAAAAAAAAGGGGGGGGGGGGAGAAAAAAAAAAAAAAAAAAACTTTTCTCCTCTGCAATTGCTGTTTAAATGTTATCAAGGTAGAAACTAGCTTTAATCCTCATAAAAGAGCAGATCATTTTACACTTTATAAAAAATTAAGGTATTCCAGATATGGTATTGGTTGAAACTAAACCATTCTCCACGATCCTGGTTATGAGCACTGCTTTACTCAACTGAGTCTTGTCCTATTTTTTGTCTTCTCCCTTTCAAAAGAAGGGCTGATATTTAATAGTTCTGACCTTGGTTTAAAAAAAAAAAATAAAAACAAACAAACAATTGGTCAATATTTTCCCTGAAAAATATTGGGCAAAACAAAACAAAAATTGTTTCACTCCAAAAATCTCATAGAAATTTTTGATTTTACAATTAAACAAATAATAATGTTCAACGCGATTCAAAATGAAAATGTTTTGGTTTTCTCTAACCTTCGCTTCCCTGGTCCAATGTGGGAAAAAAGGGGAAAGAGAGAGATTGGGGGGGAGGGGGGACGCAAGGGAAGAGATACCAAAAAAGAAAACCAAACAATTTTTTCCCCCATTAATTTATTTGAAACCTTTAAAAAAACTCAAAGGAAATGAACATTTTTCCCACATGTTTTAATTTCCTTTAAAAAAAAAAAAGACATTATTTTGACCAGTTCTAGTTAAAACCTTTTCTTACAGGTCTGAAGCAGAATTAATGTGTTTGACTTCCATTGTGCTTTGAAAGTAGTAAAAGAGTACACAGTTAGATCTGGTTAATGCAAATCACTTGACAGAATCAATTTTTATGCAGATTAACAAATAAGGAGGACAAAACAAATTACACTGGTGGCACACTAACATCTTTGGATACAAATCTGAATTAATCAGCTGTGACTGTAGTAACTTCTACATCAGCCTATTAGCAACTAATGTACCAATTAATCCAATACTCTCTTAAGGACTTGAAAAAAATGTAACTAACACCAGGCTACCAATGAAGATTAAGCCTACTGGCCAGAGTGAAAGATGCCTCTGCTCTATATCCTTACAGAGTGACAGCAGAGTGAAACTGAACTGAGAATTTTGTCAGTTTCATTGTTGAATTCACAGAATTCTAAAAAAACAGCAGTAAACATTGAGACCACTTATGTCAGTTGTCTCTGCAGTAGGGTAGGTGGCACTAGAGCAGTGGTTCCCAAACTGGGGTTCGTGAACCCCTGGGGGTTCGTGAAATGTTACAGGGGGTTCTTGGGGGGAAATTCCCTAATGGCAGACAGAGCTGTCCCTAGGGACCCCAGGCAGCATGAGGCCAGCAGCCCGGAGCCCCTGGACTTCCAAGAGCTAAGCAGATCAAAGCAAGCAGATCTATCACACTGAGGAGACTTCACCTCCCTTTCCATTTCTTATAAGGAGTCTTGAAGGTTGATATTTTTTGCTGTTTTTAAAATTAAATAGGCAGCTAGTATTGTTTTTAAAATTATTATAAAGAACAAGTTTAAGCTTTGTTGTAATGTGCGTTGTTTGCTGGGACTGCTCAAGACCTGAATGCTTGTGTAGGAGGAACTCTTTGAGTTGGCTTCTTAAATATCGTCATGCTGTTTCATATCCGATACTCCTTGATGAAACATAGGAGCCTTGTCTTATAACAGGCTTATTCAAAGTGATACAAGCTACGAAAGTGAGATCTTGGAAGAGTGTTGCCGTTTTCATAATGCAATAAAAATACTGTAATGATAAATAATAATTAATAATACATAGTGTGTAATAAGCATATCACAAAAACAAATTTTATATTTCCAAGATCACTGCTTTTATAATTTATACTCAGGTAAAGGAGAAAATCCTTGGAAATACTCATTTTTAAGAGTGGGTTCACAAGACTTGACATTTTTGTGAAAGGGGTTCACAGGTTGTTAAAGTTTGGGAACCACTGCACTAGAGTTACCCATCTTCACCCTTGGGAAGAGCACTGTTTTTCAAGCCTTACTTTATCATTTTATAACTTGACTAAGGCACAAATCTATGAATGCAATAATAATTACAGACCGATGGCTTCAGATATTAACCTTTTGTTATGTGAAACTTCAATGATGTAATATGCAGTCCTTTCAATACACATGCAACATATTTTCTCCACCCTTTACACCAAGGGTCTCAAACACGCTGCTCGGGGGGACTCTCCCAGTCAGCAGCACCGCGCGGCCCGCGGGGTTATTTTCTGCAGCCCGCGAGCTCCTCGCGCCCCCCCCCCCGCCCTCCCCCAGTGTTTACCTAGAGCGGCTCCAGCCCGACATGCACCGGGGGCAGGGCAGGCTCCCTGCCTGCCTGCACTGCCCTGAGCCCCCTGACTCCCTTCCCTGAACCCCCCGCTGCACCCCGCACCCCTCCTGCACCCCAACCCCCTACCCTGAGCCCCCTGCCGCACCCTGCAGCTTGACCCCCTGCCGCACCCCTCACCCCTCCTGCACCCCACACCCCAACTCCCTGCCCTGAGCCCCCTCCACACCCCTGGGGGCAGGGAGGGGGCAAAGTTGGGGTGGGGATTTTAGGGAAGGGGTGGGAAGAGGCGGGGCAGGGGTGGGGCCTCATGGAAGGGGTGGAGTGGGGGCGGGGCCAAGGGCAGCGGGGGGGGAGGTGTCAGTAAATGCGGCCCTCGGGCCAATGTACTAGTCCTCATGTGGTCCTCGTGGTCATTTGAGTTCGAGTTCTGCTTTACACCCATCTCCCATTCCCTCCCCCCCCAAAAAAAACCCACCTACCTGCAGGGTTTAAAAAGTAAATCAAAGACTTTAGTACTAAATGTTTATTAGCAAATACATTATTCCAATGGAAAATTTGAAATATGTTTGAATAACTATAGTATCCAAGTCAGGCAAAGAGTGCAAGATGTAGTTTCTGATTTGGCAGGACTTCGTAAAAAAAAAAAAAAAAAAATATTTCAAATTATCTAATGAAAAAATGTATTTGCTAATAAACATATTTCAAAAAAAAAAAAAAAAAAAAAAAAAAAAAAAAAAAAGGGTGTTACTAAGTTTAAGTGAAGTTGAAGCCACTCTTTCATTTGTTCCCTAAATGAAAAACCAAAATGGCTTCTAAAATCTTGCATCTAACATCTAATTGTAGCCCTTAAATATATTGCAAATTTGAAGCCACAGAAGAGAGACTTATAAAAGATAAATATAGAATAAAGCAATTTTTTTTATATCATGAAGTAGCAAGTATAAGTTAAATTTAGGTTATTATAGTTCTGCTCAGCATATAACTACTATTCTTCTTGTCTTTTTTCCAGTTTAGCTAATCCTAATGTCTAATCAATGAAATACAGGAAGAGGAGGAAAAATAAATTAATAATATTCATGGGACAAGTGACAATGCCACCTTATGGTTATCTGTAACATTACTGCGAAACATTAAGGGTATGTCTACACTATGAAATTAGTTCGATTTTATAGAAGTCGATTTTTTAGAATTCGATTTTTATACAGTCTACTGTGTATGTCCACACTAAGCGCATTAAGTCGGTGGAGTGTGCCCTCACTACCGCGGCTAGCATCGACTTACAGAGAGGTGCACTGTGGGTAGCTATCCCACAGTTCCTGCAGTCTCCGCTGCCCATTGGAATTCTGGGTTAAGCTCCCAATGCCTGATGGGGCAAAAACTTTGTCGCAGGTGGTTTTGGGTACATGTTGTCAGGCCCCCCCCCCCCCCCTCCTTCCGTGAAAGCAACGGCAGACAATCGTTTCGCGCCTTTTTTCAGGGGTCCCATCCGCTGGACCCGCTCAGCCCGCTGCCTGCCTGGATGATCGGAACCCCAGGCAGGCAGTGGGCTGAGCAGGGCGGCAGACGGAGCCCCAGACCGGCAGCGGGCTGAGTGGCTCAGCCCACTGCCAGTCTGGGACTCCATCCGCTGGCTCCTGCCAGCCGGGGTCCTGCTCAGCTGGCAGACCTCGGTGAGGTCAATCAGGGATGTCTGGACAGACATGGCTATCCTCCTCTTAGAGCACCGAATGGGAGTGACTCCAGGTCATTCTCTTAAGTTTCGTCTCATGAAGATTCAGTCCTGCCTGAAATATCATGCGAGCTGGAGGCTTCTGCCTCCGGCTGCTCTCCCAGTCAGCAGCACCGCGCGGTCGCACCTACCCCAGCCTGCCCCTTGCTCCCATGGCTCATGAAGCCTGGACGTAGTAAGGAGCAGTTCAACTTGTGAAATGACAAATCCAGAATGAAGGATTGCACTCTATGGGCCACGTTAAGATTATTTCAGAGTCCTAGATAGCATTTAGTCCCTATAAAAGGCTTCATGAAAATTTCCCGTCGCCCCTAACAAAAATGTTAATTTATAAGAGCAGCTGAAAGGGTAAGGAACCCGGGACTATAACTTAGAGAGAGCTTCCATATTATTTAACTCATAATTGATATAATTCAAAGTAAAATTTCACAGCGCGGTCTGTTCTAAGACAAAAATGCAGGAGGGGAGTCAGAAAAAGGAACAGTGACCTGTTTCCGCCCGGTTTCAAACCGGGGACATTTCGCATGTTAGGTGAACGTGATCACCACTACACTACAGGGCTTCCGCAGGTTAGGTGAATGTGATAACCACTACACTATGGGGCTTCTCTTTTTTTTACCACAGACTTTGCCGAATGTACAGGAATGTTTTCTCTCGCTACAGAAGCTACCTAATGCAATGTCTATATCTATGGCCTTCCTGCTCACAAAGCGGTCATGCCCCCGCCCAAGGCTGACACAGCGCAGAGTGCATGTGACACAGCGACCTGGCTCGGACAGAATCGCTAGCGAGGCATGATACTTTTGCCGTTAAGCAAACACAGCAATTCTTTCCTGGCCTCTGCCACTGAATGCCTCCATGCATTACGCTGTGCCCTATCAGTGCAGGAGGACTGCATGAGCTCGGAAAACATGTCATCGCGAGTGCGTTTTTTTCGCCTTCTAATCTGCGATAACCTCAGGGATGGAGATGATAGAGGGAGCGTAGAAACATTCTGGGGGGACTGCATGGTCACCTGTGCTGCTGAATGCTGCTGAGTTCGCCATGCTGGCCAAACAGGAAATGAAATTCAAAAGTTCCCAGGGCTTTTCCTGTGTACCTGGCTAGTGCATCTGAGTTCAAAGTGCTGTCCAGAGCGGTCACAATGGAGCACTCTGGGATAGCTCCTGGAGGCCAATACCGTCGAATTGCGTCCACACTACCCCAAATTCGACCCGGCGATGTCTATTTCAGCGCTAGTCCCCTCGTCGGGGAGGAGTACAGAAATCAATTTTAAGAGCTTTTTAAGTTGACAAAAATGGCTTTGTTGTGTGGACGGGTGCAGGTTAAATTGATCCAACGCTGCTAAATTTGACCTAAACTCGTAGTGTAGACCAAGGCTAAGGAAAGATGCTTGTCTAAGTACATGTCTTGACTGCAGAGTTTACTGGAGTTATCTGCACTCAAGTTACTCTTCTCAAACTAGCCTAGTTGGAGTGAGAGCAGTTACACTGCAAAGTAACACAGGCTGCTGTGTCCATACTCGGGCTGTACTTACTCACTGCACAACTAAGTCAAAGCCTTAAAACAATTAAGAGATCAGTTATAATTAACATAACATTACCACTACATTTCCAAACTAAGAAAATACTCTTGAATGCACCAAAGCTTTGTCACCACTCATCTCCATCTCTCCCCCATCTCCTAGTACTCACTGTAGCATGGATCTCTGTTCCATCCTCATTCTCCTTTATCTGTCTGCTGCTTTTGACATTGTTAATCATCTCCTTTGTTGACATCTTCACTGAGTTTATCCTCTGGCCTCTCTCACTCTGCCTTCAGCATCTCTCTTGGTGGTTCCTCCTTTCTCACAGTATCTGGGGGAAACCCTTAGGCTCTGCCCTTGGCCTTCCTCCCCTTTTCACTTTAGTCTCTCTTTGGACAACGTCAATCACACACAGCTTCAACTATCATCTCCACAACCCTCTGTCTGATTTTAGATTGTGAGCTGCCTGGGGCAGAGACCATTCCTCCTTTTCTGTTTGGAAAGCATCCAGCACATCATCATCTAGTATTTGTGAGCACTACCAGAAATGATTACTGCAAGGAAATACAGCTATGTCTGGTCTTTTGTTTGCTTCACACAACTCAACATTCCATTACTGGGCCGATCGTGAGAAAAGACAACTTCTATTCCACTTTGTGATAGTGCTTTGATATTGATAACTGAGACAAGGCTAAAACTAAACTCACTCTACTAGAGCCCCCAATTTAAATTTGAAACCAACGATAGAGTATGAGCACATTAAACATAGCCCCTGTAGAGCTATTCTGAGCAGTAATTACAAAGAGAAAAAGTCTTTCCGGGTCTCCCATCAACTTTGTTTAAGGAAAATCACTAGGCTCTCTGTTGCACTTCTGGTAACTAAATACCATGCTATTTTCATGGAACGTGTTATTTTATCATCTTATTCTTGAGCCACACACCTGTCTAGCTGTGGATCTATTATTTTCACAATTCAAAAGCTATGTCTTCATATCCCAGTGACAATTAGAACTTTAAGAGCTCAGTTCTAAGAGAGGGGAGCATATCTTTATTTCTTCATTAAAAAAATTCTTCAAAGCATATTTGTTCTTAATCAGTTGTGAGTTTTAAAGTTCAGAACTTGATATTACATTTGGAAACCACTTTGATGTTTCACTGCATATAACAATCAGCCTTTCAACACAGTATAAACAATCATGTTTCCCCATCTTGAGATAAGACTGGTATCACGTGAGCTTGTAACTGCATCAAAAGCAGCTGCCAACTTAGGCAGAATATATCAACCCTGCACTTAAAACAAAACACCAGCCACCAAATTCCTCTAGTATTCCTATTGTAAAATACCGCATAATTCCATGGACTAGATAGATGTGTGCTGAAAACATGCAAAACTACTAAAAAGATGCTAACAAAGGCATTTCATAATCTTCATCCCACTAGAACACTTTATATCACAGTTAGCCCTCTAATGTTTATTTTAAGACATGGCATGCTTCTTTCTATGCTTGTGAGCAGCAATGGAACAACATCAGAGACATCTGACGAACTAAAACTCTTCTTCCAATAATTTAATTAAAGCTCTTAGATAAACCTGTCATTATAGTTGTAGAAGTGGCAGAACAATTGGCAAGATGGCACACGAAAAGATGATGTAAATGCTTTCCTAGAACTCAACAGATGCTGCAGTGTTGAACAGGAGAATTTTGTGCTCACTTTTTGCAATTAAGTCATGCAGTAATAACAGTTAAGAATAAACCAAATGTTTTCCCATGGGAACAAGCCAGCACAAAGCTCTGCCAACAGATTTCACCGCTACTGAACATTATTATAACAGCTCACAAATTCACCTATTGATTTTGGAGAAAGCTATCCAGGAAGTATTGTGACAAAACACAGGACTAATATCTTATGATTCTTACGTGTTTTTGGAATGAAAGTATTCTCAGGCAGTATTGTATTATCAGATCTGCCATGTGGTCAATGGGATCTCTGACAGCTGGACTGTAATGGAGTTTCCAAGCAGTAACAGTTTCATAATCAAGCTCTTTCTAGCTCACATTGTGGAGAGGCTGAGAACCAATCAATAACTCTTTCTCTCAGTATTTATAATATGTCCATCATATCGTCTCCGTAGCTATTAATGCACATTTTATCATGGCTTATTGGTTTATTAAGCTCTAGGGAAATTCCTTGTAGGGTATGCTGCATTAGCAGCTACCTGGGTCATGTCACATCGGATTACTATCTTCATACAAGTACTGTTTTCCCCGAAAATTTGACCATTTGTCCTGATGATCTCTTGTACCTTGTGAACAAGCTCAAGGGTGTGCTAGCCCAGCCTGGGAGCCAGTTTGCCTGGATTTAAAATGCCACTGAACAACCATCATATTAAATAAAAAATAACTTTAAATATATTAGCTGTCTGAATTTAAGTCACAAGAGCCAGAGAATTCAGAATTAAGACAAATAAGTCCAGGCTGAGGTCCTAGACCCATGTCCAACTCATGCCACCACAGCAAAATCAAAATGCACAATGCCATGAACTAGCAAGGGAGCATTCAGACTCTGTTTTTACCTTTGATAACATTCTTTACTGCGGTTTGTCTTTAGAACAATGCTGTAGTTACAGCACATATAAAACTATGGGTACTGTAAAAATGAACTATTTTTCCAGTTTCTTTGCTTCTTTATATTTGAATTAGGACCTGAATGTTAGGTAATTTTAACTCCCACAGACCTTTCTTTATTTTTTTAAATGGTAAAATACCTCTTACATAATAACGGACGAAAGAATGTTCAGCCAATCAGATCACACGATTGGCTGAACAGGCTAATACCGTTTTTCAAATTTTATAAAAACAAATTTCCCAGGCTGAGAACATGTCAGACAAGTTAAAGCCCAGAGCAAATCTTTCCAGCAGAGATACGGAATCTCTAAAGAAGGGGTTTATAACAGAATTGCCAATAAACCTGACATATAGCAGTGCAAAATGGGCTCAAACTGAAATCAGAAGTGGATAGTGATTTTGTTCCCACACCTTAATGCATATCAGAAGTTCTCCATCCTGCATCTCGAAAACAGAGGCCTTGAGGAAAGGGCAGACAGTAGAGAGAAAAGGCACACTGCATCTTGTCAGTTGTGGAGCCTCTGTTGGGCATCAACATGAGATAAACACAACGTAAAGAGCAAAAAAAGGAATTTAAGAAGGGCAACACCATTAAATACAACTTGAGTTTAAATGAGGACAACAGAATAATGTAGTGAAGAAATACTGTATTTATTTAACTCAGACTGTCAGACTGTTGTCCTTCGAGCACTTACTGGTGCTTTAAGAGCTGGCTAGATATATGGTACTAGCTCTTCATGGTTCTGGCTACTAAATTACACTGAAAAACAGCTAAAAATATACTAATTCAACAAATCTTTCCTAATGTTACTTTTCCATGTAAGCAATTGCTGTACATGCAAATGCAATCATGAATGGGTGGAATGCCCAGTGATAAATGGGAAGGATAGGTTACAGCTGAGAAGATAATCTTTCATTTTAAAAAAGGCCTTATGTTCTGCTTCACAAATCATATGGCAAAAGGATAAATTCTGTGCAGTACAACACATGGGGCCCTGATTACTTGCACTGTAAGATTGTTTGTACTGATAACGCCCCCTATGACTGAATTCCTGGAATATTTCCAATGCCAATCACTGCATATAGGGATTAGATGCTGTAGTTGCTGTGAGTGTGGAGCTCTCCTCCTTTTGTACTGTCTGTGTACATCACCGATCCTGGCCCATGACTAGGCTCGTAGGCACTACAGTAACACGAATAATAAATCACCAGAAACTCCCTTTTTAAGTCAGTTATTGCAGCCAGAGGGCTGTAGTCCCCTTTCCTTCCTTTTTTCCGTCTGTTTTTCTTAAGGTAGTAAAGAGACTTCAATCACAAACTCCCTCCAGTCTGCCATTTTGTTCTCAAGGGCTGGCACAAGGTCCTATTGGCCACTTTGCAACAAGGATGCTCTGTTACAGAACATACCCCCGTCCTCACACCCTACACACTATTGTAATAATATCTGTACAAGGTATGCCTTGTGAAGTATCACTCAACTTGCGGAGCAATAACATGATGGCAAAATGCACATAGCAACATTATATGTAAAGTTATGAAGATAAGCTGAAATCATGACTGAAGTATGTTACCCAAATAAATATGGGGGATGGCTAAACTAGTTCCTCAGAGACAAAGGGCAAACTGATGCCTCAGCCAGGTGCCAACAAGGCTGATGGACCACTACCTGCTAAGTGGCCATTCTTTGGCAAGGAAGTGGACAGGGACAAAAATCTACATCTTAGCAAAGAAAAACAGTATGGAGTTTCCTTTCTTCATTAGACTGCCTGTTACCTTGCTGCCAATTGGAAATGCATCTCAAAAGGAGGAACAGGACTATAAAAAGAAGGGGCAGACACCCCAAGACATCCTCCTCTCTCCCCGTCTGCACCTGGCAATACACCTAAGATGATACAGGAAAACAGCTGTTGGACTTGGGGGGAGGGGCTTACCTGAGAGACTGGTCAGTAATCTGCTGGAGCATGTGGTGAAAAACTTTGTTTGAATCTAATATAGTTTGTTAAGATAGGCACTAGTAAATGTTTTATCTTTATTTTTCTTGTAAGCATTTCTGACTTTGATGCCTCATTACTTATACTCACTTAAAATCTCTCTCTCTGTGTAGTTAATAAACTTGTTTTACTGTTTTATCTAATCCAGCACATCCAGGTTGAAGTGTCTGGGTTTAAAATAATAAACTGGCATATTATTCCCTTAAATGAATAATGGACTTAATGTGTACTGTCCTGGGCAGTAGAGGATATATATTTCCGTTGGAAGATCCAGGACTGGGGGGTAGGTGTTGGGGTCACTGTGCAGTATAACCAAGGCTGGTGAGAGCCAAAGTGTGGCTGGCTGCAGCATACACAGACATAGCTGAGAGTGACTTACAAACTGGAGGCTCCTGTGAGCAGTCCAGGTTGGAGGCTAGAGCAGCAAGGCAATGTAAAGGGCACCCCAGGTTACAAGGTAGGGGTGACACAGCCCACACCTAGTCCGGATTGTGATCCAGTATGTCATACCCTCTCACACACTCCAAAAATATAGAGTGCAATACCCCTTTTTAACCTTTATTTCAACTGAGGGCACCCTCTGTGGCTGGTAGATATCTAAGATGGACTCTGCCATTCCCCATACTTTTTCTTCCTGTTCCTAACTTACCAGGTCAATAAGCAACCTATTACAAGTTAACTCTGCTCCTGCTGCTAACCAGGGTTGTAATCAAATTAATCACCTGCTTCAGAAATGGTAAAAGTCAGCATCCACATATTCTTATTTATGTGCACAAAAATTCAACAATGTAAAATCCCATTGTCATCAGTGGCACAAGTAACATCTATTTCAAATAAGTCTTGCATCAACACGTACACCAAGTCACTCTACAGTATTATACCACGCACAATCCCATACACTGCAATCACTGTGCACGCAGTTATGACCCAATACAGGTCACATAATACACACCATATTTTTACTCTTATACTGCACCACAGAATACATAGGTCACATGATCATGTCACGTAGAAATCATTAGCACAGCTGCCTACTATTAATTTACATAGAATTTGCCAGATATGCCACAAAAAGAATATGAAGGTTGATGTTTGCAATTAGATAGGATTAGTTCAACAAAGCAAAGAGCTTTCCATATTCTTAACTTCTTTATATGCAAGTATATGAAAGTAATAAATAATCCCACCAAGTTTGTATGGGTTTTAGATAAATTTTGCTCTGATTAACATCATCCTTCAGAATGTACTTAAGCTGTATGAAAAAGGAGATGCTCTGTATACTAAATACTATTGTTTTCCTTGAAATCTTTTCTAAAGTGGTGAGCTGTAGTCCAGTACATGTGCTACCAAAAAAAGGTAATAAGAGGACATGCGCTGTAATAAAGGTTACTACCTAACAACTTGGTATGAATATTGCAAAGATAGCTTAACATAAGAAGCTTAATGTCCCCACTTTTCAAAAACAAAAAACTAAATCCATAAGTTTTTAACTCAACACCTAATCCCGTTGCCATGTAAGTCTATGGCCAAGTTATCATTAACTTACATGGGAGCACGATCTGGTCCTCAGTTTTTACTAGTACTTTAGTAGAGTCAATCCCCCAAGAGGGTGGGCCGGGGGCATCCCAGGATTTTGCCTGATATTTGGAGTGACATGGCCACTAAAATACTCCTGTGAGGGTCATGGCTTAAGAATCTAGATGCCAAGTGTGTACACACACACAGAAATACAGTACGCCTACGATTAGATCAATGCAAAGCCTTAATAAACAGGAGTAACCACAGCAGCTGTGGACAACAGAGAGTAATTATCAGTACTGTACTGAAACAAGCGCTAAATAAAAAAAAATTACTCAGGAAAATTCAGACAAAAATTAAAAAATAAATCATTTTCATATAAAATTTCCACAGAAAAGATTTGACTTTTTTATTTTTTGGGACAAAAAGTCAAAAACTCTGAGTTTTTGAATGAAAACCAAGAATTTCTATTTGGAATTGCTGCCACAGTGCCTCATGCCCCCATTCTCCTGGCTCCCTGGCCAGACTACATCTCTCATGATGCACCACCATCTCCCCTCTTGCTGTTCCATCATGCTACATCATGGGAGATGTAGTCCAGGTGGGGAATCTGACCCATAAAACAGAATGAGGGCATGAGTCACCCAAACCACAACTCTCATGAGGTACCGCAGCGCTATTTCTGAATACAAATTTTTTGATTTACAGACAAAATTGTTTATTTTAATGTGTTTTTGTCAATTAAAAAAAAAATGTTCTCTGGAAAGCAGAATGTTTTCTTGAGAAGTTTCATTTTGGTGAAAGCCTAATTTCTTGTTGGGAAAGAGTTTCAATGGAAAATTTTCAGCCAGTACTACTTAAAACTTAGTAACTAATGAGGAGAACAAAAAAAAAAAGAAAAAGAAAAACATTATGGAAAAGTAGTAATTACACATGCTCTGTACCTCATATAAAAACATACATCCAATTGGTTTTAGAATATTTACTTTTATTGTTGTACACCTTTTTGAAGAGGAATTACTTCATTTTAAAAAAGGGTAATGTCTTACCAAATGTCATTTTCAACAGTTACATAGTGTGGAATTTCAAAGCTGTCTAGGAAAGAGGGGAAAAGAGAACAAGACCTGTCCTTGAAATCCTCAGACTTCCCCCCGCCCCAGCTTTAAGTTAAAAAATGGCCAAATTACTTTTTCAAAAAATGTTGATCAAACTACACCAAGCCTAACAATGTCTGTTAATGAAAGCCTATTAAATATGAAACAGATGAAATGCTAACACACCATAAGTACATCAACCCTATTGTAAGGGCAACCTTGAAGCAAAGGACAGTGAACTTGATTAAACAAAACAAAAACAAAAACCCACACACGGTAACTATAAAATACTCCCACATGGGTTAGGATATTTTACACTTGCCATTTCTTCTGACCTACGCATGGAGGAACTGCTATTGCTTTTACTCTTACTGCAGCAGACTGTTTATATGCACAGGTTTCAGAGTGGTAGCCGTGTTAGTCTGTATCAGCAAAAACAACAAGGAGTCCTTGTGGCACCTGTTAGTCTCTAAGGTGCCACAAGGACGCCTCGTTGTTTATATGCAGGCACCCAGATTCCTCTCCTGCACACTACATGAGGTTTGCTACAAAAAGCACATGACTGTTTAACTTATCCAAATACCAGGTTGTACAGGACACTCGCTCTTCAAAACTCTGCTGCATTTTGCCGACCTTACAGAAAAGCAATTCTCAGTTCTTCACAGGGGGAAAGAAATACATGGGATGTCACTTGTCCCAAAGCAACTAAAACCTACCATGTGGTAGGACATTTGTGTGTGTGCATCTATGTGTGTGTGCCTCTATATGTGTGTGCGCGCTTGACAACGCTGAAATAACTGCAACAGCAACAGAAAAGTGCTTTGCTGAATGTAGGCCTGAGTGAAGTACGTGCTTAACTTGAAGCATGTGCTTATAGTTCCATTCAAGTCAATAGGACTTAAGGAAGGGCTTAAGCTCTTTGCTGAACTGGAGCCTTAAAGAGGAAAATTATAGCTACATGGATATTGCTCTCACAAATGCTCTTATTTCAAATTTGCTACACAAATTCTACCATCTTTACCCTCAAATAGAAATTGAGCATATAAAATAAGGGACAAATTCTGCCCTTAGTTACACCCTGTGCAACCCCACTGATGTCATTCCAGATTTACTTTGCTATGAATGAAAGTAGAATTTAGTCCAGATTCTTGGATGTAAGGCAAGGGGATTTGACCACCGCAATTATATCTTTATGACACTTAAATTGCTTAGATTGGCTCCTAAGGATATTGCTACGAGTCTACGCTGCATTACAGATCTATTGCCTCACCTCAAATCCTCTTCTAATATGTTTACCCAGAACCGTTAATCCATACCAGCATTAATGGTTTTTGCACATTGTGACAAGATATTTTTCCAAGTAGTATCAGTTTCAACTTTCCTTTTCTCATACATATACACCGCTACCCCGATATAACGTGACCCGATATAACACAAATTCGGATATAATGCGGTAAAGCAGTGCTCGGGGGGGGGGCGGGGCTGCGCACACCGGTGGATCAAAGCAAGTTCGATATAACGCGTTTTCACCTATAACGCAGTAAGATTTTTTGGCTCCTGAGGACAGCATTATATCGAGGTAGAGGTGTATATACAGTATTGTGTGCATCTCTGTGCGTCTCTTCATCTGTGTGTCTTAAACTCCAGCCATCAGTGAGTATTGCATCTCTTCCTACCTCTGGCAGCCCTGATACTGTTTATACAGAGAGGTGTACAGCAGAAAAGAAGATTAGGAGGACAGGGTTCCCCTCTTCCCCATTAAGACAGTTATTAGAGGTTACTATTTATCTTTGTTTTCGCTAATTCAGATGTCCCTGTGGCCTACTCATTCTGTCTATAGTAGGTGCACTAAGAGGGACACACCCAACACTCCTACTGATGGCTGGACACGTTGAGTCTTGTAGACTAGAAAACAAAGTCCAGGGGACAATTCTGAACTTTAACCATATGTTACCACCAGGGCCGGCTCTAGCATTTTTGCTGCCCGAAGCAAAAAAAAATTTTGGCCGCCCCCCCTTTTTTTCCGTGTCCCCCCCGCCCCCAGCCCTGCCCCAACTCCGCCCCTTCCGAACCCCTTCCCCAAATCCCCGGCCCCGCCTCCTCCCCTGGGCTTGCCGCATTTCCGCCCCCCCACTGTTTTCCGCACGGCAAGCCTGGGAGGGAGGGGGGAAGAAGCGGAGTGGCGGCGGCGCGCTCAGGAGAGCAGGCAGAGGCGGAGTGGAGCGGAGGCGAGCTGGGGCACTTTTTCTCCCCATGCCACGAAGTCGGTGCCTATGATGGCCGGCGCCAGAATGCCGTCCCTAGAATGTGCCGCCCCAAAACCTGCTTGTTTTGCCGGTGCCTAGAGCTGGCTCTGGTTACCACCTGGCAAATTATAGTGGAACACTGAAATCTATATGTCTAACCATACAGATAGACTGTACACTTCTGACAACTTATGAACTCTTCAGCACAATAAGTCTAGTTACTGTACTTCAACATTTAGATATATTAAACCAAGGGTTTTCTGTAACTGAACAAGACGTGTCAGTGCATGTTTGGTGTACATGACTATCACCAGCCTGAAATATTTAACAAATCCTATAGCACATGAGTGGGGCTCTGCATGGGTTTGCTCAAACAGATCAGATTTCAGGAGAAGGGCCTACGTGTATTGATATGGTAGAAGGAAAACAAAGTAAAAGGATAACATTTTAGTCACCCCGTTTGCACACTATCCTTTCTCCGTGCCCCGTTCTTCTATCTACAATATCACTGCACGGAAGTACGCCATGAAAACTTTAATTTGATTTGCTGAGTGTAACAGCATAGGTTAGATGTTCCAGTAACTCAAACCACCTTAGGGACATTACATTCATCTCCTACCAGCAAGCAAAATATTTAAGACACAAGTTTGGAACTTCTACCTCATTTCTGGAGTTCAGGTATTGACATTAGATAAGCCCCAAAAATACAACCCCATGAATATCAGACCCCAACTATGATCATGCTCAGCTTATAGTAAGCCACTTGCAATAATTCTGCTATGTACAAAAAAAGAACACTTAAATGTACGTTATGACATTTTGATTGAAAAGTACTCTGTGGGCTTCTGAGATTGTTACAAAAGCATGGGTGGGTAATGATTTAATGCTAAAGCACATCAACCTTGCTCTAAGGCAAGCAACATGCACCTAAACTCCACACCAGTCTGCCCAATGACAGAAACAAAAAAAGATACAAACATGAGATACAAATATGAACCCCAAAAGGTTTGCTCCATTAGTGATGTTGGCAGACAGTGTCACTATATGTGTAAAAAAGCTCTCTTAAATCTTTCAGCATCTCCTTTCCCAGCATTGGTATGGAGAGAAAGTAAGTGGTTGGAGTGCACTGCCTCCTGTTGGATAAAACAAGAGCAGTATGGACAGCAACTGATTTTTATCTAGGGTTTCATACTATGTTCATCACTATAGGGTAAAAGGTCTCTCTTGACTTTCAATTTTTTTAGCTGTAAGAAAGAATGTTTATAGCATAATATCCCCTGACTGCCAAAGAAATTATAAAGAGAATAAGCCACATTACTGGATATTTTTAGTTTTACTTTTAATAAACTTCATGACTGCTTGTCAAACAAGTCTAACCTTTCTGGGTAAAAAGAAAATCTAAAAATAGAATCATCATTTGTTCTAATAATCAGGGGAGATGTTTTCTCCAGTGAATGTTACTGAGAGGAAACTCCATGGGATTCTGTAGAAAGGGTCACAATGGCCAACTGTGTGAAACTCAGACTAATTGTGGACATTAAGGTATAAAGCCAGCATCAGATTCATAATGTAGACAGTGAAGAGGAAGAAACCACAACTTGACTCTTGGGAAGAGCAAGAGAGGCCATGGAGGCCCTGTACCTGTAAGAGGAAAAGGGAGAAAAAGAATGGAGAAGTGAGACAAGAAAGACTAAGCCAAGACGTACGGAATGAGGATTTGCGGGGGGGAGGGAGAGGAATATCTGAGACTGACGCAAAGAAATGGAAAACACCCACGTACACACTTCACAAGGACCTATGAAGTGGATGAAAAGTGCAATGAGAAAACCTTCAAAATGTCAAGCAAGTTGTAACCAAATATGGCTGTCTATATGAGTATGGAGAAAGCCTTAAACAATAGCTCGGAAATATGAACTGTCCCAGGCATTTCAATGGAGTGCTAAATTAGATTCCAGCCGACACTGTTAACTATTTCACCAGCTATCAAAGCCTGTAAGAAAAGTATAATGAAGATCTACATCGGCATTGCCCAAAATGGGGGAATGCAAAGGACTAGCTGGGGAAGGAGAAGGCATAGATTAGAAGATGTATAAATGAAGATCTGTAGGCCGCTAACAACACGACATGTTGGCAGACATGATTGTGTTTTCCTGAAGAAAGAGCTCAACTTTCAAAAGTTTGAGAAACATTGCACAGGGAATGGAAGAGCCACACAAACTAGATCATATAAAGCTATAAGACCTGATATTGCAGAGACTTACACACCGGAATAACTTCACATACTAAGTGACTCAATCTCCGGACCCAACTTTCTACAGTTCTTCCCATTTCATCTAGAAAACATATAACAGTGATACAAGGAGCTACAGTAGTCCAGGCCCTCCTGGATATTTATGTAGTCTAGTCTCTCCACAGTTCCTCCTGTCTCTGTATTACTGATACCACAGAAGATATGAGAAAGCACAGAAAAAAGTAATATCCCCTTCCATGGGCCACAATGTGGCACAAAGCAAGCTGCATTTTGAGCACCCTACCGTAACCATGAAAACATATTTTTTTCCCAGATTAATTTCCCTTTTGATAAGATGACTGATGTAATTTGAAAAATGTATATAATTAGTTTGACCATTAAATACTTTAATTTACTTAAAAATCTTGTTAAAGCTACTGTGTTGTTTGCATAACAACTCCTTGGAAGCTTAGTAGTGATTTCATTTTACTTTATATCAAAACTTTGTGTTCTTCCAGCATGCAGTTTTACAAGTGATAGGCTGATGGCATTTGGAAAAGTTATTTATTCTAAAAGAAAAGCATTAAAGCTTTTGTTTTGGGAAGGAAAAAGGCCATACAGGTGAATAATGATATGGACATGGCATTCAAGTTGGGATCTACCACCTCCAAGAGTGCCCCTTTAACTGCATCATGTCATATAGGTAGGACCATTAATTGCAATCTGTACTACATGAAAGGGAACATGCTTCTTATTTACAGAGTACCAACAGCATGATAGGCACTTTACAGACAGCTATGAAGACAAGATCCCTGCCCTGAAGAGAGAGTGCTCAAACTCAGCGACAGCAATGTGATGCAACAAATAGTGTTTCATCTCACGTTATTTTAATTTCAATACTTCTATTTAGATTTTTTTTAAAGGTGGGAAAAGGAAAAAAAAAGGAGAGACATAATAACCTGTTACCTTGGTTTTAAAAAACTCCACTGAAGACATTACACTTTATAAAGATATAAAGAGAAGCCATTATGAGATTTTTAAATTTCTAACCCAGAAGTGGTTTCATTTAATTTCTCTTGTTATGCAACTTAATTCCTGTTGTTATGGTGGGCAGACCATTAACTCCAGGACGAAAACTCAATAGTCCACTAATTATACAGATTAACGGATCTTTGCTTCCAATTCCTTTCTCCCTGCCTCCTTAGCAACTTAAACATGACCTAAAGATCCAACGCGGAGTGCTGATTTCTTTAGATAGTTAGACAAAAGAAGCCTGCAAGCCACTACAACGTCTCTCTGCATGCAAAGCTGTAAACTAAAAGTTTTCACTCTTTCTTTTGGGTGGGTGTGTATGGAGAGGTGTGGAGGTGTAAAACAAAGTTAAGATGGAGTACTTAAATTGGTTATAATTAAATATGAGTACCACTGCTTAGTCTTACAGGGGGGGGGGGGGGAACACTGCAAAATTACAGTGTGTGCATTTGAAAAGAGACACAGGAACAGCAACTGCCCTCTAGCTATCAGGGGATTTACCATGCATTTTTGACTAAGCCTCAAACCCAAACCAAAGTAACATCCTCATATATACACAAAGAGTCTTATTATGACAGCTTCCCTTCCAGGGAAAAGAATCTTTCAGTAGCCACATGACCATTGAAATCTATGTTCAGTTAAAAAAAGGGAGCACCAATGCAACTGATAATAAGCATAAGCTTTGTGACTAGAAATATTTAGCTGAGTATTTCTGGGACTGCAGAGTCATTGATATAGCTGAATTCTATTTCAGGCTGCCCAATATCAAAGTCTCACTGTTTGTACTCTGTGACAACGTGTTGTTGCACTATCAGCATCATTACCGGATTAGACACTAGAAGTGCTACTTATTGCTGGTAAGAGCTTTTAATGTTAGACGCAAGGGCAAACACTGTCTAGCCTTACTCACCTGAATAGTCTTCAACGGGAAGACTCATATGAGCAAAGTTTTGAAGGGGCATAGCTTGCAGGCACAGGGCCTAGAACTGGTAACAACATAGGAGAGGAAGATGAACAGCGGCAAGAAGGAGTAGTAAGAAAGTGAAAAGGAATAAAAACTAAAGGCAAGTCTACACTACAAAATTAAGTTGACCTAAGTTACATCGACGTACAGCCACCGCAGTAATTAAATCGCTTTTGCATGTCCACACTCTGCTCCTCATGTTGATGGTGCATGTCCACACCAGGAGTGCCTCCACTGATTGAACTGTCAGCATGGGGCATTGTGGGAGGGCTTTGGAAAAGCCGCAACAGTTGATATAAGCAACGCAGTATCTACATTCACACTGCATCGACTTAACTACATCGACCTAAGGGCTATGCCTCTCATGGAGCTAGAGTTATTAAGTTGCTGTAATGGGTGTATTACATTGGTGGGAGCTACATTTTAGCGTAGACACCTACAGAGTTAGGTCGATGTAAGCTGCCTTACGTCAATCTAACTCTGTAGTGTACACCAGGCTTAAAAGGGAACATTTTTTTAAAAAATTGATGGAAGCAGAGCTACCACTAAGAAAAGATACACAAAGAAACAATGGCTCATCAGTTTCCAAAGACAAGAACAACCATCTCTAGAAAAGTCAACTCAGGCTTCCGGAAGCAGAAAGACTAATGAGGGAGGGCTGAATCCTCTGATTAAAGACAATCAAAAAAAGAGGAACAAAGTTTACTATAGAATGTTTGACCCCTATTCTGCATCTTTGATGGGACACTGCATCTACTTGACATTTTTTAATTGAATCCTGGTACTGGTAGAGGTGAGTTGCTGCTGCTTCATTTTCAAACCTCCAAACTTTCAGTATTTTGAACTCATAAGACTAGGGTACACCTAGTAATGAAATATCTATTTGATAACACCCGAGTACTGACCATTTAGCAGAGTTTTTTTTTTTAAAATCTGTTTCTGAGTCTATCTTGTATTACTGAACAAGACACTTTACATTTCTCATATCCTCGCTCCTCATCAAAAGGCTGAAATGGTCCTTACCTCAATTCAACTCATGCTTCCCGGGCTCAAAACAAAAGTACAGAGCCACACTACAACTAAAAGGAAAGCGGGAAACGGAAAGCTGAGAGCATGTCCTCACTACTAGGAAAACGTGATTTTTATCTCAACCATCTAGGCTCCATAACTTTGTTTTCACACTGAAGAATTTTGAGTTTATCTATCTAAGTTTTTATAAGATTGCCCATTACCCTGGTATCTGGTTGCCTGCCACAAAAAATAAAACACGAAAGTATCAAAAAAAATTTAAACTCCCAATTAAAATATTTGTTAAATTAAATTAATTATCAGTCTAGTGTCAGTGTGCTCACTCTCAGTAGCACTCTTGCTTCTAAGCCAGACCAGAAAGCTCAAGTCCCAGTTTTAACAACATATCCAGTGTTATACCTGTTGAGCACTATTAGGGGCTGCCACACTAGTAAAACTGGTGTCTTCTCTACACGTATTGTATATTAAAGATTTCAAGACATTTCCCCAAATGGAGTAAGGATCTGGACAACATTCCCTTTCTCAGTAAGGATTATTTCATATCCAGACTGTGTGAATTATTGCTGAGTACTTAATGATGCCACGTTGCTATCCCAGCATCAGTATCTGAAGTGTCTGTAATGCACTTTGGGACATCTAAAGCATTGAAGTCAGTAAACAAAATCTATTTTTATTTCATTTCAATCCAATATATAGAAGGAAAATCTGCCATACTGCCATTTATAGAACATGCCTCCAGTGCTAACACTAAAGAAAACAAGTTGTCAAGTCACACCTTAGTCTAACAGATCGGATTAAAAAGAGAACTGCAACACATTTAATAAATTAACCGTTGAGATCCCAAGTCACTAAATGAAATGTGCATGCTGTTTTAAATTACTGATTATGGCTTATCTGTAACAGAATATTTAAAAACCTTTATTTCAGTATTGTATATCCACCTTAATCCAGAGGGGTAGAGGGTTTACTGGGAGGGAAGGGGTTGGGTTTGGAAGGATGCAGAGGAGGTATCAGTGTTACCTCGAGAGAGGAGGATGCCTCATTACCATCTAAGGTAGAATAAGGAGACAGATGCTCCTGATTTCGGTGCCTGGAATATGTCACCCACTCTTGTCGGCTACCAGGGAATCCTGGAGCTGGGTTAACGCCTATTCAGGTTTAGTGGCTGTTCCACTGCATCCATGCAAGTGTTACTAAGACAGCAGGACCGAGCAGCGGAGTCGGACCCGGACCCCGGCCCTGACCGGGGCGATCCGGATCAGGCTGTGCAGGCGCTATCCCAGCCTTACACGGAGGAGCTTATGCCACAGCTCCCCTAAAGAGCATTTTCTAAATCGGGGATGGGCGGGCAGTAAGGACCGAGGGCAAATATTCCCTGTCCCCAAAGGGGGAAGGAGCTTCGCTGGGGTGGAAAAAACATCGGCAACTTCTGCTACTGCCTCACAGCCGGGCCCGGGACACGTGGAGGCCTGAAATCAGGCAGCCGGGGGGATCAGTGCCTGGCGAGCGGCTGCGGCGGGGGGAGGCCGCCTGGAGCGGGACGAGCCAGGGCACAGCTCGAGGATCTGGTCCCGACTCGGGCCAGCCCGGCAGCACATGCTGCCCGCGCGCCGGGGGGAGAGGCCGGGGCTGCCCCGGCCCGGGGACGTTGCACTCACTTGCAGCTCGGGCCTGGCTTTGGCTGGGGGCCTCCCGAAGAAGGAGGTGCGGGCGGTGAAGAACTCCTCGGACTCCTCCTCCTCCAGGCTGCTGTAGCCGCTGCTCATGCTGCTAGTCCAGGGCAGCGTCAGCGGCCGCCGCTGCTGTAGGGGCCCGCAGGCGGAGACCCCCTTCCCTGCCGCCGCATGGGGGCCCGCTGCTCTCCCTCCCAAGGCTTCCGGGACGCGGGAGCAACAGCTGATGCGGCTGCGGCAGCTGGCTCCCGCCTGCCCAGCCTCCCTGCAGCACAAGTTCACACGGGGCAGCGCAGCCCAAAGGGGAGCTCCGGCTACAGCGCCGCCCTCGCCCCTGCCTCCTCCCCCGGCAGCAGGGACTGGCCTGACGGCCGGCAGCGCCCCCGCCTCGCAGGAGGGGGCGGGTGGTGCAATGCAAACAGCCCGGAAGCCCCCGGCGCCTCTCCCTGCTCACCTTGGGCTGGGATGGACTTTAGTCCCCGAACAGCAGGTGAGCTGGGCGGAGGCACCGTCTCCTGCAGAGCCAGCGCTGAGCAGTTCGTTTCTATGCAACTAACTCCACATCAAGTGCTCGTGGAAGCCTTTGTTATGGACGCCTGGGGTGAGAGTGGGATCGGTAACGGGGAAGGAAGAAGACAGCGCCGTGGGAGAGCCAGTTTGATAGCTCAAAACCCCCCAACTTAAGTGCGTTGATTACTTACGTTGTGCCAATAAGCTGCCAGCCAGGCACTTCAGCAGGAAGAGCGAAGACAAGAGACCAGGCCCGCCCTTCTCTGCTCTCCTCTCAAACTAGCATCCAGGCAACAAAAACCATTTTAACTCCCACCACTTGTTATTTCAGGCGAAGTCTGGGTGTACACATACTCTTCTTGGGAAATAAAAGTGGCTTATGTTTCTGTCTCTAACCAACAGGGTTACAACAAAACTGCAAATCCAAAGCCTGTGACGGCCAGATGCTGGGGGACTGGATGACGGGATGGATCACTCCATAATTGCCCTGTTCTGTTTATTCCCTTTGAAGCATCTGGCATTGGCCACTGTCTAAAGACAGCATACTGGGCTAGATGGGCCATTGGTCTGACCCAGTATGGCCGTTCTTATGTAGCTTGTCAGTTTTACTTCAATTTAGTTTAAAGCAATTTTCCAATTTAAGCAAAATCAAACACTGTTATTCCCCAAGAAGAATGTCCACCCCTAGACTGGCACTGTGGTAACAAAAGGTGTGAATTAAAACTGATTTAGCTATTTTGGGGCAAGTCTGTGCATACACCAACTCTCAGATAGTGGGTAGGGTGTCTGTCTTCACACGTCTTTAAAGTGTCTGGCATGCTATTGGCACAATATAAATATCAATTCATTTGGAGTTTTGGGATCCTTGTACCAACAAACTGTCCATCCACTCACATTGGTTGCTTCCTTCCCCATTACTGACTAGCCCTAGAGTATTCTAGTCCAGGATAGACCAGTCCTAAAGCAAGATGCACCTAAACAATAGAGATAAGGGAACCCACAACCAACAAAGCAATTAGGCATAAGAATTAGTAACTGTGTTGCTGGGTCTACAACTTTTGTTTAGTTGTTTTTAAAAGTTCTCTCCTTTGGAAGGAGCGATATTTAAGTAGAGACCTGAAGAAGGAGCGGATGAAGGGATGGCAATCAAGCTGGGAATTTCAACTACAGCATTGGCAAAGGTGTGGAGGCAGGAGTAGGAGGCCCAAAGGGGGGGCAGTTATTTGTATGGCTCAGTTGGGGCAAGAGTGAAAAGAGATCAGTGCAGAGAAGTAGGCTGATGGTTACTAGATTTTTTTTTTTATTTTCCATTTCCATCATTCTCCACTGTCTTTGCAAATGGCCTCATCCATTTCATGAAGCTCTCAATTTCCTCACAAGCAGAGACATTTAGGTGGGACTGTTCTCCAGAAAACTCCGCAAAATAAATAAGAGATCCCAGATTTTCCCCCAACTATATCATATATTTGATCTTTTTTAAAAAAAGGTTTTGAAGGCACACTGAACTGTGAGTTACACTTGCACCAACACTTTGATCTTCCTCTTCCACCCACCTCAAGTGCACTTTTCCTCCAAGTCTTTCTGCCCCCTTCCAAATGGATTTCATTTTACCTAAATCTTCCTCCAGGTATGCTTTTCATTTGCTTATTGGGCATTGGATTGGGTCCTCCACAGACTACCAGGCACAGATTTTTTCTTACTCCACCCTGACAAGCTTTACCAATTAGTTAACCAAAAAAAGTAATAGTGCATACTGAAAACAAAGATCCACAGTTGGAAGATATACTTACTGATAACTCTGCTGAAGGCTGGCTTATTTTTGTGCAGAATTAATGAAGTGTTATCTGAACATAATGACGTGAGAAGTCAAGGAACATGGCAAAAATTTAAACAACACTTACAAGCACTATGCAGCATAAAGTTAGTTAGTGTTTGTGAAACAGATGTATAGAGCTGTATAAATGCTGCAATACGTGGAAGAGAAAGGAGGCAAAGGGGGTGAATATCTATCTAGGAAAAGCTCAGTTCAAACATAGCATATTTTTCTATGGCAGAAGTGCTAGATGGTCAAGTGGTTCCCAAAGTCAGATAGAACAAGTGTCACAGCCCATGTAATCAACCAGAATTCCTGCTGGTTTCTGTTTGCTTAATGAACTGTCTTTACTAACCATATATTTTCTCTTGAACAACAATAGCAAATCATAATATAATGATTGGGTCATATTCTAGAATGCATTGGCTGTCAATCAGTCACAGAAAGAAAGAAAAATTAAATCTGCTGAGAAATAAGTCTGGCAATCCATTGTTGTGATCATTTGAGCAACTGGCAAGAGGATAATAGATAATGGAGAACACATTTTAAAAAATTTAACAGAATTGAATCCAAATAATACTACAGATACCCACATAAGAGGACTAGAGAACAACATCATTTTATAAAAGCATAGTGTCTATAGAAATCTAATTTTAAAAGAGGTTTTTAAACTACTGCCCTTCTAAGGTCAAAATAAGTTAAAAAGTTTGTGAACCAAATAATACATCTGTGACCAGAAATAGTAACAGGCATACAGCGTTCTGGAACAATGTTCTCATGAATAATCATTAATATAAAGCAAGTGCAGGAAAAGATGAACTTTGTATAATACAGCTGCATGTATCTTACACAAAGAACAAGATAAATATTTTCCATTATAGGTACAGCTAACCTGCAGCCTTATACTTGCATCAAGGATTTGAAAGTTCACTGTGTTGAAATGTAACACCAGGTTCAGCTTCATAAGAACTGCACAGTTAAAGCTGAGATTTTCCTTATAACAGGAAAACAAACATAAACATTTTGACTAACCTGGCAAGGACTCTGAATTGTCAAACATCATTTCATGAAGTCAGATATCTAATTTAATAAAGGTGGACTGTTCTTCAGAGTCTAATGACTTCATTATGTAAACATTTTTTGTTTGCTTGCATTAAAGTAGTAGTTTATTCATCACTGATAAAAAAAACTCTGTGGAGTTTATATCAGTTCCAGCAATAACTGTGCTGTGTTTGCTCTTGCTTTCTGTGTCAGATGATTGAAGAGTGTGTAATCTCATCAAAAAGGAAATTTACCAGACACTCACTGGCCAGTTGGGGTGGCCTAGTAATAGTGCTCTGCACCACTGGGCAGAAGACCCAGCTCCATAAACCAGTCCCGTCTTTTCTCTTGCTCGCGAGGCTGGAGTATGGGAAAGGTACTGGGCCCTTGGAAGCAAGGAAGTAAAAGATGGGGTGAGGCTTAAAAGGTCCTACATCGTTTAAGAATGACTGAGCCTCTAGCTAAACAACAAAACAATCGGAAGGACAGCAGAGTTTTAAGCATGTACATGACTTTGACATTGAAGATAATAGGTCTGATCCTGGGCTGCATCCTTAGGCCTGGTCTACACTAGGCGTTTATGTCGAATTTAGCGCCGTTACATCGAATAAACCCTGCACCCGTCCACACCACGATGCTATTTAGTTTGATATAGAGGTCTCTTAAATTCGACTTCTGTACTCCTCCCCAACGAGGAGAGTAGCGCTAAATTTGACATGGCCATATCGAATTAGGCTAGGTGTGGATGGAAATCGACGCTAATAGCTCCGGGAGCTATCCCACAGTGCACCACTCTGTTGACGCTCTGGACAGCAGTCCGAGCTCGGATGCTCTGACCAGCCACACAGGAAAAGCCCCGGGAAAATTTGAATTCCTTTTCCTGTCTGGGCAGTTTGAATCTCATTTCCTGTTTGGACATCGTGGCGAGCTCAGCAGCACTGGCAACGATGCAGAGCTCTCCAGCAGAGATGGCCGTGCAATCGCAGACTAGAAAGAGGGCCCCAGCATGGACTGATCGGGAAGTCATGGATCTCATCGCTGTGTGGGGAGATGAGTCCGTGCTTTCCGAGCTGCGCTCCAAAAGACGGAATGCAAAGATCTATGAGAAGATCTCTAAAGCCACGGCAGAGAGAGGATACAGCCGGGATGCAACGCAGTGCCGTGTGAAAATCAAGGAGCTGAGACAAGGCTACCAGAAGACCAAAGAGGCAAACGGACGCTCCGGAGCCCAGCCCCAGACATCCCGTTTCTACGAGGCACTGCATTCCATCCTTGGTGCGGCCGCCACCACTACCCCACCAGTGACCGTCGACTCTGAGGATGGGATATTGTCCACGGCCGGTTCCTCGGACATGTTAGCGGACGGGGAAGATGAGGAAGGAGATGAGGAGGACGAGGCAGTCGACAGCGCTTGCAACGCTGATTTCCCCGACAGCCAGGATCTCTTCATCACCCTCACAGAGATCCCCTACCACCCGTCCCCAGCCGTTAACCAGGACACAGAATCAGGGGAAGGATCAGCCAGTAAGTGTTTTAAACCTCTAAACATTTATTTTTAACAGAACAGGAATTTTAACAATACCAACAATGGGTTTCTCATGATTAGTTTGCCCTAGGTGCTTAACGTTTCAGTCCCTGGCAGTGCAACTATTAAAAACAAATCTAACAATGTCCGGTTTTGCATGATTGTTCTGCCCAAGCCGCTCTACTGTTTAGTCCCTGCCACTGCAGCTACAGTAAAATGCGGTCTACATGTCCGAGGATAGAGCAGAAATCCTCCTGGGACATCTCCACGAAGCTCTCCTGGAGGTAACTGGAAAGCCTTTGCATCAGGTTCCTGGGGAGAGCGGCCTTATTGGGTCCTCCGTGGTATGAAACGTTTCTGCGCCAGGAGACCATCAGGTACTCCGGGATCATTGCCCTGCAGAGCATTGCAGCATACGGCCCTGGTCTTTGCAGGCTTTCCCGGAGCATTCTTTCTTTATCTCTGTCTGAGATCCTCATCAGGGTGATGTCGCTCATGGTGACCTGCTTTGAATTAGGTAGGGGAATGTTAGTATTGGGACTGCTTGCCCGTTCCTTTACAGAACTGTAACCGCCGGTTTACAGCCACGCGGTGGAGGCGGGAGAGGGGCGGCATACAGGGATCTTTCCCTGGGACAGCCGCGAGGGGGTGGGACGGGGCAGAGTTGATGCTGGCCGGATTGCTGGCAGCAGGGACTAGCATTGCTTTCAATGTGAAAGGAGGCCAGTGCTACTATCAAAGTTTTAAGCAGCCACAAGTCTACGGCTTACCATGTCTGCCTGCTACACAAATTCCGGTGTCCTGCCCCGCTTCTCAAATCGGCAGTGCAAGACCCCAGGCACTGAATGCGAGGGCCGAAAATTCGACCTTGTCCTGAGTGCGCATGTGATAGGTACAGTGCATGGTCTTGTTCACAGAGAAAGACTATGTTCTTTGTTCACAACTACATTTATCTTTCTGAGGAATTCACTCCCTTTTTTCCATTCCCACAGCCACATCTGCGACTGTCTCCCAACCCAGCCTGGCATCACACACCCAGAGGCTAGCGCAGATTAGGCGGAGGAAGAAGAGGACGCGAGAGGACATGTTCTCAGAACTAATGGGCTGCTCCCGAGCCCAGGCAGCACAGCAGACCCAGTGGAGAGAGAACTTGTCCCAAATGCACCGGACACACATGGAACGTGAGGAGAGGTGGCGGCAGGAAGACCAGCAGGCGACTCAAACGCTGCTTGGACTTATGAGGGAGCAAACGGACACGCTCCGGCGCCTTGTTGATGTTCTGCAGGAACGGAGGCAGGAGGACAGAGCCCCGCTGCAGTCTATCAGTAACCGCCCTCCCCCGCCACCAAGTCCCATACCCCCCTCACCCAAAGTCCAAAGAAGGAGGGGCGGCAGAGTCCGTGAAAACTGTCACTCCACCCCTGCAGACTGCTTAAGCACCAGAAGGCTCTCATTCCCCAAAATTTGAAAAGTCCTTTCCTTCCCGCCTCACCCAAGCCCCCGTCCAAGTTTCACCCCCCAGTTTCATGTGTGGTTGTTAATAAAAAATACGTTTCTGTTCATTACTGTTTCCATCATGTTCTTTAGAGGAGAGTCTGTCTGAAGGGGGGTAGGGGGATTGGTAATTGGACAGGACAGCAGCAGGGCACACACACAGTGCAGTAACTAGTTACCCTGGTCAGTCTGGGAGGTGGTTTTCATGTTCTGTGGGGGGGGGGTGGGGGGTTGCTCTGTGACTTTGTGGCGGGGGAGGGCAGTTACAGATCTTATGCAGCGGCCCTTATCCTGGATCGCAGAGCCACACTGCAGGGGATCTGTAACCCTCCTCCCCCTGCCACAAAGTCACAGAGCCACCACATACACGCAGTCCCCATCAGGAGGGCTGGCAGGCTCCGTTGAAACAACCAGTCCACCACTGCGGAGCCTGTCATTCCTGCAGTTTAGAAGCGTCATTTGCATCAGTACACTACATCCGCTCCCCACCACAGTCTGCGTCCCAGGTTTAAAACATTCCCGCGAAAACAGTAATAAAGAAAACGGTGTCCATTAACAAAATAGAAGTCATTTTATTTTTAAAGGTGTGTTGGAAGGGGGTGAAGGGGGTATGTAACTGGAGAGGATAGTCAACATTGACTGGGTAAAGAAACGGGGGCAGGTTCAGCTTCTCTGTACACAAACTTAAAAGTCACAGGTTACCCTGCTCACTCAGGAACCTAGCTTTCAGAGCCTCCCGGATGCACAGCGCGTCCCGCTGGGCTCTTCTAATCGCCCGGCTGTCTGGCTGTGCGTAATCAGAAGCCAGGCTATTTGCCTCAACCTCCCACCCCGCCATAAAGGTCTCCCACTTGCTCGCACAGAGATTGTGGAGCACACAGCAAGCTGCTATAACAATGGGGATATTGGTTTCACTGAGATCACAGCGAGTCAGTAAGCTTCTCCATCTCCCCTTGAGACGGCCAAAAGCACACTCCACCACCATTCTGCACTTGCTCAGCCGGTAGTTGAAGAGTTCTTTTTCAGTGTCCAGGGTGCCAGTATAGGGCTTCATGAGCCAGGGCATTCATGAGCGGGTAGGCTGGGTCCCCGAGGATCACTGTAGGCATCTCCACATCCCCAAGAGTTATTTTGTGGTCCGGGAAGTAAATACCTTCCTGCAGCCATCTAAACAGACCAGAGTTCCTGAAAACGCGAGCGTCATGAACCTTGCCCGGCCATCCGACGTTGATGTTTGTAAAACGTCCCCGATGGTCCACCAGTGCTTGCAGCACCATTGAAAAGTAGCCCTTTCTGTTAATGTACTGGCTGGCCTGGTGGTCCGGTCCCAGGATAGGGATGTGAGTTCCATCTATAGCCCCACCGCAGTTTGGGAATCCCATCGCGGCGAAGCCATCTATGATGGCCTGCGCGTTTCCCAGGGTCACTACCTTTGAGAGCAGTACCTCAACGATTGCGTTGGCTACTTGCATCACAACAACCCCCACGGTAGATTTGCCCACGCCAAAGTGGTTCGCGACTGACCGGTAGCTGTCTGGCGTTGCAAGCTTCCAGAGGGCTATGGCAACTCGCTTCTGGACAGTCAGGGCTGCTCGCATCCGGGTGTCATTGCGCTTAAGGGCAGGGGACAGCAACTCACAAAGTTCCATGAAAGTCCCCTTCCGCATGCGAAAGTTTCGCAGCCACTGTGATTCATCCCAGACCTGCAGCACTATGCGGTCCCACCAGTCCGTGCTTGTTTCCCGGGCCCAGAATCGCCGTTCCACAACATCCACATGACCCATTGTCACCGTGATGTCCTCGGCGCTGGGTCCCATGCTTTCTGACAGGCCTGTGCTACTCTCAGACTTCAGGCCCTCACCGCGGTGCCGTAGCCTCCTCGCCTGATTTATCTGCATCTGCCTCTGGGAAAGGTGGATGATAAGCTGCGAGGCGTTGACAACGGACACAACTGCAGCGATGGTCGCAGCGGGCTCCATGCTCACAGTGCTGTGGCGTCCGCGCTGTCACTGACCAGAAAAGTGCGCGAACTGATTTCCCGCCGGCGCTTTCAGGGAGGGAGGGAGGGCGGTAGTGACGGAAGGATGACGACAGTTACCCAAAAGCACCCTCGACACATTTTTTTACCCAGAAGGCATTGGCGGCTCGACCCAGAATTCCAATGGGCAGCGGGGACTGCGGGAACTGTGGGATAGCTGCCCACAGTGCATCGCTTCCAATGTCGCTTTCCCCGTTAGTGTGGACTCACAAAGTCGAATTACTGTCCTTAGTGTGGACACACACGTTCGACATTGCAATATCGATTCCACATATTCGATTTAAGAGAAATCGAACTACCCTCGTAGTGTAGACATACCCTAGATTCTGGGCTGCTCAAAGGTCCAAAACAGTCCCTGGCAATCTCCCAAGAGCTATGTCACAGCCCATAATCTCCATATTGCAATGTCCTATAGGCCCTCTCCCTCCACAACTCTCCTGCACAATATCTATGCCAGGGCCTGTGAGGGGGTGTAGCATTGGACCACTTCTGGTGGTTCTATACCATGCCTGTCTCAGAGGAATCCTTCCTCAGTTCTTTCTAGTGCTTGCTCCGTTCTCTGCCCAAGTGACATATGGGGGCAGAGTGGGGGACAGAGCCTGTCCCATAGGGATTACTCCCTCTCCTGTGCATAAAGTTATGCATGTCTTTAAGTCTTTGAACGATCAGGTTAATGCCTCCTAAAAGGTGTAAAGCAGGTGACAAGGGAGAGAACCGTAGGGCACTGAAAGGACTCCCAAAAGCAAACCCTCCACCATAAAACACCTCCCCAAAAATTCTGCTCCTGACATTTAGAAAGCTAAAAATACACAGATTAATGAAGGAAAATCCAACTGTATTTTATAAGCACATGTTCAGCAAGATATCACTGCGCTAAGGAAAGAGAAGGAATTGATGAGCTGCAAAAATCAGAGGCAATCAAAGTAAATTCATCCCCAAAATTAGAGAGCGCTCTGAGGCATGTCATTGATTGCATTATAAAAGTGACTGAGGAAAGATGAATTTATTAGTTTCCTGCAATGTTGATTATAAATATAATATCTGTGATTCATACTGGTAACTACTGTATGTTATTACAACATTTACATTTCTAAAATATTGTTTTATAAGGATGCTAATAATTTCGGTAGGATATAATTCTGAAAGCTAATATTATTGTAAATAGTATTACAGCTAGTCTGCAATCAGCATTCTGAAATACTGAGAAGAACTGTAAATTAGAGGGTTGCTAATAAAATAGGAAAAGCTTTGAACAGAGAGTTAATCCTTCCTGCCAAATGAAAAAGATTCAGGTTCAGGTTCTACCAACCTGATAGTCATTCAATTGGTAACAGAGCACTGATAAACTGTTACAAGGCTGCCGGGTATCCTGATTTTTCTTCAAAACTTAAAAAAGCCAAATATTCATATCCTCTAAATTCTGTATCACAAAGTATCTTATTGTCTTTTCTTGTGAGGTATGCTAAGAAATCCCATATAGTATTAATTGGTAATGGAGACTGATTTAATGTTGGGGTCTCTGTCTTGTAACTTTAAATAGTGTTTGCTATATCTTGTGTACCCAGATATCATGGTTGAAATACATAATAATGAATAATAAATAACAATAGTTAGTAAAACTCTCCTTTCACAAAGTTGTTGAATGCTGCTGAGCCCCTCTGATCAGTTGTCATCCAATAGTCTTTGTTCAGTGCTGATACCACTGAAACACCATCTATATTTTCCCTTCTTTTATCAAGATTCACACTTTCAGTAAAACACAGGAATTTCCATAATGATTAAACTATAACAATGGTAGAGGCTCTATGTGAAAATACAACTTTAAGGAAATGTATTCTATAATAATGTGTTCTTAAAACAGAAACAAAACTTCTTCTGCTTTTTACACTTTTCCTAATTGTTAACAGTAGGCAAGAGTATTTGGAGCAATAAAAATGAACCAGACCTTCTGTTTTAAGTATAGACACCACAACTGTGGAAGCTTACATGCTTATGAATACCAGGAAAATGCCAGCCCTAATATACTATAACTGCAATTTGATTCCCAGCATCTGTCTTGAAACCAGGAAATAAATGAGAGGTGGGGCCTTCCAGTCAGGCAATCAAGTCAGCAGTGTGATTTCTAAGGCAAAGAAAAAGAGATCCTCTTGTTACACTTGAGATGTGTCATTTTTTCTATTTAATTACAAACTTGCTTAGAGGTGCAGTGGAAACTTTCTAGGGATCATCCACACTGCAGCTTGGAACTTAGAGTATTATTTTAATAACCAGTATTGGAAACTGTTGATCAACACAGTGACAAGAGAAGGGTGTATAACTTTTGATTGGACCTAACTTTTAAAAGCCAGTTGTTGAAAGCCATTGTCTAGCCTTTTCCACTCACCCGCAACCACCATCTTAAAAAAAAAGTTTGAGGTCATCCTATCAACCAATTCATAAAATAGAATTGCATCCTCAGAAGGAAATGATGTTGTCACTATCCTGACATTGGTCATCAACAACTCTGTATCTCTGTGATGTTGTGTTGCAAGTCATCCTGTGGAGGTCCTCCTGATAATCCTCTACTGAGAATACCTCCTGTACCTAGGTGGAGTAGGGCATTCCTTATGATGCATTGTCTGTTTGTTCATTTACAAAATTCAGTTTAGCAGTTGCTAAAACAAATTAATGATAGTTTTCTGTACTTCTACAGCACAGCTATAAGGGCAAAATTTTCAGGACTTTCAATGAGACTTAGGTACCTTTGAAAATTTTACCCTAATTCTAGTTTTGCTTTAGCCAGGGCTAACCAACTCACGCCATATTTGGAAGCCAACATCTACAAATTTATTCCATCTCCTGCTCACCATACAAAAGTGTTCTCATCCTACCACATTTGGATGGTGAGAGTGCTACTCCCTCTATCCAAAGAGGATGAGGGTAGAAGTGGAGTGGACTAAGGAGGGTTGAAATGGGGTAAATACAGTGAACAAAACACACAAAGGAAGTATTAGGCCAAAGAAAAACCAAATCAGATAGTAAAATGTTAAAGCGAAAGTTTTAGGAAGAAAGAGAAAGTACTGACAAAAGATGTATCAAGACATAGAAGGAAACATGGAGATAGGAAAAAGCAAAGAAAGAAAATGGAAATATATTATTATAATAAATTAAAGAGTGATACATACAGTGTCTTGAACTCACATTTTAATGGATTTAAGATCAATTTCCTGGCTTTGAACTGATGGCAGGGGGATTCCCAAATTGCAAGTTTTGACCTACTCATACACTACAGATGACGTTCATCTTTTTAAAAAGCTGACAGGCATGTCTGAGATTGCTGTAAGAGTTCCCTTGTACTTCAAGATTACCCGTTCACTCTTGAGTCTTGTCTACAGTATTCACTGGCAGAGCTCCATTGGTGGGGAATTATGAACTCTAATTTTCTTAGCCTAGACTCATCCCTAGACAGCAGAAAAGAGCAGGGAATAAAGGAGGGAAATGTCTTTACATTAATGAGTTGTCCAGCAGAGCTAAAGGCATTACATTGATCAGGCACTGATGAAAGGAGGCTTCCTGCTTTTGTACAGCTCTGATTCTCCTCTACTTTCCATCACTCAGCCCTAGCAATAGGCACTGCAGCAAGAACAGAGAACAAGAAAAATCCAACATTCTCACAAATTACATAGGTCAGGAGCCCTCGCCAATATCAGGTTTTAATTACATGATCACATACTGTTTTTCACAGGGCCCCTGCCTCATTCAGTCTATAGGTACAGCCAAGGGGTCAATTTAAGGTTGCACTGGCATCTGTAAATCTGGCATTTCCTAATTTTTACTGCATGTCTTTGCAACCTAAACAACTGTTTTCACATATGCTTTTTAAAAGGAATAACTAATAGTTTAATTATTAGCTCTGTTAGGGTTCGTCTACACTACGAGATTAATTCGAATTTAGATAATTCGAATTTGGGAAACAGATTGTATAAATTCGATTGTGCGCGGCCACACTAAGCACATTAATTCGGTTTTTAACCACATTAATTCGGTGGTGTGCGGCCACACTACCCCATTAATTTTAACCACATTAATTCGGTGGTGTGCGGCCACACTACCCCTAATTCGAATTAACAAAATCGATTTTGGTGCTACTCCGCTCGTCGGGGTGGAGTACAGAAATCGATTTTAAGCGCCCTTTAATTCGAAGTAACTGGCTCCGTTGTGTGGACGGGTTAAGGATTAATTCGGATTAACGCAGCTAAATCCGAATTAAAGTCGTAGTGTAGACCAGGCCCAAGATTTACAGAATTTGCAACATGTCTGAATTACGTGGCTTATATTGCATTCCCGCCTGCCTATAATTTTAAATTGGAAAAAAAAAACCTTAAAATTGTATTTGTTTCACATATAATTTCATTGTGTTTTAAAACAGAAGAGGAAAGCATGGTCTTTATTTAAATGATCCATATCTGTATTATGCTTTGAAGGTCACACCTCATTGATGGGAATGGGTTGGAGTACAGAGAATGTATAACTTTACTCTGGTTATAGTTGGCTGGAGACTCTAATTTTTCCCACCCATGTGCGGAATGAATTTTGTTATGTGCACCAAGATGGAGGTGATGTGTGACGCATCACCTTCATCTTGGTGCACATAACAAAATTCATGTGGTGAGGGTGGGGCCGAGGAGTTTGGAGTGTGTGCGGGGGGGGCTCAGGGCTGGGGCAGACAGTTGGGATGCAGGGGTGTGAGGGCTCCAGCTGGAGGTGCAGGCTCAGGGGTGGGGCTGGGGATGAGGGGCTCAGGGCTGGGGCAGAAGGTTGGGTGCAGGGGGTGAGGGCTCCGGCTGGGGATGCAGGCTCTAGGGTGGGGCCGGGGATGAGGGGTTTGGGGTGCATAAGGGTGCTCCGGGGCTACTGCAGGGAGAGAGGACTCCCCCTCAGCTCTCTCTGCCCGCAGCAGCACCTGGGCTTGAGGGGAGAGGCGCCTCTCCCTGCCACGGCAGCTCCGGGACAGGGACCACAGGATAGGCGCCCATCCCCCAGCCTTGCAGGTCCAGGCCAGGGCTGGCTTCGGGCCGGGGGAGGGGTGCCCCGGCCGCAGCAGGTCCGGGCGCCCCAGCCGCAGCAGGTTCGGGGTTGGGCTAATTTGGGGCCAGGGGAGCGGTGCCCCTCCCTGGGCCACGACAGGTCCCCAGGCAGGTTCTCTGAGTGGCGCTAAATAGGCTGCTGCATGGCTGCACAGCTTATAGGGAACTTAGGTGGAGATAGTTTTCTTTAAGGCTGGGGTAACAGAACAGCACCATATATGCAAGTACATTGGCAATTAAGAGAAACAGTATTTTAAAGTAAAAGCTCAGAATTTGCAGATTATAGGAAGCTCTGTGGAGAGGTCCGAATGTTTTCACACCACAATAGTTTCTAGTTCTGGATGTCCAAGCAGTGGTTTTGTTTGATTGTTTTGGAGCTTGAGATGTGTGTAGACATCTCACCGAAACAATTTCAGCAGCAGCTGGAAGCAGTTGGTGAGGAAGTGAGCATGAGCATTGGATATCCCAAAGGAGGCTAGGACTTAGGTTCTGCTAAAAAGAATAAAAACCTTAGTTGCAAACTGAGCATGCTCAGAAGGGAATTTTCAAATTGCTTGTAAGAATCTTTATCCAAATGTGATCATGGACAAACTCCAAAAGAAGAACTATTTACATTCGCGCATTTCAGAATTCAAATGTTTTTGAGTTCTGTGTCAAAGGGGAGGGGGAGCTTTTTCTCTTTTAAACATACAGTGTGCACAGTTTATATTTCAGCACTGCATATCCAAAATGGTGGACAGATTTTCCTCAAACTTTTTTTTAAAAATTCACTGTTCATCTAAGGTCAAGTGTGGAAAATAGTATACCCCAAAGGACAATTTTTTTTGGAAGTCTGTGAATGAGTGAGAGCAGGCACTTCTAACTCAAATTGTTTCGAAGCCATATAAACTATAGCATTTGCTTTATACTGAAATGTTATGTTTTCCAGATGAAAGCTAACTGCCATTAAAAGGGGAATTGTTGTATGTGAATTGCACTATAAAATTAAATAGGCACAAAAGTCTGCACTAACTAGCTGTTTACCTCTGTGTTTTACTACACCACATAAGTTATAATCAGAGGAAGGAAACTCATAGGAGGTCTGAAGGTTTTTAATTGTTCTAGAGTGCAGATGGTTTGAATCACAGTGAATTGACATAGCTCAAGGTCAACATTTAGAGTGCTAATAACTGCTTGAGTAAGTGATTTTAGCTTGTTTACACCTCTTCTGGAAAAGAGCTTTTCCAACCACTTTTAACGGCTTTGTTAGTTACTTTGAAGAAGAGCTCTGTGAAGTTCGAAAGCTTGTCTCTTTCACCAACATAAGTTGGTCCAATAAGAGAGATGACCTCACCCACCTTGTCACTGTGAAAATAGTGCTCGGGTTGACAAACATCGCCATAGCAGAAAATGAAATTTAATGAGCAAAGATGCCAAAGACATTTTCTTTACTACTTGTACCACTGCAGTAGCAAGGTTTGCAGTGGTAAAACTTGCTACTGCATTTTCACACTGTTTGTTTTAACATACTTTCTTCTCCAGTTCCTGGCATTCTCCTTGCCAGTATAAAACCAGGCTTTCTGCTGACATCTCTGCATCCATCACACTTGGTTCACAGTTTTGAAGTCTTCTTTGCAACCATAGAGCTAAAGGCTTAATTTTAAAAAAGTAAGTGAGATTCCAGCAAACAAGACAGCAACTTAAGAGAGGTACCAGTACCATGTACCAGCTGAATGTGAGCCCTACCCTGCTGGCTACCATTATGTGTTAATGATAGTAGTATTACCAATCCCAAGCATTCAAAAATCATGAGTCAGTCCTCAAAAAACAAAACAAAACCCACTCACCCCCACCCCCATGATTTTGACTTAAAAGTTTTTTTCTTCTCTTGTTGTTGGACTTAAGTTCCAACTATCCTGGAATGTTATAGGGGCAAGTTGTATGTCCAGGACTATGAAGCAATCAATAAATGATTATAATGTGCATGTCCATTTGAGACCTTCAAAGTATTTCATAAAACATTAATTTGGCCTTGCAATACCGCTGTGAAGTAGCTAAAGAAAAAAGAATACTGCATGCTCAGCTATTTGCACAAAGCCATCTTGTTTGTGTTTGGACTTAAGAGTCCTTTAAAAAATTTGTCACCCCTTTAAAGCTCAGTTTTTACATGAAAACTGAACTTCTTAGCAAAACCCTGCACAATTTTTAATGAAAATATTTAGACCTTGTTGCAGCTTTAGTAGGGCTGTAGGTCTTACATGGAGTCTTACTTCCGTCCTCATCACATCCTCTGCGTGTATTCAGTATGGACAAGTCCCTGATGTGGCCTTCTCTCTTGCCCGAGAACCTGTTCTTAGGGCAGCCTCTGGCTACAACATGGTTTAGAAGAGCTGCCTTCACTTGCATGTAGTCCTGATGAACTGCATCCAGGGCCCAGTAGGTGGAGGGAGTTTCCTTACTTAGGTATGGCCCCAGCTGTTGAAGTCACTGAATAGCCTTTTGAAGGTGACCAGAAAAGTCTCCAGCTCATTCTCAGGCCCTGTTTTCTTCAGTGGTCCTGTCACTAAAGATGGTCTTGAGCCAGCATTAGCTAATTCCTTCATAGGCCTGCTTTCTCAAAGATGCCAAGCTGCTAGCTCCTCCTCTCCAGGACCGACAGCATATACAATCCATGTGGCAGGTACTTTTCCATCCTTCTTGGGAAATTTATTCACTTCATCTTCTTGTTGGGGGTGTGGTGTATTTACAACATCATCTGCCTAAAAAACATCTTTATAGGGTCCCTTTAAAATAGCTTCAGGAGCCAATGGCTGTGTATTCTTTGGTTTAATTCTTCATGTGTAACATTCTAAGAGCCACATCCTCTTGTCAGTGTAACACTGACAAGAGACTGCAAATGCCTGAGCCACCAGGTATCAGACTCTGCCAAAGTGAAACAGACAGATGGGAGTGGAGCAAATATTGAACTGTCTATAGCATCCTTGGCAGCAGATTCTGCAGGGCACTTATCAAATTTATTTTCAGCACACTTTGCATTTTGGAAGCAGCCATCACCGAATGACCATGGTGAAAATGTGGGAGAGTGGGGGAGGGGAATGCTTTTGAAAAGAATCCATTTCCTAATCAAAACAAGAAAGAAGGAGGGTTTTCCCAAATCTGGCACTGACAGCCTATCTGCGACAGGGAGATAATTCCTGGAAGTAACTAGAGTGAAACTGCCAAAACTAGAAGGGAGTTGGCAAAATTTAGCTTTTTTTTTTTCCTTTCCTTATTGTAGCCAAAAAACACAGGTGCCTTAAAAGAAATGAAAGTGCACGGAAGAGTGTAGAATGACCAGGAAATATTACTCTTGCAGCTTTTGCTATAACATAGCCTAATGGACCTCTTTGTGAAATGCTGCTGTAGCACATTGTGTAATGGGTAGATGTCAGTTATTCTTAAAGTTACAAAGGTTTTGGGAAGGGTGAGGTGCAGGCTTACATTCCTGACATAAGAGGTCTTGGGTCAACCAAGCGGCCTTCTGGCTGAGGAGGGAGGGAACAGGTTCCTTCCCCTCAGCCCATGAGTGCTCTGGGACTAAAGTATGCTAATCCGCAGCAGGCAAGCACAGTTTAAAGAGGCAATGAAGTTATTGACAGAGGAGCATTAAAAGTCAAATTATAATTAATAAATGCCAACTGTCTCCAGGTGAAATGCTGAACCTACTGACATCAATGGGAGTTTTGCCATAGGCATCAATGGAGTCAGGGTTTCAACCTCACTTAGTGACATGTGCAAAGTCTAGTGTACCTATACGCTCAGTTTGAAGCATGAGTTTCAGGTGCTTCTAATTCACTTTTGTGTCTTCCAGAGAATTACTTCTGCTGATCCTAACCTCAGACATAATTAGCTATCGCAATATCACCACTCACAAAGGACATGGTCAAAGACTGGCCCCAGAATTGATACTCCTTGGAAATTGCCCTATTTTTAATACCTGAGGTTCAAGAATTCCCTCCCCCAAAATAAATGTTTCTTTAACAGATACAATCAAAGCCTCTTCCAAGATAAATCATTCTACAGCAGTTCTTGAGTGAATCTTAAGATATCTAGATTTCCAACACAGTAAAAGCATACTTATGGTATAGAGATTAAGAAATAAATTTCAGAATATAATACTACTAACCATTTTATAGTATTGTACATCTATAGTATTAAACATACTGTGACAGACCCAGACCAGTGGGGTACAGGAGTCTGGTAGAGGGCAAATATACTGGTCACTGGATGAGTAGTTTTCTGTTCCCTGAGTGACCAGAGCAGGAGCTGCACTAGAGTAACCAGGAACCTGCTAGAACCAGTTAAGGCAGGCAGACTAATTAGAACACCTGGAGCCAATTAAGAAGAAGCTTCTAGAATCAATTAAGGTAGGCTAATCAGGGCACCTGGGTTTTAAAAAGGAGCTCACTTCAGTTTGTGGTGGGAGTGTGAGGAGCTGGGAGCAAGAGGCGCAAGGAGCTGAGAGGGTGAGGGTGAGGGTGCGCTGCTGGAAAACTGAGGAGCACAAGCGTTATCAGACACCAGGAGGAAGGTCCTGTGGTGAGAATAAGGAAGGTGTTTGGAGGAGGCCATGGGGAAGTAGCCCAGGGAGTTGTAGCTGTCATGCAGCTGTTACAGGAGGCACTATAGACAGCTGCAGTTCACAGGGCCCTGGGCTGGAACCCGGAGTAGAGGGTGGGACCGGGTTCCCCCCAAACCTCCCAATTGACCTGGACTGTGGGTTCTACCAGAGGGGAAGGTCTCTGGGCTGTTCCCCAACCCACATGGTGAATCTCTGAGGCAAGAAAATCCGCCAATAAGCGCAGGACCCACCAAGATAGAGGAGGAACTTTGTCACACTGGTGTCAAGAGTGGGATCTTGGGGTGCACAGCACGGCAGAAGAAGGAGGGTGATTTAAACAAAAAAAAAAAAAAAAAAGAGGGGGGGGATTTATTTTTTTCACACCACAATGGATGACGTAGTGCGGGCACTGATACAAGCTACGGCGGCCCAGCAGGAGGCTACCCGTGTCCAGGCAGCCGCCCAACAGGAGGCAGTGCGGCTGCAGCAAGAGACTAATCGCCTGCTGATGGACCAGGCTGCTCAAGACCGAGCTATGTTGCGGGAACTGGTAAACCAGGTAAAGTCCCTTACAGAGCTGAATCGCGGCCATGATGGGACGCGGCTCATACGGGCCAGCCATTGCCTGCAGAAAATGACACGGGAGGATGACGTAGAGGCATACCTTCTGGCCTTTGAGAGGACAGCCCTACCGGAGGCCTGGCCTCGAGATCAGTGGTCTGGCATCCTTGCCCCATTCCTGTGTGGGGAGGCCCAGAAGGCCTACCATGATCTGCCTGAAGAGGCTGCGGCAGACTACCCCCAGCTGAAAGCAGAGATCCTGGCCAGATCTGGGGTAACGACAGCAGTGCGGGCCCAGCAGTATCACGGTTGGAGGTACCAGGAAGACAAAACCCCGCGGTCCCAATTGTATGACCTCATCCATCTCGCACGAAAGTGGTTGCAAACAGAGTCCCGGAGTCCGGAAGAGATACTAGCGGTTCTGGTCATCGACCGATACATGAGGGGACTACCACCAGACCTTCGTGCCTGGGTAAGCCAGAACGAACCCTCCACCTATGATGAGGTTGTCGCCCTGGTAGAGAGGCGAAGGACAGTGAGGGAGCTGACCTGACCAGTTAAGGAAGAGGCACCCCGGGTTAAACTAGCAGCACCAAGCCCTAAAGTTCGGGTGACTGGGCCACCAGGAGGGCCCAGGTGGAAAAAGAGAGAGGCTGAAGGCCCATTAGAGGCCACAAAGAGTTGGAGCACTGAGGGAGAAGAGGATCGTGATGTTAGACTGCCCAAACCAAGAGACCGGGGAACGCCTAGGGCTCCATACAGATGTTATGCCTGCGGGGAGTGGGGACACATAGCTGCACAGTGTCCCAATGCTGAGGAGCCTATGCAGTGTAACTTGGGGAACTGGGCAGTTCCATGCTCCCTAATCCACCTTGTGGGGGTCTCACTAACCCCACATATGTATACCAGACCAGTGAAACTAAATGGGGTAGGGACCACGGCATTGGTTGATTCGGGGAGTGCTATCACGCTTATCTCACGCTTATCTTCAGACTCGTGAAGCGTAGTCAGCTGCTGCAGGCTAAACGTACGGGGATAACATGTGTCCATGGGACAGTTAGTTACTACCCCACCATCCCAGTAAAAATCGAGATCCAAGGGAACACTACTGAGGTAGCAGCAGGTGTAGTCCCTAAACTCCCATACCTGGTGCTCATAGGGAGGGACTTCCCAGGGTTTGGAAACTTACTCCCAGTAGGGGGATTGGAGAAAGATGGGGACCCTAAAATTGATGAGGCATCCACAGCAGACTGTCAACCCCCAATCTTCTCTGAAATATCCCCAGATTTGTTCTCCACTCCCAGACAGGGTAGAAAGACAAAAAGGGAAAGAAGGGCAGCTAAGGCCTTGGGAAACCCGAATACTGACCCAAAACCGGAGGGTCGCTCTTGTAGGTAGGCGGACCCGCGCAGCTGAAAAGGAGGCCACGCAAGAGGGAGAAGCACCTGAGTCTGACCCCCACCCTAATGCTTCTGAACCAGTAGAGGCAACAGAGACTGGGCCCCTAGATCTTGGGCAGATTAGCCCCGGGAGAGGAAATTTTGGACGGGACCAGGCAGAAGACCCAAGGTATGACAACATTAGGAAGGAGGTGACTGAAAAAGATGGGGTTCCCGTGGAAGGAAAAACCCAGGGACCAGGACCCTACTTCATAATGAATAAGGATCTCTTATACTGGGTTGCACCAGTACCGGGGCAGAAGGTACAGCAGATCCTAGTACCTCAAAAACACCAGAACACTGTATTCAGTCTTGCTCATAGTCATCTTTTGGGAGGGCATTTGGGGGTAGAGAAGACCCTGGCACGAGTCCTACGACGGTTCTTCTGGCCCGGAGTACATGAAGAAGTGTGGAGGTACTGTGCCTCCTGCCCGGAGTGTCAGCTGCACAGTCCCCATCCCCACTTGAGAGCACCTTTAGTACCCCTTCCCATCATAGAAGTCCCCTTCGAGCGAATAGCCATGGACCTAGTGGGACCCCTGGAGAAGACGGCTCGGGGCCACCAATATATACTTGTTGTTTTGGACTATGCTACTCGCTACCCAGAAGCCGTCCCCCTGTGGAACACGGCCTCTAAAACTATAGCCAAAGAGCTGGTGGGGATCTTTGCCCGAATGGGGCTACCGAAGGAGATATTAACCAACCAAGGAACCCCATTTATGTCGAAGCTAATGAAGGACCTCTGTACGCTGCTCCATATACATACCCTGAGAACTTCGGTCTACCATCCCCAGACTGATGGGTTGGTAGAAAGGTTTAACCGAACCCTCAAGGCTATGATAAGGAAGGTGGTAAGTCGGGATGGGAAGGATTGGGATACCCTACTACCCTACCTTATGTTCGCTATCCGGGAGGTACCACAGGCCTCAACTGGGTTTTCCCCCTTTGAGTTATTATACGGGCGTCACCCCCATGGCATACTAGATATCGCCAAAAAGATCTGGGAAGAGGAACCCAATGAGGGGAGAAATATAATAGAGCATGTAATGCAGATGCGAGACCGGATAGCCCGGGTTACTCCTATTGTACGGGAACATTTGGAGAAGGCACAGGAGGCCCAGCGAACCCATTACAATCGCCAGGCAAAAGTGCGACAGTTCCAACCAGGGGATCGGGTTATGGTGTTGGTACCCACGGCAGAAAGCAAGCTTCTGGCCCAATGGCAGGGGCCCTATGAGGTGGTTGAACCCATGGGGGAAGTAACCTACAAGGTGTGGCAGCCAGGATGCAGAAAACAAGATTTATCACGTTAACCTTCTGAAACCCTGGCATGCACAAGAGACATGCACAACGGTCCAAAAAGACCTAATCCAGGAAAACAAGCCTTCCAAACAGGTGAGAGTGTCTTCCGATTTAACACCAGACCAGAAGAATGAGGTGTCTGAGATGATCTTCCGGAACCAAGATGTGTTCTCGACAAAACCGGGTCGAACAACCGGGACATATCACCACATCGTCACGAACCCTGGCCCCAGAGTAACAATGAGGCCCTATCGGGTGCCAGCGGCAAAAAGGGAGGAAATAAAAGCAGAAGTAAAAAAAATGCTGGAGTTGGGGATCATCGAAGAATCCCACAGTCAGTGGTCCAGCCCAATCGTGCTGGTGCCCAAACCTGATGGCACCACAAGATTTTGCAACAACTTCCGGCGACTAAACGAAGTATCCCAGTTCGACGCGTACCCCATACCTCGCGTAGATGAGCTAGTGGACCTAGACTTGACAAAGGGGTACTGGCAGATTCCCCTTGCAGAAGACGCAAAGGAAAAGAGTGCGTTCTCTACACCAGAGGGTCTTTTTCAATATACTGTCCTCCCTTTTGGACTACATGGGGCCCCAGCTACCTTCCAGCGCCTCATGGACAAGCTATTACGCCCGCATAACAGTTATGCTGCTGCCTACTTGGACGATGTGGTCATTCATACCCCAGACTGGGAAACCCACCTGGAGAAGGTGGAGGCAGTCCTCGATACCTTCAGGCGAGCTGGCCTTACAGCAAACCCTGCCAAGTGCGCTGTAGGGTTTACAGAGGCCAAATATCTTGGCTACATTGTGGGAAAAGGTCTGGTAAAACCCCAAGTGAACAAGTTAGAGGCCATCCAAAATTGGCCCCGACCAAGTCGCAAGAAACAAGTCCGGGCGTTCCTAGGTGTGGTGGGGTATTACCGATGATTTATCCCCCACTTTGCCACAAGGGCAAGCCCCCTGACAGACCTAGTGAAAGCCCGTGGACCTGATCTGGTGAGATGGTCTGACGCAGCAGAGGAAGCATTCACAGACCTATGGACTGCCCTCTGCAATAACCCCGTACTGATAGCCCCTGATTTCACCAAGGAGTTTATCCTGCAGACGGATGCATCGGAAGTAGGGTGGGGGGCCGTTCTATCACAGATAGTCGGGGAGGAGGAACACCCAATTCTATACCTCAGTCGGAAACTCCTTCCAAGGGAACAAAAATATGCAGTAGTGGAGAGAGAATGCCTCGCTGTAAAACGGGCCATGGAAACATTACGCTACTACCTGCTCGGGCGCAGATTTGTCCTCGTGACCGACCATGCCCCTCTTCAATGGATGCAGCGGAACAAGGAGAAGAACACAAGGGTGACCAGATGGTTCTTATCTCTCCAACCTTTCCAGTTCCGTGTGCAACATGGAGAGGGAGCCGTCATGGCAACGCCGATGGCTTGTCACGTCTGCACTGTCTGGCGTCCCAAGCTGCCCAACCCCTTGGCGTTGAGCAGGGGGGAGGGGTATGTGAAAGACCCAGACCAGTGCGGTACAGGAGTCTGGTAGATCTCTGAGGCAAGAAAATCCGCCAATAAGCGCAGGACCCACCAAGATAGTATTGTGACAAAGTTCCTCCTCTATGAAAATTGTACCAAATGCTTTATAAAGAATAATCTTCACAATATTACTGTGAGGTAGGTAAATAGTAAGTATTGGTATCCCCACTTTCTATATAGGAAACAGAGGTAAATGCCACCATTTTTTAAATGTCTGCTAATTTTGTGTGCTTAACCTGAGACATGTTGAAGCAGGACTCGGGGAGGGGGAAGGGGAATCAGACCCAAGTTGTCTCAGGTTGGGCACCCAAAAACTGGAGCCACTCAGAATTAATGGGTGCTTCAGAAAATTGTGGCCTAAGTGACTTCCTGAAGGCCACACAGTAAATCAGTGGTAGAACTAGGCCTACAAGCCTGGTCTCCCAACTCCTAGTATCATGCTCTAATCCCTACATCATTCCACTTCCAACAAATTGCTTCTTAATAATCATATGATCTTTCTGATTAGTTATATTTGTAGGCAGAGGAATCCTATAAAGAAAGATGATGATCAGGGTGGCAAGTAGAGTTGATGAGAATACGTTGTAGAGGAGTGGTGCTGAAACCCACATTCTGGGAGGTGGAATAGGGGTAACACAAGAGTCCTCTCCTCCCAACCCCAACTCAGAAGTAATCAATCATTTGACTGCAAGTGATGGGTTTACATTACCCACTACCCATGCTGCCATGTCCACACCTTTTTAGCACCTATCTAAAGTGGCTTGTCTCCACTATGTTTTTATCATGACGTAAACTAGGCAGGGTCAGCCCTGGGTTGGGGGTATATAGCTGACATCACCTAGCTATCTCACAGTAAAAACTACAAGTGCCTTTATCACCATTTCGGATTTTTCAGTCAGATACCTATTGTGCATTAATTATCTCAATGTTAAAAACACCTTTGTGTCACTGAAGACAAAGTCTTAGAAGGGGCAAGGCCATGACTCCACACCCATCCAGTGTGCTGGCAGGCAAAAGCAGGTCAATACTAAGGGGAGCACAGGCTACACCTTTTCAAAGGTGTAGCAAGTACTTCTGCTTACCATACTCACTTCAGCACTTCTGCAGGCAATATATCTTAAAACAAGTGTAATGCCTCTCTACAGGGTCAGACATCACAGGTCTTTCCTCCTGCAGTGCTTCACTGGCTTATAGGGCTACTAGTGATGTCCTCCACATAGGGCTACTAGTGATGTTCTGGAAGGGTTTCTGGGGTCCTCTCATTAAAGTTCTCCCAACAAACGGAAGGGAGGGTTAGGCTGTTTTTGCCTCCTGTCGTGCAGCCTCCTGAAGTATCCACAGGAGGGAGACACACAAAGGCCCAGTACTTCTGCACTCTTCCTGGGGCACTCTCTGGCTGTCAAGCAGCATGGCTTCAGGGACTCCCAAGCCAGCAGCTGCCTCAGAACTCACCCTTAAGAGAGATTTACAGAGCAGAGAAGGTTCACAGAGAACCTGATACAGACTTAGAATGCACACATTTTCCTCCAGATTCTCCATAAGTCTTAAGGGCAGAGCAATGTGCATCTCCATTCCGATATCTCCTCCCTTCATGACCCCACCTTGCTCCATCCCTCTACTAACTCCTGGCACTATGGAGGGCCTGTCCATGTCAGAACAGGATAGTGCTGTGGAGGTAGATGCACCCCACCATACACGCACACAATATGAAGATAAAGTCTGCACAGTTGGTCTTTTCCATGATGGGCCAGTTGAGGAATAACTGGGGGGTTATATTTGAAATGTTTGTAGTGATACCTATGGGAAATACCTTTAGTAAGAGGGAGATTGCAAGCCAATTAATTTCATTTACTTGGTGGATGTATCACATTGAGTACAAGCTCCCAGCAGCGCAATTTCCCCCTTTTGTTCTGGCCGACTATTCCTGAATTCATTTTCTGGTCAGCATATCAAACAAGATGTAGATAACGTGGCTTAATAAATAAAAGGACCACTGTGACAAGTCATCCAAACCCAGAACGCACTTCTGGGATGAAAGATCTGTTTAAAGATATCACAGCCATAGTATGAATATGTAGATCATGAAGAAGGTTAGGTGAGGGTGCTGGATTTTGTTTGATGGAATGGATATAAAATCCACATGATAAATGAAAACTAGAGAAGCCAAGTAATGGCATCTGTGAATCATATCAGTTTTTAAATTCTGGCTGGCATTAAAAAACAAAAAATTCAGAACAGTGACGCTTGCAGGAAGATATTCCTTAGCATTGCTGTCACACTGCTTTTGAAAGTAGCAGCCTCTTGTCTTATGACAGCTTCTGTAGCCCCAAGTGCTGCAAGGAACTTGTAGGGCAGTGGAAGATCATAGTCACAAGAATTAAGAGATGAAAAGTCCCTACTTGAGTTGAACCTACATCAAGCAATGGAGGTATACAAGAGACTGAATGAAAATCAAGACCAAAACATTACACCATATAAGGTAATTATGACCCTCAAGCCCATGAAGTGCTGAGCTTGTTCCTGATGAGCTCAGAATCTGGTTGTATGTTTTCTCCAGGGAGAGTCTGCAACTTATTTACGTTGGGTAAACTCAGTGGCTACACCCAAAAAGTTCAAACAACATGACATCATTGCCATTGCTTTTAAAAGACACATCTCTAGTGACAGTACAGCTTCCAATAGATGTGTCATTAATAGCTAGGGCATTGATACTACCTAAATAATAGAATTGTACAGAAATTGTACTAATTAATACACATTTTTATTACACAAATACATGCGTTTATATCCTTATGTGGTTATTTGCTTTTCCATAACTTTGCTAGGCTAAGATAAAAAAAAAGCCATTCCTCACCTTTCTTATAACCAGAGTGGCGTTACTGGGCCACACTTAGGGTTTGATCCAAAGCCCACAGAAGAATCCCATTGACCTTGTCGGAGAAAACTTTTTCTGCTTCCACAACCTCAAAGGGCTTTGGTTCTGGCCCCTGCTGCACTGAGTCAAAAGTCAGCAGTGACTATCTCTCCCTGCAGGTTCCAACAGCTGCAAATAGGATAGGTCAATAGACGAACACTGACATTAGAGCTGGTAAAAAATAAATGAATACAATTTCAAGTACATTCAATTTAAATTTAAAAAAAGATGAAATTTTCACTAAAAATCTTGATAATTCTTTTGACCAGTTCTACTTGCTACCTTTTTAATATATCAGGGCTTGTCTTCACAGGGAATTGTCTGACATAGCTATTCCAGAATAGCTCTGGAATATTCTCCCCAGATGGACACACACTATTCCAGAATAAAAGTTACTTTTATTCCAGAGTAATTGGTGCACTTCCAAAGTAGAGTAATTATTCTAGAATTTTAAAAAATCTCTTTTATTTTGGAACAGTGTGTCCCTCCGGGAAGCTCTTCCAAAATAGCTGTTCTGGTCAATTTCTCTGTATAGCAAAGCCCTCACTCTTGCAATGAAGAGTTCTAGAAATTGTGTCCAGTGAAGCATTTACTCTCTCACTCATTACATTTTGAATTCTCACCCATTTAAACCATCACCAGCCTCACATGGAGCTTTCTGCAAGGGGACAGCAGCGTGAAGTCACAGCTGGAATTCCATAGGAGCTGAGCTGGTGCAGGCGACTGCAAGGATGCACTGAATTAGCACAACTGCCTGTTGCCCTGCACACACACATTCCCCAGCCAGCACCCATTCATTTTTGGGTAGTATTGGCTCTCTGCCTGGGGGTGTATGTTTTGAGTCTCATTATTTACCTTCACATCAGTGAGACACTTAATTATTTATCATACTGAGACATTTATTTTGTTGCCTATCGCCAAACAATTGGGCGTCTGACACACATAAAAAGACATTCAATCATATAACAGTAAAACCAGCCTTCCAGCTTTCACCACAATGCTTTCTCCAGGCAACCAAAACCCACTTGTCTGAACACATCCCAACAAAAAAATGTCTCCAGTGCTGCCCCAACCACTGCTGTCCTTGTTTGCACTATTAAAGACAAGAAATAATAATAAAACTGCAATCTAATCCACATAATGCAAATTATCATAACTGCATCTCTTAGCAAGTTGCAGCGTTCCCTTTCCTCAGGCAAAAGTATGGCTACCCCTGGTTGTGTGTGCATGTATAATATTATATAATTTGCACAAATATATACAGCCAAGTTTTACAGAATCATTTCTGCTTAAACTCTTCACTGCAGCAAGTCCTGCAACAGTTTTTTTTTCCAAATTACAAGGCACCACTTCCCACTTACAGAATTTCACAAACCTATATTGTTTCCATAAGAAGTGTTTAAATATGATGTAGGCGCTGTTAGTTCTACAGTTGCATTTTACAGGCAAATTAACAACTTTGAGTTAGCAAAAAAAATTATGCCACAGAAAAGCACAGATGGTATTTTACTAGGGTTACCATATTTCAGCAAGGAAAAAAGAGGACGGGAGGAGCCCCACCCCCGTTCTGCCCTAACCCCGCCCCCGTCCTGCCCTAGCCCCGCCCCTTCCACTCCCCGCCCCCCTCAGAACCCCAACCCTCCCCCTGCTCCTTGTCCCCTGACTGCCCCCTCCTGGGACCCCTGCCCCAAACTGCCCCCCAGGACTCCACCCCCTACCTAAGCCTCCCTGCTCCTTGTTCCCTGACTGCCCCCTCCTAACTGGCCTCCTAGGACCCTACCCCCTACCTGTACCCTAACTGCCCCAACCCTTATCCACGCCCCCACCCCAGACAGACCCCCGGGACTCCCATGCCCCATCCAACCACTCCCCACCCCCCTGATAGCCCCCCCCAGAACTCCCGACCCCATCTAAACCCCTCTGCTCTCTGTCCCCTGACTGCTCCGATCCCTCTCTCCACCCTTGCCACCTGACAGCCCCCCCAGAACTCCCAACCACCCCCCCCGCTCCTTGTCCCCTGACTACCCCCTCCTGGGACCCCTGCTCCTAACTGCCCTCCAGAACCCCACCCCCTACCTAAGCTTCCCTGTTCCTTGTCCCCTAATTGCCCCCTCCTGAGACCCCCCCACCCTAACTGCCCCCTCCTGAGACC
>NW_020664419.1:56080086-56209449 GCF_002925995.2 Terrapene triunguis | reverse complement strand
TCTTGACTGCCCCCTCCAGAACCTCCCTGCCCCTTCTCCGACCCCCTTACTCTGCCGCTCAGACCAGCGTGCCGGGGAGGAGGAGCAGGGGGAGGAGCTCCAGACTGCCGGTGCGAACGATCGGCTGGGGATCTGCAAATGCAGGGAGGGAGGGAGCGATCTCTGCTGCAGGGGGAAGGAGGGGCTGTCTCTGGCTGTCGGAGCCCCATGTAAGGGGCACCATCCGGCCGGCCGGCTGCCCTGTCTGCATGGGGGGGGGAAGTCCGGACATTTACAAATTCCCCCCGGACGCTATTTTTAGCTCTAAAATCCGGACATGTCCAGGGGAATCCGGACGAATGGTAACCCTATATTTTACATTAAATATATATTGTATTCAGATTACCCCTGGCTCCCGCTGCCTTCTCCGGCCATGAACTCATCTCTTCTCCCCCGCCCCCATAGTCCCTGATCCCTACTACCTCTTCTGGCACTGGGCTTCAGCCGTGTGCTCCATCCCCTGGCTGCAGGGCTTCAGGACCCAGGATTTGGCCACAGGGCTTTGGGCTTGGACCCCGGGATCCGGCCACAGGGCTTCAGGCTCAGGCCCTGGGATCCAGCCACAGGGCTTCGGGCTCGGGCCCCCAGCCGTGTGGCGGCGGGTGTTGGCCCCGAGCTCACACCCCCCTCCTCCAATTGTCCCTAGCGCCCATTGCCACCCTGGGCTTTGGCTGCACGGTGGCAGGCTCTGTCCCCCAGCCTCAGGGCCCCAGGCTCACCACCCTTCTTCCCCATCACTCCTGGCCCCCACCACCTTCTCTGGCCTGGGCTTCGGCTGTATGCTCCATCCCCAGCCCACAGGGCTTCAGGCTTGGGCCCTCGGATGTGGCTGCAGGACTTTGGGCTCCGGCCCCCAGTCTAATTCCACTGCTAGTCAAAGGAGTTACACTGGTATAAAAGCAGTGCAAGAGGATAAGACAACAGGAGATGCCCTTTGATGGAGAGGTAAGATCATCAATTTATTAAGCGACAGCCTATGGAAGAGCCTATGGTCTTGATTTGTCTGTCTCATGTTTTTTTGAATATTTGCCTAACTGTAACCCTGGGCCTTGCAGTAATCCTAACCCTGCATGTGTTGCCTTGTCAATATATTGCTGTTTTTGATTCATTCTTTGATGGCATCAAATGTAAGGCAATATAATAATCATGGGGGCTGTCTACATGTAAAAGTTGCCCTGGTTTAACTGAACGGGTGAATTTAAACTGATTTAGTTAAACCAGTGCAAACTCCAGCGTGGCTGCTCTTATTTCAGTTTAAGGCTATGTGTTCGCTGCAAAAATGGTGTGTTTTGATATTAGGATCACTAACTCAATATAAAATTGAATGGAGAGAAGGCACAAGTAGTTCTGACCTTGATGTAGCTAGTAGGACTAAGCCCAGAGATGAAAGTAAGCCGGTACGGTACGGTACGGTGTACCGGCAAGAGCCAGTATACAGGCGACCGTACCAGAAGGGGGCAGCTTCCCTAGGCCAGCAATTTAAAAGGGCCCAGAGCCCCGGGCCCTTTAAATTGCCGCCAGAGGCCCGCTGCCAGAGCCCTGGGATAGCGGCGGTGGCCTGGAGCCCCAAGGCTCCGGCGGCAATTTAAAGGGCCCAGGGCTCCCAGCAGTGGCCAGAGCCCCGGGCCCTTTAAATCGCTGCCCGAGCCCTGATGCCAGAGCCCCGAGGTAGCAGCAGTGGCCCAGGGCTGCCCAGAGGATTCAGAGGGCCTGGGGCAAAGCAATTTTGGGGGCCCCTTCCATAAAAAAAAGTTGCAATACCATAGAATACTATATTCATGTGGGGGCCCCTGTGGGGCCTGGGGCAAATTGCCCCACTTGCCCCCCCCCCAGGCGGCTCTGCAGTGGCCAGGAGCCCCAGGGCTCTGGCGGCGATTTAAAGGGCCACCAGAGCCCCGCTGCCAGAGCCCCAGGGTAGCAGCGGCAGCCAGGAGCTCCAGGGCTCCAGCGGTGATTTAAAGGGCCTGGGGTTCCCGGCTGTCACTACTGCAGCGGAGCTCCTGGCCTTTTAAATCACCATCACAGCCCCACTGACGGAGCCCCGGGGTAGCGGCAGCGGCTGGGAGCCCCAGGGCTCGGGCGGTGATTTAAAGAGCCTGGGGCTCCTGGCAGTGACCGGAGCCCCAGGCCCTTTAAATCGCTGCCCGAGCCCCGGGGCTCCCAGCCACCGCTGCAGCTACCACTACCATGGGGCTCCAGTAGTAATTTAAAGGGCCTGGGGATTTAAAGGCCCTGCCTCTTCTGGTTCAGGCCCCGCCCCCTTCCAGTTGAGGCCCTGCCCCCTACTCAGGACCCTGGCCCTGCGTACCGGTAAGTCCTTTAAGTTACTTTCACCCCTGGCTAAACCCCAGTTGGGGGATATAGGGTGACCTCATCTAACTACACTGAGGTATAAACTACAGTGCCTTGTGTCCACTAGGGTTTTACATTGAGATAGAAATCTGTAATTCACCACATCTGTGTAAAGCCACAACTTTTTTGCAATAAAAACACAATCTGAAAGTGGCTTCTTCAGTTTAGTTTAAGTTGCCTGGGAGCAAGTTGAAATTAAACCAAAATAGGGTGATCAAACTAAAATCAGACTGCCCACAGAGGGGTTTGCACCAGTTTAACTAAACTGGTTTAACACTCAATTTAAGGCCGTGGCTACACTCAAAACTTCAAAGCGCTGCCGTGGGAGCAGTCCCGCGGCAGCGCTTTGAAGTGCGAGTGTGGTCGCACGCCAGCACTGGGAGAGAGCTCTCCCAGCACTGCAGGTACTCCACCTCCACGAGGGGATTAGTTTACAGCGCTAGGAGCGCGGCTCCCAGAGCTGGGGCACTATTTACACTGGCGCTTTACAGCACTGTAACTTGCTGCGCTCAGGGGGGTGTTTTTTCACACCCCTGAGCGAGAAAGTTGCAGCGCTGTAAAGCGCCAGTGTAGCCATAGCCTAAGTTAAAGTGGTGCAACTTTCCTATGTATACAAAAAGTAGCAGTGTCTCCCAGAAAGACAGCACCCAAAAGACAATCCCTATCATAAGCTATGTCTTCAATGCCAAAGAGTTGTTTTTACTGCTTTTGTGCTCTCCTCGCTGTCTGTATCTATCTATTGTCTCTTGTCTTATACTTAGCCCTGGTCTACACTGGGGGATCAATCTAAGTTACGCAACTTCAGCTATGTGAATAACGTAGCTGAAGTTGACATACTTAAATTGACTTACTGTGGTGTCTTCACCACGGTGAGTCGACTGCTGCCGCTCCCCCGTTGACTCTGCCTGCACCTCTCACCAAGCTGGAGTACAGGAGTCGACGGGAGAGCGCTCCGGAGTCGATTTATCGAGTCTAGACTAGACGCGATAAATCGATCCCCACTGGATCGATCGCTGCCCGCCGACCCGGTGGGTACTGAAGACATACCCATAGCTTGTAAGCTCATGGGAGCAGGAACTATCTTTTTGTTCTGTTTGTACAGTGCCAAGCACAACAGAATCTTAATCCATGACTAGGATTCCTGGGTGCTATGAGAATACATACAATAAATAATAATAAATATATTGATATCTCTATCTTGATGTGAAATCCTAGTGGAGACAAGGCAGAGGTAGTTTTTACCTTCACGTAGCTAGTCAAAGTCAACACAAAGCCCCACAGCTAGGGGGCTGACCTCAACTAGCGACAGAGACAAAGGAGGTAAAAGCTATAGTGCTTTGTCTCCACTAGGATTTTATAGCAAGAGCGCTATCTCAGGTTAGTTATCTCGATGTAAAAATACATTTTTTTGCAATGAAGATATAGCCGGAGTGATTTTACCCCACTAGCTGGGCAGACAGAAGAGTTGGTCAGAGCTGGTCAGATAATGGTAAGTATTTTCCAGAATTTTTTTTGAAAGAAATGAAAAAAAAATGCAAAAACTTTCCAGGTTTTGATTGAAAAAGTGAAAACATTTTGGTTTGCAGGAACATTTTTTGATTTTTCAAAATTGAAAAAAATTACCCAAAATGGAACAGTTTTAGGTTTAAAAAAAAAATTCTGTTTTAAAAAAACTCCCAAACCCCAGAACATTAAAATGGCCATTTTTTGTCTAAAAAAAAGTTTTGATGGAATAATTGTGACTAGCTGTAATGCAATGCGACCCGTTGCCCAGAGCAAATCCCTTTGCTTACTCCAATACAAGCTGAGGAGATTGTAGTGGAGAGGGGTATAAACCAGCAATCAAGCAGAGGCCAGTACTGGTCAGACAATGTCAAGAGGCTTAGGAGGAGGGATCTCCCAAGATTCAGCTGGTGAAGTCCGAAAAGAAGGTATCATCCCAGCGGTCAGGTCTGAACAAAGGCACACAAGCAGTGTCAAATCCTGCTCCCTCTGAACTTAACAGGGGCTTTGCCATTACTTTTAACAGGACTGAGATTTTGACCTTTCGGGCCTGATCCAAAATGAAGTGTAACCGACATCAGAACCCGACCCCAGACCAGGAGCTGGACTTGGCAGGCCCATCTCTGCATAAGAGGGAAGAAAGGGTGACTGGAATGTTCAACTTAGAATACCGTGCGGGGAGAAGCTGCTGTGAGCTAGGGGAGGATGTCCAGTGCTGAATATTTCATGGGCCTTCCTATCCCTGCATTATTTATCCGGCTAAAATGGAGCAGGAACCCAGCTGTTCTATAACATCCGTCAAAAAGGAAAACATTACAGTAAGCGAGTGGCATGTGACTCACCAACAAGCCAAAAGGAAATGATCCCAGCCCCTCCACTTTGGACCGACAGCTCTGCCTCTGTCTTTGTTCATGTGTATTACATAAAAACTTCAAAACAAACCCCACAAACCACAGTCACAATGGGTACAATACACAGCTAAAAAAGAAAACATCAGAACCCTCTCCGTGCCAGACACTTTGTCCTAAGAATGAAAAGGTCATTTTGATGCCACAAGGTCTTGTGCCAACTGCCATTTTGCCAAACTATCTGTTTGCTCTCTGCCATTGCTAGCAACTGAATAACTGTAAGAATAGTCTGAACTAGAGTGTCAGGTGAGTCATCCTGTGCCTGAAAACAGGCTGAACAGCTTTGCTATAGGTAACACAGAACTACTGTGTTAGCAACTGCCAGGGGCTCAAAGAAACTACACGGCAAATGTCTGTTCTGCCTTCCTTAGCAAGGTAGATGCTGAATCCTCTGGTGTCTGAAAAAGTCCAAAAGCCAATTGTCCATAAGCCTGCCCACGCAACAGGGAAACTCTCAGTGTTGAGGCCAACAAATTCCAAATGTTGACGTGAAAGGAGCAGCAGAGTATAAAGCATTCCATCATCTCCTGCCCAGGTGGCAGTGGTAGATTAACACAAGGGCCCATGGGGCTGATGCCCAGGGTCCCCAGCCAATTTGGGGGTTTCCATAGGAGCGCTGGAACCTGTGTAGAAGTAGAGGGGGCCACCAGTGCTGGAACTGTGGCCTCACCCCCAGCCCCTCCTCTTCCTCCTCAGTGGCCTGCCCCCTGCTCCTCCTCTTCTCTCTGAGGCCCCGCCCGCAGGCCAGGTCAGAAGCCGGAGCCGGACAGTGGTAGGAGTCACCCAAGGAGCCTGGGTTGCTGTCGGGGGCCCTAGACCCTCCACCTGCCCTGGGCAGGGGGCCAGGGTGCCCAAGAGCAGTCCCTACCCCATGTCCCCGCCTCCTGGGGTGCGCTGCCCAGAGCAGGTGGAGTGTCCGAGGTGGCCCACAGCGGCCCAGGCTCCCTGAGCGGCTCCTACCACTGCTCAGCTCCGGCTTCTGGCCTGGCCAGAGGGTGGGGACTTGGGAGGAAGAGAGAGACTATGGGCAGGGCCCCATTGCAAGGGGGGTCCAAATGTTCTTTGTGCTCAGGGCCACAATAAATCTTAATCCGCCTCTGAGCTTGGCTTCTGACCGGTTTCGTATGTACCCTGTGTTTTGGGTGGTGTCTCCTACTGTTTCAGGTATCTTGTTCCAAAAAGGAGCTTAACTGCTTCTTATATTTGTGCTGAATGAAGGGTGGCTGTCACACCCAACAGCATCAATGAGATTTCACCCAATCCCCAGCACAACATCCCCCCATCTGTCTCAATTCCACCCATTGTGCCAATGGAGTCCCAAATGGTGATGCCCTGTATCACCCAACTGTGATCAGGTGTTCACCTCATGCTTGGTCTGAAGAGGTTAATGTAGGCTAAGAAGGGGGACAGTTAACCAGGCAGGCCACAGCTAAGGGGAATCAGGTGGCTTATGTAATCCCTAGAGTGACCAGGAGGAGGCACACTAGCAGTGAGCTGTAACCCGGAGTAGAAGATGGGCCTGGGTTCCCCTGCCAGCCACTGGGGAAGTGGCACCAGCTGGGCAGCAAATGGGAAGACTGCCTGAGCCTGTTTGGAAGAGACTTTGATACCCTAGAAGGGTAGGACACATTTGACTTGGCCGGAGGGCTAAGCCACGTACACAGAGCATCTTGCCTCACTGAAAGCCAGGAAGAGAAGGCAGGGCATGTGGCAAGAGGTGGAAAGGAGGCATCAGACATGGCATCAGCTAATCCCCAGAGCGACTAGGAGGAAGTGCACTAGTGGTGAGCAGACCCCGTAACATCAGTCCAAACAGAAAGAAAAGAAATAATTTACAAATTACAAATGACACAAGCATGCCTATTTACATAGTATTTTTCTGCCAGGACTTCTTCAAATCACCAACCCTGACTGATTTACTCCCATCCAAATCTCCTTGGGGTGTTCTCTCTCCCTGACCAATTTTCTTTCAGCTATCCAAGGGGGGCCTCTTTCAATGAGCCCCTGGAGATTGTCTGTTGTTTCTGTGAAATCTGCTGTCTGGGACAGACCCTGCCTATGTTGTTAATGGGGAACTCATTGTCATAATAACTGTTTCACCTCCCATTTTAAATCACACTACATTTTCTCTTGAATTTGACTGCTTCCATTTCTTAGTGCTGCAAGTGCAAATGTTTTAATTTTCTCATCAGACTGTGGTTTCTTACCACTGCAGCCATCTCCTCACCTGTAAGCCACTTTAGGCATATGTTCTCCTAATCACATAATTTCCATTAAGGAGAAGGAGCATAACACACAAGCACCAAATATGTCCCTTAGTTAGTTTTTGTGTGTGTGTATATATATATATGTATTACACACAGAGAACAAAACTATGTTGAAAGAACATTATTTCAATCCAAAGTCAATCACTGAAAAAGTTAAGTAATGCCAGAATTAAGGTTGCCTCTACAACCTTAATTTGGCCCCCTTATGCATATACAGTATGATGCACTAATTATATAATCACCTGCTATTTTTTACACGGGACTCATTCAGTGACCCAAAAGGACAGTACTCACTCAATGAGCAGCTATTCAATATTTTGTTTTCTCCTTGTCAACAGGTGATTCCAGGCCTTATTTACAGCACACTATTCACACCCTGCTGTGAAGACAGAATTATACATTTCATAATGGGCTTTTCTATGGTGCTCATCACCATAGTATGTGTGTGCTTCACAAACATTAATGAATTTATTTTCACAACACACCTATGAGGTGAAGGGGTGTTATCTCATTTTACTGATGGGGAAACTAAGGCACAGAGATATTAAGGCCAAAAGTGTCCAAATTGACGCACCTAGGATCTGATTTTTTAGAGTACTTAGTATTATATAGCACTTTATATGTTCAAACACTTTATATGTACAGCTCCCATTACCTTCAGTTGTAGCTGTGAGTTTTCAGTAGTTCTGCAACTCAGACCCCAAGGTCTAAAGTCTGGCATCCAGAAAATGAGGAATTAGCCACCACTTATGAAAATTCTGGCTTAAAGTACTTGACTAGCATCACATAGGAAATCCATGGAAAAAGCAGGAATAGAATCTAATTTTCCAGGGCAGCATTCAGCTACCTTAACCCTGAGGCCATCCTTTCTCTTCCTGCAGTCTCCTGCCTCATTCACTACACACCTGCCAACTTCTGAAACAAATGAAGCCGGGTCCTACAGACAACAGCCTTCTTCATTACACAACCTGGTTTACCCCCAGAGCTCAATCCACCCTGTACAGTGAATGAGTCAGGGTTCTCTGGAAAAATGTGATCATGTAATTAAAGATGATATCATAAAGCATACACACAGGGGGGAGGAATTAAGGATGCAAAAGCAAGCATTTCTTAACTTTTGCATGTTTGACTTAGCAATCTTAATAATGTTCTCTTAGTGTAATTTTGTGTGTGTAATTTCCTTAGTTTTTAAAAAAGAAATCTGGAAAAAAAACAGAAGTTCCATCTTGTGGCATCATATAGACACCAGCATGGGTCATCAGCAGGGTTGGAACCTTTTCATCCATCACAGACCTCTGTCACTTGAGCTAAGGGAGTGATAGATAACAGTAGTAGGTTGTCATCCTCTGTGGGTATGTGTACATTGCAAAAAAAGACAACAGATCACAGAGCTCGGGTCAACTGACTGGAGCTCATGAGGCTCGTACTGTGAGGCTAAAAATAGCAGTGCAGATATTTGGGCTTAGGCTGGAGCCTGGGCTCTGAAACACAGTGAGGGGGGTGGGTCTCAGATCCCAGGCTGCAGCCCAAGCCCGAACAGCTACATTGCTATTTTTAGTCCTGTAGTGCAAGCCCCATGAGCCCAAGTTAGTTTTCTCAGGTTCGGAAACTTGCTGTCCTGTATCTCTTCTTGCAGTGTAGACATATCCTATGTGTACCAGCACTAGAAAGGAATGGGACCCTTTGCCAGTGGATTTCACCGTTATTTGCTGACAGCAGAGGAATGGTGAGACTCAGGAATCTTGTGTTCCATTCCAGGCTCTGAATATGAGTGTTATAGTGGGAACAGACTTTTCTGCCTGTTCCTCCCAGCTTGGCCCTTCTATCCTGTCTCCTCTGTGACCCTAAGAGCCCCTTTATGCCAACTGGCAAAGGGCGCACCCAACACACTGTTGTCAGAATATTTAGCCAAACAGCATCTTGTAAGATATCATATAAAAAACAATGACATGCTGGTAATGAAGCTCATTGCATGATATGATGTATGGTTTGTGTATAAAGAGTTATGTATGTATGCTGGAAATATAGTCTTAAAAATGTTGTGGAGGCAGCTAATAAACAAGCCTGTCCTATACAAAGGAATGTGCATTCACTTGTCTGCATGGATCAAGCTAACAGGCAGATAAGAAAAACAGCATGGTTTGATCACAAGCAAAAGAAAACAAAAGTATATTTGCATCTAAGGTAAACAAAGAGACCGAGCCAATTGAGAAAGCAAATTGATCTGAAGAAGAAGCAACCGAAGTCTCTTCCTGGCTTCCAATCCCAGTCCAAGTCTCCTTACCCAACTAGACCAATCTCCCCCCAACTCCCAGTCTGAGTTTTCCTCTCTCTCTCCAGCCCCAGGCTCTAGTCCTACTCCCCCTACCCCAAGGTTCCTTGTCCCAATCTACTCCCTTGATCACTCGTATGTCCTAGTCCTCTCTGCGTTTGACTTGTCTGCTTCCTCCTCCACCAGCAGGAAGTCCTTGAGAACACAAGAGAGACAGGCTCCTTGGTCTCAGGTCAGATGCCTGGACCTAGCATGGCTTGCAGTAGCCTGGAGCTACAATTGTAGGAAAAGAGTCCTGCTCATCCCCAGGCTGGAGCATGCCCATTGAGGATGGCAGGGCCGGCTCTACTGTTTTTGCCGCCCCAAGCAGTGCGCCGAATTGCCGCCGCGGACAGCGGGGGCAGTCCATGCGCCGTTAGGGCGGCACGTGCGTTTCCGCCGCCGCGGCAATTTGGCGGCAGCTTCAGCCGGTAGACAGAAGCTGCCGCCAAATTGCCGCCGTGGGCAGCTGAACATAGAAGCTGCCGCCGAATTGCCTCCGCCGCGGAAACGCGCGTGCCACCCTAACGGCGCACGGACTGCCCCCGCTGTCCGCGGCGGCAATTCGGCGCGCTGCTTGGGGGCAAAAACACACGGACTGCCGCCCCTTCCTGCTTGGAAGGCTGGTGCCTGGAGCCGGCCCTGGAGGATGGACTATTTAGGGCATCTAGCTTCCAAAATCTCTACAAAGCCTCTACTAAGCATGTATGAACTGCCATTTTTCAAAGCTTATGCCATTTGGCTTATAACTTGGCCAAATTTGGGTCGATTTTCATGGGGATGGCAAAAGGCACATCCCTGACACAAAGGCTACTCCCTGCCAAATTGCAAGTCTCTTTCCCAAAGCTTGGGGGCACTAGAGTTTTTTTAAAAAGTCACCAGAATGTAACATGGGCAAAACAATGTATTTTCCCCTAGCCTTGTTTTTGGAAATAGCTGAACTGTTTTGGCTGAAATAAAAAAAAAAAAAAAAGAATAATTTAAACTGAGGCAATGCCCTGGCATGGAAAATTTCAGCCCAAACAGTAAAGTTTGGGAAAGCTATAAACAATTGAAAATAGGGTCTTATCATGGGAAGTGTTGGGTAACCTTAATAATAGGTGGCGCTATCTGCCCTAGCTATAGAGTTGACTGACAGTGAGTGTGTGCACGCATGCAGAAGAGTGTATTAGTCATAGGGTGTAAACTCCTTGCCTTTTCAGGTGAGGAGAAAAACTCCCCTGTTTGTACTGTTTTGAAGTATACCACAAGTAAAACCAAAAACATTGATATGAGGCCCTCCTCAGGGGTGGAAAGCAAGCAGTAACATAAAAAACGGTTACTCATCTTTGTAACTGTTGTTCTTCGAGATGTGTTGCTCATTTCCATTCCAATTAGGTGTGCGCGCGCCGCGTGCACGATCGTCAGATAATTTTCTACCCTAGCAACACCCGGTGGGTCGGCTGTGGAGCCCCTTGGTGTGGCGCCTTCATGGCGTTGGATATATACCCCAGCCGACCCAGCGCCCCCTCAGTTCCTTCTTGCCGGCTACTCCGACAGTGGGGAAGGAGGGCGGGTTTGGAATGGATATGAGCAACACATCTCGAAGAACAACAGTTACAAAGGTGAGTAACCATTTTTTCTTCTTCGAGTGCTTGCTCATATCGATTCCAATTAGGTGACTACCAAGCCTTACCTAGGTGGTGAGGTCGGAGTGAGACATCGCTGAGTGCAAAACCGCTGATCCGAATGCAGCATCGTCTCTGGACTGCTGTACAAGCGCATAGTGAGCGGCGAAGGTGTGGAGCGATGACCAAACCGCCGCTCTGCAAATGTCCTGCATCAGGACTTGAGCCAGGAAGGCAGTCGGAGGCGGCTTGAGCCCTCGTGGAGTGGGCGGTGAGGCGCGGCGTCGGGGCACCGGCCAGGTCGTAGCAAGCACGAATGCAGGACGTGATCCAGGAGGAGAGACCTTGCGAGGAGACCAGTAAGCCTTTCATCCGGTCGGCCACTGCAACGAAGAGTTGCGTCGTCTTTCTGAACGGTTTCGTACGCTCAATATAGAAAGCCAGGGACCTGCGTACGTCCAAGGAGTGCATACGTTGGTCTTGACGGGTGGCGTGTGGTTTAGGATGGAAGACCGGGAGAAATATATCCTGGTTCATATGAAAGACTGATACTACCTTGGGAAGAAAAGCAGGGTGGGGGCGAAGCTGCACCTTTTCCTTGTGGAAGACAGTGTATGGAGGCTCAGACGTGAGCGCCCTGAGTTCAGAAACACGCCTTGCTGAGGTGATGGCTACAAGGAAGGCTGTCTTCCAAGATAAGTAAAGGAGTGAGCAGGTAGCCAATGGCTCGAACGGGGGCCCTGTGAGCTTGGAGAGAACCAGGTTGAGATCCCACGCCGGAATGGGTTGTCGTTGCTGTGGGTATAGCCGGTCTAAGCCCTTGAGGAATCTGATGACCATCGGGTTAGAGAAGACCGAGTAAGTGTGTTCCCCCGGGTGGAACGCCGAGATAGCTGCCAGGTGAACCCTGACCGAAGATATCGCCAAGCCCTGCTGTTTCAGAGACAGGAGATATTCGAGTATAAGAGGAATGAATGCCTGCAAGGGGGGCGCGGCCCGCTGCTCGCACTAACAGGAGAAACGCTTCCACTTGGCTAAGTAAGTGGTCCGTGTAGAGGGCTTCCTACTTCCCAGCAGAATCTGTTGCACGGGATGTGAACATCGTTGCTCCGTCCGAGTCAGCCATGGAGCATCCACGCTGTAAGGTGGAGCGATTGCAGGTCGGGGTGACAGAGTCGGACATGGTATTGAGAGATCAAGTCTGGGCACAAGGGAAGCGTGATCGGAGTTTGTACCGATAGCTCCAGAAGTGTGGTGTACCAGTGCTGTCTTGGCCAAGCTGGAGCAACTAGAATCATACGTGCCTTGTCTCTGCGTAGCTTGAGCAGTACCCTGTGGACCAGTGGAAATGGAGGGAAAGCGTAGAACAGCTGGTCTCTCCACGATAGGAGGAAAGCGTCCGACAGGGAGCCCGGAGATCGCCCTTGGAGGGAGCAGAACACGTGGCACTTCCTGTTGGCTCGTGAGGTGAACAGGTCGACCTGGGGAAATCCCCACCTCTGGAAGATGGAATGGATGATATCCGGGTGAATCGACCACTCGTGCGTCTGGAAGGACCTGCTGAGACGGTCCGCTAGAGTGTTCTGGACTCCAGGGAGGAACGATGCCATGAGATGTATCGAGTGGGCAATGCAGAACTCCCACAGGCGAATGGCCTCTTGGCATAGGAGAGACGACCGGGCTCTTCCTTGCTTGTTGATGTAGAACATGGCCGTGGTATTGTCTGTGAGGACTGACACGCAACGGCCATGTAGGAGACCGAGAAATGCCTGACACGCTAGGCGCACCGCCATCAGCTCTCGGACATTGATGTGCAGGGCCATTTGGGATGGGGTCCACAGGCCCTGGGTATGGTGCTCCCCGAGGTGAGCGCCCCAGCCTAGAGATGAAGCGTCCGTGACCAGATGCAGGGAGGGTTGTGGGGCGTGAAACGGCACTCCTGCGCAAACCGCCCTGTGATCCAGCCACCAGGTGAGGGCGGTCAAGACTGAGTTCGGAACCGTGACCACCATGCTCAGGTTGTCCCGATAAGGACGGTACACCAACGATACCCAGGCCTGAAGTGGGCGAAGCCAAAGTCTGGCATGCCTGGTGACGTAAGTGCAAGAGGCCATGTGACCCAACAGGCCGAGGCACGTCCTTACTGTGGTAATCGGGAAGACCCGGAGACCTTGTATGATATTCGCGATGGTGTGAAATCGAGCGTCTGGCAGAAGAGCTCGGGTGAGTCTGGAGTCTAAAACTGCCCCGATAAACTCTATCCTCTGAGTAGGCTCCAGAGTGGACTTTTCTTTGTTGAGTAGAATGCCTAACTCGTGGAATGTTTGTAGTATTATCTGGAGGTGAGTTTGAACTTGCTCCCTGGTCCGGGCGCGCACGAGCCAGTCGTCTAGATACGGGAACACCTGTATCCTTTGTCGACGAAGGTATGCTGCCACGACAGCCATACATTTGGTGAACACTCTTGGGGCCGCGGACAATCCGAAGGGAAGGACAGCAAATTGGTAGTGTCCATTGTTTAGTACAAAGCGAAGGAAGCGCCTGTGAGGGGGGTAGATCGCTATATGAAAGTATGTGTCCTTCATGTCGAGGGCGGCGTACCAGTCTCCAGGATCCAGGGAAGGGATGATGGTCCCCAAGGAGACCATGCGGAACTTCAACTTTACTATGAATTTGTTGAGCCTGCATAAGTCTAAAATGGGTCGCAGACCCCCTTTTGCCTTGGGGATCAGGAAGTAGCGGGAGTAGAACCCCCTGCCCCATAACTCTGGGGGAACCTCCTCTATGGCCCCCGTAGAGAGGAGCCCAGAAACCTCCTGTGTAAGGAGATGCTCGTGAGAAGGGTCCCTGAAGAGGGATGGGGAGGAGGGGTGGGAGGGGGGGAACGAAGAAAACTGGAGAGTGTATCCCCTCTCCACCGTGTGAAGGACCCAACGGTCCGAGGTTATAAGGGACCAAGCACGGTGGAAATGGGAGAGGCGATCCCGAAAGGAAGGAAATGGATCTTAGGTAGTGGCTGGCGCACCGTCCTCGAGCGCACCTTCAAAAGTTTTGCCTAGGTCCTGAAGGTGGCCTAGGAGGGCCCTGGTTCTGACCCGGTTGAGGGCCGGTCGACCTCCGTCTCCCACCTCGTCCCTGCCTTCTGGGGAAGTCCTGTCTCGGACAAGGAGGAGAAGGGTAGAACCTTTGTGGCTGGGGCCTAAAGGGCCTGCGCTGGGGTCCTGGGACATGCATCCCTAGGGAGTGCATGATGGTTCTCGAGTCCTTGAGGCTCTGCAACCGAGAGTCCATCTTGTCCGAGAACAACCCCTGGCCCTCAAACGGTAGATCCTGCAGGTTCTGCTGCAGTTCTGGCGGTAACCCCGAAACCTGGAGCCAGGAGATGCGTCGCATGGCTATCCCAGATGCTAGTGTCCTGGCAGCCGAGTCCGCTATGTCCAGGGAGGCCTGTAAGGAGGTCCTAGCCACCTTTTTACCTTCCTCCACTAAGGCCCCAAACTCCTCTCTTGAGTCCTGGGGAACCAACTCTTTGAATTTACCCATGGAGTTCCATGAGTTGTAACTGTAGCGGCTCAAGAGCGCCTGTTGGTTCGCGGCTCTGAGCTGCAGACCCCCCGCTGAGTACACTTTACGCCCGAACAAATCGAAGCGTTTAGCGTCCTTTGATTTGGGCGCTGCCGCCTGCTGGCCATGGCGCTCTCTTGCATTCACTGAGGACACAACTAGTGAACACGGTGAAGGGTGCGTATATAGGTACTCATGGTCCTTGGAGGGGACAAAGTACTTTCTCTCTACACCTCTGGCAGTGGGTGGAATGGAGGCAGGGGTTTGCCATATGGTATTGGCATTAGCCTGAATCATACGAATTAGTGGTAACGCCACCCGGGATGGGGCATCAGCCGACAGGATGCTCACCACCGGGTCCTGAACCTCTACTATCTCCTCCGCCTGGAGGTCCATGTTGCGTGCCACCCTACGTAATAGGTCTTGGTGGGCACGGAGATCTATTGGGGGTGGGCCTGAGGCTGTTGTGAGGAAGATGAGGAGGATGCCTCAGGGGGTAAGGGATCCAAATGAGGGTCCGGTTCTAATGGTCCCTGATGCGGAGGATCTCCTGCCCCGGGGTCTGGGGCCTGTGCTGGTGTAGGCACGGGAGCCTCCATGCCCCCTGGGGGAGGATGGGAAATGGTGGCCTCCGGGACTCTGAGCTCGGATTGTGCCGAGCGAGAGGCCGATGGTGGAGCCCCTTGCGCCTGATGATACGCCCATGGGGTCCAGAAAGACCAATGCGTAGGGTCCTGTGCAGGGTCCTCTGCCCCCTCCTGCCAATGACCCAAGTCAGCAGCAGCCTGACCCTGAGCAGGGTACGCTGATCGGGAAGCCCCGTCGGATGAGCGAGACGCCGATCTTGAGGGCCAGGGCGGTGCCGAGCGTGGCTGCATCAGCTCGGTCCGGTACGGTGCCGATCGGTGCTGGTCCATAGGCGAGTGGTCCCTGCGCTGTGCCGGTGAGCGGCACCGTGATCGAGAGCGGTGCCGCTGGCCATGTCGGTGCTGAGATCCGGATCTGGATTGGGATGACGAAGAGCGCCTGTAGACTCGGTGCCGGGAGCAGCCTCTCGAACTGGAGCGGCGCTCGTACCGGTGCCGAGAACTGCGTCTAGACTCCAATCAGTACCGATGGTCCTGACGGTGCCGAGACGTAGATCGGTGCCGTGAAGAAGACCTAGGCCACGAGTACGACCGGTGCCGGGGTGAAGGTCGGCGCCGGGACTGCGAGCGGCGTCGGGACCTGCTCCGAGACCGGGAGCAGTGCCGCGAGTCCACGCTCGGAGATGGCGGACGTACCAGGGCAGGCTTGCCCCTGGATTGCACGGTCCAAAGAGCAGGCGGTGCCGCGGGCTGAGATGGCGCCGGCTCCGTGAGGGCGATGAGGTCTTTCGCTGTCGCGAAGGTCTCCGGAGTAGACGGGAGACAGGGCTCCACCACCGAACGAGGCGGTGAGCCAGTCCGCACCGGACTCAACGGCCCTATCCCCGGTGCCGGAGTCAACGGTGTTGAGGATATCTGCGCCTTCTGGCGCTCTAGAGGCGGACGCGGCTCTACCACCGGTGCCGGGGGAGCCGGTGCCTGTAGGACCCCGGCGTCCTGGGTCTTGCGGGGTCTTTTATGTCCCGGAGACAGGGAACGGCACCGAGGCGCTTGTGGCGGACGCGGTGCCAAGGGAGGACAGTGCTGCGAGGCCTTATCCACGTCTGCTCGCGGTGCAGTACCGGTGGGTGCCGCAGGGGCACTGCACACCGAGGCGCTCGGTGCCGGGACTTGGCGCGCCGAGGGAGGATCTGGGCTAAGTGCAGCCTCCATGAGGAGCTGCTTAAGTCTAAAGTCCCGCTCCTTTTTGGTCCTGGGTCTGAAAGCCTTACAGATTTTACATTTATCTGTCTGGTGAGACTCTCCTAAGCACTTCAGACACGAGTCGTGAAGATCTCCCGTTGGCATAGGCTTAGCACAGGACACACACAGCTTAAAGCCAGGAGCCTTGGGCATGAGCCCGGTTGTGCGCCGGGGGAAAAAGGGGGGGAAAATAGCCCCCTTAACCCCCGCTAACTATTTACAACTATTTAAACTAGTGAACAAACTATTAACAACAAACTACTAATCTAAAGAATATAACTACAACTATCTATAATAACCAACAAGTTAAGCTAGGGAGAGTGGAGAACAGCTATGCCGCGCTCCACAGTTCCAACAACCGTCAGGGGCGGTAAGAAGGAACTGAGGGGGCGCTGGGTCGGCTGGGGTATATATCCAACGCCATGAAGGCGCCACTCCAGGGGGCTCCACAGCCGACCCACCGGGTGTTGCTAGGGTAGAAAATTCTCCGACAATCGTGCACGCGGCGCGCGCACACCTAATTGGAATCGATATGAGCAAGCACTCGAAGAAGAACAATAGTTAAGGAAAAGAAAGGAAAAAGCACATTGTGTCTATTTAAAACTTGAGAAGTATCTACGTAAGCAAATATGAAATTACCCAAATTGGAATTTGATCACAACAGAAGGATTAAAACCCTTACTCTCTCGCAACAAAACTTGAGCAGGATCTTTATCACAAATGGTCAAGCCCTTGGCCTTATTTCTTATCCAGAATATAATACCTCCAGCAGCACAGAACTTCTGGTACATTTATTCTGTATTGATTTACCAGGAAAGTATCAGCTACTGAATTACCAGTAGAAGTACATTTTGATCTTGAATAGATGGGTGGAACAGGAAGAAGGTTCTTTATTATGTAACTGACAGTTGGATAGTAGCAATGCTGCAAATGCAAAACATATTACCTGACCATTGTTGGTTTGATCCAACTCGTCATATATGGAGATGCATTCCATTAATTTTCCATTCTGCTGACAGTCCAGATGCACCAGATCTCGGCAGTGAGAGTGACATGTATATCTGCAATCTGAAACATATATATAAAGAAAAGATATTTAGAGAAGAACTTGCTGTTGCTTTGAGAGTAACATAAATCATTTTAATGCAAATTAGAGTCTGAATGCAAATAGGTCTCTTTCCAAAATAGCACGTGTTTAATGTAATGTATGCTATAATTTTTTTTAAATCCCTCCCACAAAGTAAGCTACAAAGTGAAATTCCTAAGCTGTTTAAACAGTTAATATTTAGACAACTTATGAATTTCATGAACTATCTAGTATACCTGTGAGAGGCAGCGTGGTCTTGTAGATAGGAGATGAAACTGGGGGTTAGAATCATCAACAGAAACCAGATCTCTCGACACTGATTTCCTGTGTGACGTCAGGCAAATTAATTAACTTCTTTGAGTTTCAGTTTCCCCATCTGTAAAATGTAGCTAATAATAGCACACACCCTGCCAAATGAAAACACACCTTTCTAGAGAGAATTGAGGTCTACAAATGGTATGTGCTAGGTATTATTAACTATTATCATTTAATTACCAGAGAGAAAATATTGTCCAAAGCAGAACAGGGGATTTTGTCAAGTTTCCTGCATTTTTTCCCTGGCATTGCCACTGACTTGCTGTATGATCTTGGACAAGTCACTTAAACTCAATTTACCAGTCTGTTAAATGGACATAACAACACTTAGCATTTTTCAGATCAAAAGTTCAGATAAAAGGTTGTAGATGACCCCAGCTTCAGTGCCCTTTAGGAATAAATTAATGCACACTGACAGCTGGATAACAAACACACATCAAGTCACAGGTACTCTGTGTGGTAAAGTATTACCATCAGAAACCTGCATTCAGTAGTGATGTATAAACCTCACTTCCTGGCTCACAAAGATCAGCTGTGATGACCACAGATATTTAAATCAATAACAATAGGTACGTAGAACATAATTCTATTTTGACAAAAGGCTCATCAGGTTTCAATTTTCTACCCTCAAACCTGTAAATATTTATTTTTATGCCATTTTTAAAGCAACTGCTGGCTTGCTCAGAAACATTGCTAGCTTTGCTGTTTTCATATTGTCGGAGATAATCAAAAACCGGCAGAGCTGGTAGTGCCAACTATAGTTAAGTTTTCACAACATTTTCCATTTTAAGACCTTGTTTTAAGTTGCTTATAGTTTTCCCAAACTTTAACCATTCAGACTGAATTTTTTCATGCTGGGTTGTCTGCTTCAAGTTGAGTTTTTTCAAAAAGTTTCAGCTAAAATGGTTCAGCCATTTCTGAGCATGAGGTTAGGAATGTTAAAAAAACAAAACAAAACAACAACTTATAAACATTTAGTTGAAAACTTTAGTATTTCTATCCTTTAGAGCAAAGATTTGAAATTTGGTAGGGGCCTTGCTCTGGTGACAGGGTTGTGCCTTTTCATGTTCATGCGAATAAAAATCCAAATTTGGCAAAGTTATAAGCTTTTGAAAAATCTCAGTTCACGTGTTTAGTAAAGACTTGTTAGAGTTAGGCAGCTAAATTCTCCAAAGATTCCATCTGCAATGAGCATGGTCCAGCTTAGGGCTACAGGGACCAAGCAGGACTTTCCCTGAAACTGCCCCATTTGTTGTGGGCCATATCATCATTAAATAAGGAGTTAGGTGGGGGCGGAGAGACTGGGACCGGATTAGCAAGGAGACTGGAACAAGGAGCCTTGGGGTAGGGAACACTGGCATGAGGAGTCTAAACAAGAAGCTTGCGACTGGGACCAGGTTTTTGGGGGGAGATGGAGAGATTGAGATGATAACTTAGTGGGGATATACTGGGGCAAGGAGTCTGGGGGTGAGACTAGGAGCTAAGGTGGTGGTGATGGAAGACTGGTTGGGAAAAGAGACTGGGATCAGGGAAGGACATTTCTGAGTCTCATCATTCCTCAGCTATCAGCAAATATCTGTGAAGCTCACTAGCAAAGTTTGTGTGTCTTGTCCCTTTCTACTGCTATCAGTTACTCCATTAGATCAACTGGCAAGAGGTCTATGTAGTAGATCTGAAAGTTCAAACCTTGCTGATGACCCATGTGGGTGTCTACATGATGGAATTTGTGTTTTCATTTGGCAGGGTGTGTAATCAATAAGGCAGGAGACTAAAGGAAGAGGAAGGATAGTTCATGGTTAGGGTAGCCGAATGATGCCCTGGAGAATTAGATTCTATCCATACCTCTGCCACAGAGTTACTATGTGATATTGGGCAAGGCATTTCAACCAAACATCAACTAATTGTGTGTTCCTCATTTTCTGGATGTACAACTTGAAACCCTGGGTCTGATTTCCAGAAGTGCTAGGCATTCAGAGCTGCATCTGAAATCAATAGATGTGCTTTGAACATATAAAGTGCTATATAATGCTAAGTCCTCTGAAAAATCAAGTCCCATGTGTCTCAAGTTGTGCAACCCCAAAATATATGAACACTTTTGACCTTGAACACTTTGTGCCTCAGTTCCCCATCTGTAATATTAGATACTACCCCTCACTGCACAGGGGCATTGTGAAAACAAAATCATTAGTGTCTGTGAAGACCTCAGATACTATAGTGATGAGCACCATAAAAAAGCCCATGAGGAAGTTAATAATTCTCTATTCAGAGTAGGGTCTGAGTGCCATTCAGTCAATCAGTCCTAAAGCACACACTCATGAATAACAAGAATAAAATAATACATTAAATAGATGCTCAGCTAGTGAGTATGGTCCATTCAGTGCACTGACTGAGGCAGGGGTCCTACGGTGGAAAAACAGTATGTTATCATGTAATTAAAGACTGTCTCATAATGCATATACACTAGGTGGGAGAGGGGGTCAAATTAAGGTAGCACTGGCATTCCTAACTTTTGAGTACTTGACTTTGCAACCTTAATAATGTTTTTATGTAGTTTGTGTGTGTATATAGAGCTTGTTCCCATTATATACACAATCATTTTGACAAATCATATTAGGGAACAGTGTGTTGGTTAAATAGTATTCTAAGACAGGATTAACTAATGAAATTAGGAAACATTCTCTTTCAATGCTATTTTGTTTCTTATTTATAATTCATTTTAATCTGTGTAACTTTAATGTCATTTATAAGACAGGCCCATAACTTCCTCCTGACTCTTAGAGACATAATTGCAGAAAACATAAAAGCTTCATCTCTGTAAATCCAATTAAAGCTTTCTGTCATAAGCTAGATTTTAACAGACAGAATGTAAGTTTAATGAGTGAGACTGGAAAAGAAAAGATTATCTCTACTATAACAGAAACGCAATTAGAACATTTTACCCATGCAGTTCAGTTTTTTAAAAAACTATTCCACAGATAAGAGTACAATGTACAACAGAGGTACAGGTATTGTCAAACTAAAGGGAATTTACTTATTGGATGATCCTTTACTGAAACAGTTACTACTCCCGCTCCCAAAATATCTGAACTTCAGAAAAAATTATCTGTGCTTCTAAAATCAGTATTTTGCTAGATTATCAATGGACTTCTGCTTGGAAATTTATTAGAATCTGGTATTCTTTTCTGATGGCATCTGAAATGTCTGTTGCCTTGGAAGAAATCAAAACCTTTAACAAGTACTGCTAACAAAAACATTCACTGACTTTTTTTTAAAAAAAGGACCTGCTCAAATTAATCAGTAAGGATATTAAGTCTGTCTTCTGAAATAAAACTATTGTAAAAGTGAGGTATATATATAATGAAAACTTTAGCTATACTTATCTCCCTGGTGTTATAAATTAAAAATGTAAATGTAAATGTGTAAATATTTATTAAATATACAAATATTATCTTTTAAAAATTGTGTTGTCAATTGCTGAGGCAAAATCTAACATTTTATGTTACTTAGCATTTCACTACTGCATTAGATTCAAATTGCCTTATTCAACAGCCTAAAGTTGAAGGAAAAAGCAGTTCAATAAATTCTAAAAGTATGTGATATTGAGACCACTTGTATTTTGCTTTTGTGGTAAACTGTGAGAGTCCCAAGCATTCATTTAGGTGCATAGTCCCTACCTGACGCTTGTGTTTTCTTCACTTGAAACTTGATTTTGCTTGATAGCTTGTAAATAGCAGTTCCCATAACCGATTCTCTGCAGCGTTGTGCAGAAATAGACAAGCAACTGAACAGGCAGGCAGCTGAGCAGATGCTACAACAAACAGACCTTGGTAATTGAGCTTCATTGGCTCAGATAGGAGCAAGGAAGAAATATGGTGCTCAAGAGCACAAGTCCCTACATTCTGATGTAGTCTTTTTTCTGGCCCTTGTAAATTAGAACATTAATTCCTGTGATGACCTGGGAAAATTTGACTTTCAAATGAATATGCATACTATAGACTGGGTGGAACCAAAACAAAGAGTACAGAGAAAACAGATGTATGCTTGTATCTTTTTTAACTGAAATAAATCCTTCAGAATAAGTCTTTATTTCAAGCTCTGAGGAAGCTATGCTGTATAGTTCTACTACTCCATAGATTAGGAAGTTAGCCAGTACAACCTATGTTACTTGATTGATTGTGGTTTGCTTCCCAGCATCACAAGCAAGATGACTACTACAGTTGCTGCAAGAGAAGTATACTTTTAGAGCTTCCTGGAAAATGCTTCATATTTGTATTCAAAAGTCTATTTTCAGGCAACAGATCACAGAAGGAAGGAGAAACCAAAGTAATTTCCATGTGGCAATGACTCCTTTTGATTTACACTGTATTTATATAGTGCCTTTACTATTAATGTCCTACATTTGAATTTGAACTTAACTTATACTTGACTTAAGTGTTTGGACTTGTTTTGGTTATGTTTACATTATTGAATAAGTCTCAGATGATTACATTCCATTTTTCCATTTTTGTTTCCAAACTGGGGCTGGTTCACCAGGTTCATTGGAAGTCATGGGAAAATTAGAAAACAAATTGGATTACTTGGGTTTCAAGTAATTGCTAAATATAGGTTGTTTGCAGCTCAGTTCTGCTCTTATGCTGGTTTTACCTCTCTATAATTCCCTTTGCTAAATGGATTTATTCCTGATTTGCAGTATCTTTATGCTCCCAGCCTCCCCACAAGTCTGGGGCTGGCCCAGGGCTAGCTCAATCTGTCTCAGAACATAGAACATTCTCCCGACTGCTGTAAATTGTGCCCATCTGCAATAGCCCCCAAAGGTCATTCTGCCAGCCAAGGATTGTCTGCAGTAATATGGCCACTCCTTCTGTCTTCAGGCTCACTTCAAAGGCCATGAGGCCTTCGTCATCTGGAGAGAGATCCCCCATAGCCATTCCAGAGGCATAAAGGGACTATGAAGTTGGCTTAACTAGCTTCTAAGGGAAATTTGCTAGGAAACCAGCTAAGCCAACTGGAAGAATCTCCAGGAAGGCTGTTAAACCAGCTTCACAACATCTTTGTGCCACTGAATGGCACAAAGGGGATGTATCAGGTCAGAGGATCTGGCAGTGGGAGTATCTTTACACTGCAGTTAAAAACCCACGGCTGGTCTGTGCCAGCTGACTCCGGCTTGCTGGGCTCAGGATAAGGGGCTGTTTAATTGCAGTGTAGACATTTGGGCTCAGCTTAGAGCCCGGCTCTAGGACCCTGTGAGGTGGGGGGTTCCCAGAGCTTGGGCTGCAGCCCGAGCCAGATCATCTACACTGCAATTAAACAGCCCCTTTGCCTGAGCCCCGCGAGCCCAAGTCAACTGGCATGTGCCAGCCACATGTGTCTAATTGCAGTTCAGACATACCCTAGGTCTCTTATCTTTCAAACAACTAACGCTCTACTGGAAAGTACAAGTTATCAATCATTCACAGCTCTTCTCTCTTTCTACAACTGTCCCAATCCACTTAAAAATACTAGTGGAACTATATATAAGCAATAAATAAGTAACAGTTTAATATCTGGATGCATAAAGTTAGTCAACAAAATCCGTATTTAGAAACCTAGAATTCGGCAGGTTTTCAGAGGTGTTGAACATTCAGAATCCATATTGACTTCAAGTGATGTTTAGGCTGTTCAGCACCTCTGAGAAATCAAGTGATTATTTAGATGCCTAGGTTTGAAAACTTTGGCCAACATGCCAGGCATATCATCTGCTTTTCCTCATCTGCAATGCAGATCAGAACATGGGATGCCGCACAACCGACCTTCATCTCTTTCCTGTCTGGTATGCAAATAAATAAGCTCCAGTGGCCAAAACAGAAAAGGTGCAATAAGCTTATTCACTATTGTAGAATAAGAATAAAAAATGGAACAGCTGATCTATTGTATTTCAAAAATATAACCTTTGCTCTGTAGCAGATAAAAAAGGTTGATCAAGAAAGTATGTAGTTATGATATAGGGTCTCATAAAAGGACACTGTGGGTTTATAAGGAATAAGAAAATATATAGAAATCCACTGAGCTTCAAACAGAAAAGTGAAGGCTGTAACTGCAAATGAAAAAATTGCTATTTGATAGTACATATTAATAGTATAAAAGGACAAAGTGCAGTTTTTAATCATTTTTGATAAAATAATGATATTTTTCTTTTATACAGCTGCCAAATATAATTTTGACTATTACTATTTTTAATTCATGTAAAACTACAACATTAATCCATCATTATGCCTGTCACCTTCAAAAGCTTTTTACTGGTTACACTGTAGACTGACAAGTTGTGTATTTGCTGTATAAAACTAAAATTTGTGCTAAAAAAATCAAAGAGGTACAACTGCAGATAAATGGTTTAGCAACAAGAACTAAACTATAATCTTTCCATAACTTTAAAGAGTTGTAACCTTGTTGACAGTCATAGAAGCCAGGATGTAATATGTTACACCTCACGTTGAATATTGATTGGCTTCTTAGAGATGGTCCAGTTTACTAAAATCGAGTGTAGTACTGAAAAACTACAGTGAGCCAAATTATCCATTCTAACAATATTGTTCATGATAAAAGTGGGAGGATAGGACAATGTGGAAGTGTTTGCATTTGAAAATAACTTGAACACAGACGTCCGAAGTTTAAAATTTTTTGCCTTAATCTGTATTTATGAGGGGAAAGGGCTATATATAACAATGTTTTATTCCTTCCTCTATTTTTCTCCTTAATATAAATTAGAAAATAAAGACTTTTCTATAAATCTATGACTTAGGCCTGGTCTAGGCTACAAAGTTGGGTCAACATAAGTCACCTAGCATTACCCTAGTTGTGCGTGAATCTACACTCACATTTGTCTCCGGTTGATGTAAGGGCCCCATTATGGCAATGCAGTAACATCACTTCCCAGAATTGTCTTGAGCCTTGGTCAACCTACAGTGTGAGTATACACATTGCGTTACCTATGTCAACCCTAACAGTTCTCCAGCAGCTCTGCCGCAATGCCTAACAATGACCGTTCTAGTCACAATTGTCAACTCCACTGCCCAGGGGTCAGAGACTCGAAGCCATTGAGCCACCCCCCCCCCCCTTTAAAAACCTGCGTATTTTTAAAATGCATTTTCCTGACTGCCCAGCTTGGTAAGCATACACAGAAGCGCTCCCTTGTGTGCACCTACCCAACCGACCATGCTGGCTACACGCTTCCGACATGCTCCTGCCTATAGCAGACAAGAGGTATTTGATATTCTGGGCCTGTAGGGAAAAGAGGCTGTGCAGGCAGAGCTATGGCGCAGATGTAGAAATGTGGACAATCTATGAGCAGATTGCATGGGGATGCAGGTGAAGGGGTACAACAGGGATCAGCAGCAATACTGCATGAAAGCAAAGGAACTGCAGCAGGCACGCCACAAGGCAAGGGAGGCCAACAGTCGATCTGTTACTGAACCGCAGCTTTGTTAATTTTACAATGATCATTTCTCCAGTTTTTCTAGATCATTATGAATTTTAATCCTATCCTCCAAAGCACTTGCAGCCCCTCCCAGCTTGGTATCATCTGCAAACTTTAGAAGTGTACTCTCTATGCCATTATCTAAATCACTGATGAAGATATTGAATAGAACCGGACCCAGAACTGATCCCTGCGGGAACCTACTTGATATGCCCTTCCAGCTTGACTGTGAATCACTGATAACTATTCTCTGGGAATGTTTTCCAACCACTTATGCCCTCACCTTATAGTAGCTCCATCTAGATTGTATTTTCCTAGTTTGTTTGTGAGAAGGTCATGTGAGACAGTATCAAAAGCTTAGTTAAATCAAGATATACCACATCTACCACTTCCCCCCCATCCCCAAGGCTTGTTGCCCTGTCAAAGAAAGCTATAATGATGTGATTTGTTCTTGACAAATCCATGCTGACTGTTACTTATCACCTTATTATCTTCTAGGTGTTTGCAACTTGATTGCTTAATTATTTGCTCCATTATCTTTCCAGGTACTAAAGTAAAGATGACTGGTCTGTAATTGCCCGGGTTGTCCTTATTCCCCTTTTCATAGATAGGCACTATATTTGCCCTTTTCCAGTCCTGTAGAATCTCTCCCATCTTCCATGACATTTCAAAAATAATCGCTAATGGCTCAGCTATCTTCTCAGTCAGCTCCTTGAGTATTCTAGGGAGTATTTCATTAGGCCCTGGTGACTTGAAGACATCTAAGTAATTTTTAACTTGTTCTTTCCCTATTTTAGCCTCTGATCCTACCTCATTTTCACCGGTATTCACTATGTTAGATGTCCAATCGCTACTAAACATCTATAGTTTGTTCTTGTTCAAAGGATGCTTTCGTAATGCAGGAGCACTTGCCTACTGTACACAGGTGGAACACACAGGAATGTAGTGATATTTTTAAGAGTCCGTGGAGCAATATATTTTGTATAGCCACTGTACTAATAATTGGTTTTGCCTACATATTGGCTGGTGCCTGTAGGTGCATCACTATTTCAAATGGAATGACAGACTGTCTCAAGCTTGTGACCATCTTGTAGCAGAAAGACTAAGATTCTACATTTCAGCTGCTACTACTAATGACAGCTATATTTCTCCATTACTTGAATTGGTAAAGGCCTATATTTCTGAAGTAGGAAATTGTAAGCTTTATTGTCTGTGCTACAGGTTGGCACAACTGGAGCAGAGATCCACCACAAAAGAACCAAAATAACAGACCTAAAGTTAGACTATTAAGTTCAATTTCACCTCAATAATAGTTTCTATGATTTTTTTTATCGTCTGATTTACCCTAATATGAGTAATATATCTTTCTTATGCTCATTTATTTGTATAGGATTCTAGTAATTATTAGGCAGCTCTAAACATTGTGATATTGTATTGTAACTAAATGAACTACAAATGCAGTCTAATGATCAGTCTTAAATATGTTGCACAATGGGAATTGCGCCTGAGTAAGGACTGAGCCCTGATTCAGCAAGGTATTTAAGTACATGCACAACATCTTTAAGCTTGTGTTTCAGTGGACCTGCTCATGCACTTAAAGTTGTGCATGGATTTAAGTACCTTGCTGAATTGAGGCCTGAAGGATTTGACCCTGTATGTTTAAAAATTGCTTTCCCTTTGCAAGAACACACTTATTTTGCATAATTGTAAGAACATTTTTTACCCACTGTTTATTACAGCTTACTGCAGCTTCCTGTCTCACTCTCTTTCTCACAGCCAGTTCTGTTCCCTTCCAGCTCTTAGACTCCCTCAGATTCTTTATAGACCAGGTGCAGCCCGACTGGGAGCACCTGCTCTGGCACAGGGACCTACTTCAGTTACAGCGGCCAGCCATCCTGTGACAAGTACTTATATTTTCACACTGTTTATGAAGTATTGCTAGGGTTGAGCATTTTCTAGCAGCTAATGAGTGGCTGAGTTACAATCCCAAGGTAAAACTCAAGGGTCCACAATTCCAACCAAACTGATCATTAACTGCAAGGAAAAGCTTGACCTAGAGGTTATTATTGCTAAAATTTGCATACTCCTGCTGCTTGATTCAGGAAAAGCATAAATCTTCATAAATATTATTTAAGAGATGGGATATCCAGACAATGGGAAAGCTCATGGCCATGTAAGACCATTACACAAATTATTATAATACATGGACTTGTTTTAGTGAAAACTGCATGACAATGAAGTCAGCATCTCTGTAACCTTTTTTCCTAAACTAGTAGTTATTTGTGAGAAGGATACAAAAGACTACATATATTTTATCTTAGATTTCCATATTGCCAGCCCTACGAATTAAAAAATCATGAGTCAGGCCTCAAAATATCATGAAATTAGTTTTAAAATCATAAAAAAACATTCATTGTATTTGTCTTCTGACTTCTAACCCTTTAGAGTGCACTTGGGTCAAGTTTCCAAGCTACCACAAAGGCTATCAACTCACTTTTTAAAAAAATGAAAAGCTGAATTTCTCATGTCAGCACTTGACTCCTGGAGCTGGGCCTTTGAGAGAAACACTAAAGATCACAAGATTTGAAATTAAACTGAGAGATGACAACACTAATATTTGCATTTTTAATCTATTAGAAATGAATGAATAATTCATAACAAATAATTTTTACGCAAATTTCGCCTCTTGTAATGTTTGTGATACCTCTGTGAACAGATCATGGTTTTCTCAAATTTTTTTAGTATTCAAAATTATTCAGTAAAATCCTTTATAGAAGTAATTTATTCTATAGCTTACTTTTTGAAATTCAGTCTCTGTTCTTAGTTGTGATTGGCTCCTTAAATCCTATAGTAATTTTTCCCATTTCCTTATTGGATAAGTTTTGGACTCATCACAAACGTATTTTTGAGGGGGTACTTTCAGAAAATGCATTTAAAATTCACCTTCTAGAAGTAGTAGAGTCAACAAGCTTTCCATTCACTTTCAGCAAACATTTGTGTTAATAAAACATAGCTGAATACATTTCTGCAGAGTAAACACAAAATATGGTGGAAGATAGCTGAAGCAAATTTGTTTAAAAATTAAAAATAAAACCATAGAAAATGGTTTGCAATATTTGCCCAGATCTACTATCTCTAATAATTGTCTTTTTGGAATTACATGTGCACTGATATTTTCTCTTTCTTACATTTAAAAAGCTAATAAAGTGGAAAAAACTGACACATCCACTCTAAGCAAATTTCTTCCAGCAGTTAATTGTTGGGTGTGAAAATTACAGCAGTGCTGTAATTAAACTGGTTTCAAAAAGTATTTACTCTAGTGCCCTCTAGCGCTGAGTACCAAAATAGCAGGCATAAAGTTAACACAAATGTGTACTCTTCTTTCATTTGTTCTTCAGTTTAAAACAAAACTATCCAAAATGAAATGACATGAAAGAGGCAGCTTAGTTTTATTTATTTGTAATGCGAAGGAAACTTGAGTTAATTCCCAGTGAAGTCTGTTGTTTCTTACTTGAATTAATAACATTGCAGAGGCAACACTTTCAATTCACTAAGCTATAGAAGTGATTATGCCCTTTCTAGATGATTTACAGAACAGTGCTCAACAGAGCTTTGAAGAGAACTCTGATACAGCTATCCTGGCCAGAAAATTCAATTTGGACATAAGAAAGGATAGTTACTACTGGTGGATCAATGAATACCCCTTAAGGTGGTGGATTTAAATGCTAAAATAGGATTTACATTTTAATAGGCGCAGAATAAACTGCTTAACTGGAAGACTAGTCTTCATGAAGGCTAAATTCTGAGACTTCCCTGCTAAATAAACCCTGGATCCTGTTTTCTCTTAGGATTCAAATGTGGATGGGGGCAAGAGTGGAGTCAAGCCAAAGGAGGTGAAGTGCCAAAAGATCCACATAGGAAAGTAAACGTGCACGTAAAATAGGTGATGAAATTTGTATGTTATATTTAAAATATGATGGTGAAAGAGCTAGTAGTGCAGATCCCATTGGTGATCACTCACTAGACTCCTCATGTAAAGCACTGGGAATTTAATTAGATCAGGCCCCTTATTAGGGTATGTCTACATTGCAATTAGACACCCATGGCTGGCCCGTGCCAGCTGACTCGTGGTTGCAGGGCTTGGGCTAAGAGGCTGTTTAATTGTGATGTAGACGTTTCGGGCTCGGGCTGCAGCCCCAGCTCTGGGACCCTCCACCCTCCCAGGGTCCTAAAGCCTGGGCTCCAACCCAAGCCTGAAAGTCTACAACGCATTTAAACAGCCCCCTTAGCACAAGCCCCTTAGCACAAGTTAGCTGGCATGGGCCAGCAGCGGGTTTTTAATTGCAGTGTAGACCTACCCTAAAGTTTCACTGTGAACTTCCACTATGCAGGCAGCAGAGTGGGGTGGGTGGGTGAGGAACAGAGGGGGCAACAGAAGGGAATAGACAGACTAGAAAGACCAGGTCCACACACCCCACCCCAACCCAACTTGACCAGCATTGCGATAGTGCTCCATACTGTAATGTTTTGTATGCACTCAGGCCTCTAGTTTCTCAGGAGAGAAGGTGCAGCACTATGTATTAATTGCATAAGCACATAGCTCAGTCTGAGTCTGCACACACTTCTAGAAATGTTGAATTCACACTGGGCTTGGCGGCTTAACCTATTTATCAGCATAATCATTCTCACACTAACACTACATCACTTCATTTGGTAAGTCACTCAGATCTAGCAAACTAATAACTACTCCTTTACATACACCACTGGTCCACAGCTTCTTCTCCAGATAACGCTGGTGACGGCCACTTCTCATTTTGCACCCTGAAGCACACGGCCAAAGTGAGTGTTGATGAGGAAAGTGCTTTGTTTAATACTACAACTGCACCTTTATTGGCTTCCTATTCCATCCAAATTGTTACAAGACATATAAAGAATAAATCTTGCCAAGCAAATTTGGAGGTTTTTTTATTTAGTGGAGAAAGGGAAAAAAGATATCTACAAGGATACCACAGGGTCTGGTGTTGTCTAATCTTATTAAACATCTTATTTAAATTATCTGAAAGCAGGAGTAAAAAACCCCATTAATGAAATTTGCTGATGGTATTAAACTGGAAGGAGTTATGAATACTAATCAGTACAGAGAAATTATGTAAAGTAGTTTAGAAAGATTAGAAGTGTGAGCACAAAACAAAATAATTTCCCCCTAGAAAATATAGCTGGAGAAAACTAACCCAGTACAGGGAGCAAAGGGAAGAGGAAATAAATGGAAAGCAGTAACACTGAATGAGGATTGCATCTCTCTCTCCCCTCTGATATTGCACTTTGGGAGTCACGTGATGCAGTCTCATTCAAAGGATTTGTACCACAATATAAAAAATTACAGACATGCTCTGAATAAAAAGAAACATGTAAAACAAATGCAGAAAATATTTTTTAAAGGAAACTGAACCTTAAAGAACACACTTATTGTAATCAAATAATCATAAAATGGTATATTTTCACTAACAGTCTATGTATACTTATCTGAACATTAGAGGTGGACGTTACTCAATGAACATTCAGATCAGTAGGGCTGAATTTTCCAAATAAGAGAAATAAGTGTATCTGAAAAGATTGCACATGGACATATTTCATATATTTGCAATTAGATTGTAAAGTCCTTAGGGAATGGCCACTGTTTTTTACTTGTCTGTAATCTGCTGAAGTACCATTTACATATATAGCACTGCATAATAATAAATAATATTAATAATTAATAATTAATAACTACTACAACAAAATGGAAATTACATGTGCATCTCAACACTAGATAAGAGAATTAAATAAGTGTACCATAGCCTATCACTTTTTACAATTATAACTATAGAAAGCAACAAAGAGTCTTGTAGCACCTTATAGACTAACAGACATATTGGCGCATAAGCTTTCGTGGGTGAATACTCACTTTGTCAGACGCATGTATTCACCCACGAAAGCTTATGCTCCAATATGTCTGTTAGTCTATAAGGTTCCACAGGACTCTTTGTCGCTTTTTACAGATCCAGACTAACACGGCTACCCCTCTGATACTTAACTATAGAAAGTAACTAGAGTAGAACCTAACCATTACAAACACCAGAGTTATGAACTGACCGGTCAACCACACACCTCATTTGGAACTGGAAGTATGCAATCAAGCAGCAGCAGAGACAAAAAAAAAATACAGTACAGTGCTGTGTTAAATATAAAATACTAAAAAAATAAAGGAAAAGTTAAAAAAAAAGATTTGACAAGGTAAGGAAACTGTTTTTGTGCTTGTTTCATTTAAATTAAGATGGTTAAAAGAAGCATTTTTCTTCTGCCTAATAAAGTTTCAAAGCTGTATTAAGTCAGTGTTCAGTTGTAAACTTTTGAAAGAACAACCATAATGTTTTGTTCAGAATTATAAACATTTCAGAGTTATGAACAACCTCCATACCTGAGGTGTTTATACTTCTCTGAGGTTCTAGTGTATTCTAAATTTGTTCCCTACAAGGGAAAATAATTTGAATGCAACACTGTTTTAACAAGAGTAGAGTAATCTACTGACACCATTTATTTCTTTGTTTCCCAGCTATGTAGTCTTACAAACAGTAGGTCAGATTCTGCTACCTTTACTCAAATAGAGTAGCCCAGTTTAAGTCAATAGGACTTTGTGGAGGGAGTGCTACTCAATATAAGCAAGGGTGCTACTCCATATAATCTGGTGTAGTATTAGGATAAAAGCTTTAATTCACAAATAACTATAAAGTAAACAGAAAAAATGGATATTCTTATTGCATTCTTTTAGTAGCTCTATGCCCTCATTAGGTATCAGGGGGCTCTGTTGGTCAATTAAACGTATTTTGGATAGGTAGTTAAAAACAGGCTTTCCTTTTATCTTGTCAGTTTTCATCTTATTTTAACTTTAGTTTTTATAGAAGTTTAAACCTTCATAAATGTATTTTTATGGTGCATTCATTTAAAAGGATGTCATTATGTTTCTATACTTGTTTCAGTTTATTGTGCAGAACATGTATTCTTACATGTCTGTACCTTTAACATGGATTTATTTGATTGGGTTCCAATGACCTGACCCAAAATCTATTGAAATCAATGAAAATACTCTCATTGACTTCAGTGAGCTTTAGATGAGGCCCCAAAATTGCAACCCAGGCCAAAAAAGTCATAAGCAAATTCCTGCTGGAGGTAAAGTGTAACTTTTTGCTGCTGACTGTGAGAAAGATCAGGGTAGTTTAAAGATTGGCTAATGACTTCTCATTTCCTTCTCATGAAAGCTTTTTCAGATGTACACAGAACCGCTAAGCTTTAACATTCCCTTTAGTTGAAAGCTTAGGGCATGGCTACACTTGCAGATGTACAGCGCTGTGAGTTAAACCAGCCCTCGGAGACCACAGCAGGGAAAGCGCTGCCGGGTTTTCACGCTGTCAGCTTCAAGTGCAGTGGCGTGGCCACATTTGCAGCACTTGCAGCAGCATTGGTAGCGGTGCATTATGGGCAGCTATCCCACAGAGCACCTCTTCCCATTCTGGCGCTGTGGCTTGTGGGAAGGGGGCAGGAGGGTGCGGGGCATTCTGGGTCCTGTCCCAATGCCCCGTGATGCATCGCTTCGCATTCCAGCAATCCCTGTGCTTCCATCCACATTTGGCACCATCTTTCAACTTTTTTTGTACTGCATGCTCTGTCTTCCCTTTCAGTCTGTGGGAATGGATCCTGAACTTGTAAGGAATATGCTGATGGGTCTCGCCAGCATGTCACGAATTGCAGTCGAGTTACTCCTTAAGCTACAAAGTGACAGTGAGGAGTCCGACGATGATGTTGACTCACGTAACGCATATAACACAAAATTGTTTGTGGCTTTCACGGACATGCTCACCACAGTGGAACGCCACTTTTGGGCTTGGGAAACAAGCACTGAGGGTGGGATCACATCGTCATGCAAGTCTGGGATGATGAGCAGTGGCTGCAGAACTTTCGGATGAGGAAAGACACTTTCATGGGACTGAGTGCTGAGCTTGCCCCCACCCTGCGGCGCAAGGACATGAGATTGAGAGCTGCCCTGCCGATGGAGAAGCGGGTGGCTATTGCAATCTGGAAGTTGGCAACTCCAGATAGCTATTGATCGGTCACTAACCAGTTTGGAGTCAACCGCTGGAATTGTGTTGATGTAAGTTTGCAGGGCCATTAATTGCATCCTGCTCAGAAGAACCATGACTCTGGGCAACGTGCGTGACATTGTGGCTGGCTTTGCACAAATGGGTTTCCCTAACTGCGGAGGGGCAATAGATGGGATGCATATTCCAATTCTGGCACCAGACCACTTAGCCTCCGAGTACATAAATCGGAAGGGGTATTTCTCTATGGTTCTCCAGGCGCTTGTGGATCACCGTGGGCGTTTCACAGACATTAACACAGGCTGATCCGGAAAGGTGCATGATGCACGCATCTTTCGGAACACTGGCCTGTTCAGTAAGCTGCCAGCCGGGACTTTCTTCCCAGACCAGAAGATCACCATAGGGGAAGTCGAAATGCCCATTGTGATCCTTGGAGACCCTGCTTACCCTTTAATGCCATGGCTCATGAAACCCTATACAGGGAGCCTTGACAGAAGCAAGGAGCGGTTCAACAACAGGCTGAGTCGGTGCAGAATGACTGTTGAATGTGCTTATGGCCATTTAAAGGGCTGCTGGTGCTGTCTGTATGGGAAGCTGGACCTGGCTGATGACAACATCCCCACGGTTATAGCTGTGTGCTGTACCCTCCATAACATTTGTGAAGGGAGGGGTGAAAGCTTCACTCAGGCATGGACCTCGGATGTTCGACACCTGGAGGCTGAATTTGAACAGCCAGGGAGCAGGGCTATTAGAAGGGCTCAGCGCGGGGCTGCAAGGATTAGGGATGCCTTGAGGGAGCAATTTGATGCTGAAAGCCACCAGTAATGTTTGGTGCCCTGCACGGGAGTGAAGTGCAGTGGTTCCAATGCTAGTAGGCATCTGTGTTTGCTACGTGTGATGCACTGACTTACAGTGCCTGTTGCTTTCCCGGGCTACGGTATCTGTTACCTAATGCAATAAAGAATATTTTCAAAGCCAAAAAATTCATTTATTGAAAAGAAACACAACTGCTTGGGAAACAGAAAGGGCACAACACATCTGTGATGTGTGGGAGGAGGGAAGGGGGCAAGGTGGGGAACGGGACAATCACAGATTTGCATATGTCCTGTTATCACACTCAGCCTTCCTGTCTGGAGTGCCGTGCAATGAGTGCTGCACTTCAGGCTGTCTAAAATGCATGGTGATGGGGGTTGAGTGCAGTGGGTAAGGGTCGTAGTTTGCAGGTCTGGGTGGTGAAGCTACAGGTGTTGGAGGCAGCTGGTGGTGATAAGAACCCGGATGTTGGGAAAGTGGGTTGGCGGTGACATGGGGGCACAAGGGAAAGAGTTTTGGGACAAGGGCTGCAGGGAGGGGCGAGCACAGATGTGCTCCGTCTGCATTGCTACGAGTGCCTGTATCGAATCCGCTTGGCACTCCATGATGCTTAGCGGCCGCTCCGTGCTTTGGTGCTGGCGATCCGTATTCTGCTGGCGCAGCCTCCTTTCAGTCTCCCACCACTCCTGCACTTTTTGATTTTCATTAAGGGACTGCTGCATGACTTCATGCAGCAGGTCCTCTTTGCTTCTTCGCGGATGCTTCCTGATTCTTTGGAGTCTTTCGGACGTTGATAACAAGGACGGCTGGGACCTCAAGGTTGCATCTCTAAAGCCAAAATGCAACACTTAACAGAGGCAGCATTGTTCACACCAGACAGAGCAATGATTCGACCATACTTAAAGACAAGTACAGTGTACACAATAGCAGAAATTGCCCATCCCGAAGGGAGCGCACATAACCCACAGGAGCCCCAAAATGGTGAGTAAGCACAGAGGCAAGGGGGACTGATTGTTTCACGGCCGTACTGTCCTCTGGGGTTCTGTGCCTTGGGGAGAGCCAACAGCTGCAGGGGGCCCCTATACTGAACACTGTCCCCACATTTTCCACAGGATGAATTCGTCCTGGAAGATATCTCGCTGCTGAGGGTGACCTGGGAAGCAAGGGAGGGTCTTCTACTACAATGCTAATGTACTCAATGCTTTTTTTGCCTTTGTCTTCATGAACAAGGTCAGCTCCCAGACTACTGCAATGGGCAACACTCTATGGGGAGGAGGTGACCAGCCCTCTGTGAAGAAAGAAGTGGTTCAGGACTATTTAGAAAAGCTGGACGAGCACAAGTCCATGGGGCTGGATGCACTGCATCCGAGGGTGCTAAGGGAGCTGGCGGATGTGATTGCAGAGCCATTGGCCATTATCTTTGAAAAAACATGGCGATTGGGGGAGGTCCCAGATGACTGGAAAAAGGCTAATGTAGTGCCCATCTTTTAAAAAGGGAAGGAGGAGGATCTGGGGAACTACAGGCCAGTCAGCCTCACCTCAGTACCTGTAAAAATCATGGAGCAGGTCCTCAAGGAATCAATTTTGAAGCACTTACAGGAGAGGAAAGTGATCAGGAACAGTCAGCATGGATTCACCAAGGGCAAGTCATGCCTGACTAATCTAATTGCCTTCTATGACGAGATAACTGGCTCTGTGGATGAGGGGAAAGTAGTGGATGTGTTATTCCTTGACTTTAGCAAAGCTTTTGATACGGTCTCCCACAGTATTCTTGCTGGCAAGTTAAAGAAGTATGGGCTGGATGAATGGACTATAAGGTAGATAGAAAGCTGGGTAGATCGTCGGGCTCAATGGGTAGTGATCAATGGCTCCATGTCTAGTTGGCAGCTGGTATCAAGCGGAGTGCCCCAAGGGTTGGTCCTGGGGCCGGTTTTGTTCAATATCTTCATTAATGATCTGGAGGATGGCGTGGATTGCACCCTCAGCAAGTTTGCAGATGACACTAAACTGGGAGGAGTGGTAGATACGCTGGAGGATAGGGATAGGATACAGAGGGACCTAGACAAATTAGAGGATTGGGCCAAAAGAAATCTGATGAGGTTCAACAAGAACAAGTGCAGAGTCCTGCACTTAGGATGGAAGAATCCCATGCACTGCTATAGACTAGGGACCGAATGGCTAGGCAGCAGTTCTGCAGAAAAGGATCTAGGGGTTATAGTGGACGAGAAGCTGGATATGAGTCAACAGTGTGCCCTTGTTGCCAGGAAGGCTAACGGCATTTTGGGCTGTATAAGTAAGAGCATTGTCAGCAGATCGAGGGATATGATCATTCCCCTCTATTCGGCATTGATGAGGCCTCATCTGGTGTACTGTGTCCAGTTTTGGGCCCCACACTACAAGAAGGATGTGGAAAAATTGGAAAGAGTCCAGTGGAGGGCAACAAAAATTATTAGGGGGCTGGACCACATGACTTATGAGGAGAGGCTGAGGGAACTGGGATTATTTAGTCTGCAGAAGAGAAGAATGAGGGGGGATTTGATAGTTGCTTCCAAATACCTGAAAGGGGGTTCCAAAGATGATGGATTTAGACTGTTCTCAGCGGTACCAGATGACAGAACAAGGAGTAATGGTCTCAAGTTGCAGTGGAGGAGGTTTAGGTTGGATATTAGGAAAAACTTTTTCACTAGGAGGGTGGTGAAGCACTGGAATGGGTTATCCAGGGAGATGGTGGAATCTCCTTCCTTAGAGGTTTTTAAGGTCAAGCTTGACAAAGCCCTGGCTGGGATGATTTAGTTGGGGATTGGTCCTGCTTTGAGCGGGGGGTTGGACTAGATGACCTCCTGAGATCCCTTCCAACCCTGATATTCTATGATTCTATGAATGTGGCTTCCACCCTGGCCCTTATGCAGCTTGCCTGTGTGCAGCAATGGTCCCCCCGCCCGTCACGGCACAATGGCGCGGATATGTTAGCCTTACTGGGACAAGGAGCACAGTAGCTCTGCCAAGGAACCTGCGCAAGCAGATTGCCCAGCTTCTGCATGAGACCTTTGAAGAGATCACTGAGGCCGATTACCTCAATGTGAGAGAGCACATCAACACCCTATTCCGCATCTAGGCATGTATGCAGCCCTAACCCTGCAACCTTCCTCGCCCCAAGAGCCCGCACCGAACAACTACCTTCCCAAAATAAAAGTCACTTACCGGGCACCTCCTCTGCTATTTGTTCTTCCCCAAGCACCGTCCGCTGCAACTGGCTACCTTCCTCCTGGCTTGAAAACAGCTCCTGGCTGCATGCATCTAGAGATGCCGGGCTTTTCCCCTCCTCCTTAGCACCCTCGCGCCCGCTTTCCTCCTCCTGCCTTGTTGAACTCTGTGCTGCTACAGCCTCTGAAGTGTCCATGGTGGTCTTTGCAGTGAAAGTGGGGTCACCCCCAAGTATCGCGTCCAGCTCTTTGTAGAAACAGCAGGTCGTGAGGGCAGCACCAGAGCGGCGGTTTGCCTCCTGCACTTTGTGGTAGGCATTCCGCAGCTCCTTCACTTTAACCCTGCACTGCAGTGCGTCCTGGTCATGGTCCCTTTCCGTCACGTCCCTTGATATCTGTCCGAAGGTATCGCAATTCCTACGGCTGCAGCGCAGCTGGGACTGGACAGCTTCCTCCCCCCAAACACTAATGAGGTCTAGCACTTCGCCATTGCTCCATACTGGGGATCGCCTGGTGCGTGGAGGCATGATCACCTGGAAAGATGCGCTGAGAGTACGCCACGCCTTGCTGAGCAAACAGGAAGGGGAATTTCAAAATTCCCAGAGAATTTAAAGGGCAAGTCTGACGGTTGGTCACCTGAGGGCAGGGCAGTAGAGTTCAAAGTGATGACCAGCGTGGCTAGAACAGGCATTGTGGGACACTTCTAGAGGCCAATCAGAGCGCATTAATAGACCAGGAAGTCCACACTGGCGCCGCAGCGCTCCAGCCAGGGCGGAGCAAGCATTATGCTTCTTGTGGAGGTGGATTACCAGGGGCGCTCCAGCCACGGAATCCAGGCACTCTATGTGCCTTGTCAGTGTGGACACCTCAGGAGTTAGGGCGCCCGGGGATGACTTAATGCGCTCTAACTTACAAGTGTAGCCAAGCCCTTAGAATAAAATTCTTACAAGACTCAATTTGGGTTAGAAACAGACCTGTATAAATCTCACTGATATGTGTGCCCCTGTTTGAACGTTTTATAATAGTTTCAGTACAAGTGGGATTCAATTCCCCCCCCACACACTTAAACTGTTGTATTTTATACTCCTGGGGGAATTCTGCGCCACCACGCGGGCACAGAATTCATGTTGTCTGCAGATTTCTTTGCTTCCCTGCAGAAAAATGACTTCTATGGGGAAGCAAAGGGAAGATGCAAGAGTGGTCACTCGTCCCCGGCAGCTTGGCAGAGACATAAATTAGCGTGAGGATGGAGGAGAGTGCATGCATGTGTGGGGAGACGTCAGTCACCGTAGGGGGAGGAAGCAGGGCTGGGCGTGCATACAAGTGAGCGAATGAGAGAGACTCTGTCCCTCTGGCTTGCTATTGCGGTGCATCCGGTATGCTCTCCACCTCCATTCATTGTACTGTAGTTTAAATAAATTACCAAAATAATTACAAAAATAATTGAAAATGAGGTGATTATATTGCATTATTTTGACTAATAAAATGTGCAGAATTTTGCAGAATTTTAAAATATTGTGTGCAGAACTTTACATTTTTTTGGCGCAGGATTTTTAATTTTTTGGACAAAATTCCCTTAGGAGTAATTTTATATGTTTTCCAAATGAAGCCATGCACTGGGGCCCCTGTTACTACAAACAGGCCTAAATTTTGCTTTCCTTCCGTAGCGCCAGAGGAACTGCCATACAAGATCATACCTATGTAGACTCTAATCCACTATCCTGTCTCTGACAGTGGCCAGCATTCAGGAACACAACCACAATTTTCCTAAGGAGGGGCCCAGAGCTCTCCCTCATCTCACCTGCACCCAGCCCCTCCACAAGCTCCCTTTGCACTCAGCCCCCCAGTTTCCCCTCCTGCACAAACACATAATGCACTTTAAAAAGGAAACCAGAACCTTAAACAGTGCATTCTCCTAGTCTAACATATTTTAAAACGTTATATATTGATGAATAAACTAAGTGCACTTAAAGCATTAGCAGCAGCAGTTAATCAATATATGTGAACAGTGTCTAGAACCTATTGTTTTAGTTGTGCAGCAAGTGCCTAGAGGATTTGTGCTGTAAATTGTAATGTAAAGATTAAGAATTAAAAGCCTTTATTGCTGACTTTCCTAATGTAATGCAGGCCAGCTCTGATTCTATTCCAGACTTTACCAAACGTTTTCTTGAAACAAATCAATCAATCTCATTGTGGCAATTTCTTCCTAAAAAAAGGCTGCTCTCTTTCTGAGCCCTCCTCAAGAAATGGTATATTGGTTCTGATTTCTCCAACATCCAAGCAAAAAATTAGTAAGATAGCTATAGAGAATTTTCACTGATCAATAGGCAGTAGATTAGAAATCTCCAAAATGTTTTTACAGTTGATTTTTTTTAAAAAACAAAATGACTTCATATAGTACTCCTCTCCCTCTCTCTCTTCAAGGTCAGCAACTGGGGGCAGGCTGATCTACAGGGCCTCTGAATCAGGAGCAGGAGCCTAATTATATATACCCCGATATATCTTTTTACATGTGACATTATCAAATTTATGCCTTTTGAATATCAAGGCCTACCATCATCATGTGACACAATTAACTTGTTTCTTCTTGCTTAAGTTAACAATAAAGGCAAACCCAAGGAAAGTATTGGGACTGGAAATAAATGGGATTTGGAGTAGGCCCACCCAAGTGTGATGTACCATATTAGGAGCAGGGTGGGAATATGCCACTTGCTTAGATAGGGGGGAAAACTGGTTGGTCTGTTAAATATGTGCATATGGAGATTGTATAATGTCTCTTTAAAGAAAAACTAACTGTTGTAATGATTGTTTTGTTTCTGATATTTACATGGCAAGGATCTGTAAACTTGTTAAAACTTCCTAAATAAATAGGGGTTTTTTGTTTTTAAAGTGTTTGGGAATAATCAAAGGCTAGTTTGGTGATCATGGGTGGAGGAAGGAACCCTGTATGAAATTCTGGCCCCACTGAAGTCAATGGCAAAATTCTAACAGACTTCAATGGAGCCCACATTTCACTTCTCTTGTAAAACACAAATTCTAGTACAATTCTTATTACGTTTCTAATGTCCAAATGGGATTATGAATTGTATCAGTTTCTTTGCAACAGAAACTGATAGGTTCTCCTCAGGGCTGGCTCTACCATTTTTGCCGCCCCAAGCAAAAAAACAAAACAAAACCACCACTCGGACTGCCGCCACCCAAACTGCCGAAGCAGGAAAAAAAACCCGCTCGTACTGCTGCCACCAGAACTGCCGAAGCACCAAAAAAAAAAAAAAAAGCCGCCCAGACTGTGCCGCCCCAAGAATGGACAGAATGCCGCCCCTTGGCATGTGCCGCCCCAGGCACGTGCTTGCTCCGCTGGTGCCTGGAGCCGGCCCTGGTTCTCCTTCAAATTTTTTTCAACCTCTGGTGTGTTAAAATGTGCCTGGGTCCTACAAAATGGATCAGGGAATACCACTTATAAAAATACTGTGCTGATTTTAGTGTTTATTCTTTTGTGTTAGGGTACAACATTCTTCAATATTTCTTTATGTGCCATCTTTCCAGTAACACCACAGGCTTTGTGATCATCAGCACAAGGAACTGATGGAGAATGATACCCAGGGCATTTCTGACAGCATATGCACCTTTAATGCAAAAGTAATAAAAATACATATAAAAATTAATGCAGAAAACTAAGCCTTATTCCAGTAAAACTACTGGATGTAGGGGGGAGGGGAGAGAGAAAAACACATTGGAGTTTACTGTTTTATATGCCTGGACCTCAGAATCCTCCTCCTTCCTCTTCATAAATCGTAGACAATCTTACATTTCGGTGGCACTGAGTAAAAGAGACCTGCATAATCATTTTGACATATAAATGACCTGACTAAAGTTTTCAGTAATGTGTCTATTGTTACCTTCTTAATTGGTTTGTGTATGTACACAAGAATATTATTTAACATAAAAAGCATCATATGTAAAGTTTAAACTTATCTTCTGAGAGTGCTATTTAGACATTATTATTATTTAGTACTACTGTATACTTTAAGAGGACGGGAAGATTAGGGTTGAAATTCTGGCCTCAGGGAAGTCAGTGGGAATTTTGCCATTAACTTCAATAGAGCCACTGACTCATTTGACACAAAGCACTAAATAGTCTTCAGATTCAATGACATTCAGTCACTGCTGAGCTGGGCTGGATTTCAAGTGGTAAACAGAAATTAAAGATTGTATCTCATTACCAAACCAAGTCCTCTTCTAACTTGCTTCCCATTTTGTAAGACCAGCTAGTTTGACATAGTGGGTCAAGGTCCTCAGCAAATTCTCTCTTCATCTAGCATTCCGACATTTTAGCACTAAATGAATGGATGTTAAAATTTAAATTGATTGATCTTTGAGACAGAAGTTCCTGACTCAGAGCGCATAAGTACACATATGTGAGAGAGACAAAGAATTAAACCTAACCCCATAAAAAGGGAAACCAAATATTGTAGAAATGAAAGCTAATAAGATTGAATTATAAAGCTGTAGTAGTATCTTGCATGTAAGCAATCCTGACCAATACACTATATGTACCTCCAAATAATTTCTACAGTTGTGTTCATAAGGACCTTGTACAGGATGCCCAAGAGCAAAGAATACCATATTGGAAAAGTTTTCTCAATAAAGTAAACATACTTTCAGCTTTAGTTTCTCTTCTTAGCAGGGGAAAAAAAGAAAAGATAATTGTCTTAATCACAGCAGCAGACTTACCAGCAGACTTCCAGAGAAGCTTGAATTTCCTTCTTCTTGAGCTGCTCAGTGATTTTGGGAACCAGTAAAAAAACTGTGCTATCCTTCTTATGGTTTTGCTAAAATCATTTCTTATTGCCATAGCTAAAAGTACTCTGTAGTTACATCAAGAACAACAGAAATATGCAGACGGGATGAGAAAAGAAAGCCCATGAATACCCACACATAATATGTTAGATGTGAACTGAGACTCAGCCAGTATGTCTCGAGACCACCTGTTAGTCCTAAATCCCCTCCCTCTCAGTCATTCAGTTGGATGTCCTTTAGACCTCCCTCCTTAAAACAAGCAGCAGCAGCTATATTAATAGATGTTTTGGCTAAAGAAAGAATAATGCTTCAGGGCTGATGAAGAATCCTAACCTGGTGCTGTCTTTTCAATAATTTCAAAAAAATAAACTGTATTCCATAGAAAGGCTTTTTAAAATCCCTTGATGCCCTCTAGCTGCCATGTCTAGCTTGCAAACTGAAACTAATGTCAGATAACTGTATGATAATTGTCCTCACAAGAGCTCTTTTTGAGACAAAAGGATTTTCCTCTGAACAGTGCCATATGGATGGCTTCTTGTAAAATTATTTTATGAAGCTTCTTTGCATTAAAAAAAGAGATTTCTATAGATGAACCCTATTTTTTTAAAAACCCAACAGTATAAAGGCATTATAAAGCAAAGTCAAAGTAATTTAAGAGTCCATTTGTTTACTACTATCTAGTTTTCTAAGGTTTTTATGTGGCATCTGACTGCTATGTGCTTTCAAACAAGACATGAATTTAAATATAGCCAGAGATGCAATATACTAATATATGCACCCATGCACTAATATACAAACACACAGCATGTGTTCTTGCATGTATTTTTTAAACTGTATGAACATTTACATTTCCAAATTTTGGTATGTTTTCCTCCAATTATGTTACATCTTTCAATTCAGCTCCTCATATCCTATTTGACTTTTTTCTGCTAAGCCCAAATGTTACAGCATATTGAAAATCAACACTAACTAAATTATTGAACACAGATCCTTTCAGACAAAAATTTTAAAATGCAGTAAGCAAGTGTTTTAAGTTCACAAAACTTCAGTAAATAGAGCTCATGTTGTACTCCTATAGGCTAAAATATGTCAAATATTTAACTCCATTTTATACATCAGGCATTTTTAACACACTGCCCTTTCTCAGACACAAGCTAGATAGATTGCATTTCCTTTGGTCAATATGGCTCTGAAAAAAAAAACCATTTCCATTTATACCAGATCTGTCACAATTTTTCAGTCAGTGTCAATTAAAGTGGAGGAGCCAGGACTCCAGCTGAGAGAGCTGTCTATTGTTCTAGTTGCACACATGCGTGCCATCAGGCATCTAGTAACAAAGTGACAGTTTTAGCACAAATGGGTCACCAGTTCAGAAAATGCAAGGACCAAAGTTAAAGACCCATTAGATAACTTGTTTCTCTCATCAGATGAAATAATTTTGAGTTAAATAAACAGGATTTGCCAATTACTGGATAAATGAATAATCAATAATTATGTCACTGAAAACTGAATCTAAAAACCTATGAAAATCAGACCACTGATAAAGAAATGCTTATTCATTCAGACAGCAGGTAAGTAAAACTATTAGTTTTACATCTTGATAAAGAGTCCACTCAGAAATCAATGTTTTAAAACTAATACTTCAATGTAAGGGCTTTACTGTTACTGCTAGCAGGAGGCTCAGAAGACACGGATATTTGTTCATCTAAAAAAATAAAAACATTAACATTATTTTTGTTAGTACTAGTATTTTACTAGTCATTTTAAAAATTCAGTATAAAAAAATCAAAACATATCATCTCAATGAAGTGGTAAAATGGCTTTACTGATAAGAATGACAACTGAGAAGTTTTACATTTTACCATTTTTAATATCTTAATAAAACATATATATTACTTATGGCAGATAGTGTCCAGTCTGTCAGATAGCAATTTTAGTTGCTAAATAAACCTTAAGGATTTTAATTCTTAGTGTTCTGTAGTTATATTCATAAATGGAGGTTACTTATCTGTACCTGCAGGTTCTTCGAGATTTGTGGTCTCTATCTGTATTCCACACCATACTCTTGAGACTGGAGATTTGTAGCAAGTAGTGTCTGTTTGATCCTCACCTGTACAGTTGCCCTGCTTGTGCTCTGAACAGAGGGCATAAATAACAGTGTGGGCCGACACCTCTCCAGTTTTTTCTTCTATCACTAATCAGATAAGATCCAAAGCGGAGGGGAAGGAGGATGGGTAGTATAATAAAGATAGAGACCACACATCACAGAGAACCTCTGGTTATGGGTAAGTAACCTCTCATTCTTCTTTGAGTGCTGGTCCCTATGTGTATTCCATACATGGATATTCAAACAGGAGGAAGGTGTGAGGCTGTAGTTGGTACGGATGTCTGTAATACTGCTGTCCCCAGCTGCATCTGCAGAAGAGTCTTGGACTATGGCATCCTGCTTCAGAAAGGTGTGGATGGAGCTCCAGGAAGCTGCCTTACAAATGTCCAACATCAGTACTTCTCAAAGAGATGCAGTTGAGGTTGTTTGTGCTCTTGTAGAGTGGGTCCTCTCCCCATTGCGAAGGGGAGGGCAGAGAATACGTGACACTGATAACAAAGAATGATGCATCCAGAAATGCACTTAGAAAGTCTGGGGACAGATAATGCTTGGTCCTTGTGAAAAAGCTCTGCTATAGTGAAAAAGAGGCTTGTGTTTTCCTAGCCATTTTTGTTCTTTGCAGATAAATGGCCAAGACCTATCTGACATCAAGGGAGTGCCATCTCTTCTCCTCACTGGATTCGGAAGCATGAGGTTTTGTGAAGAATACCAGTAAATTATAGGTTTCAGAGTAGCAGCCGTGTTAGTCTGTATCCGCAAAAAGACCAGGAGTACTTGTGGCACCTTACAGGCTAACGAATTTATTTGAGCATAAGCTTTCGTGGGCTACAGCCTACTTCATCGGATGCATACAGCTAGCTTTTCCAGATTACTGCAATTAATAAAGGTCCATTATTACTTTTCCGTGATTTTCCATGTCTTGTCCACAACTCAGCCACAATTATTTGACAATCATCCTGAGATTCAAGTAGGCCCTTACCTTTTCACTATTTATCCAGAGCACAACTTCAACAGAAGAGACTGCGAGAGCCCTGTAATGCTGGTAGACCAGGTGCCAGCTCATGCCAAGGCCCCTCAGTCTCAACTGAACATTGACAAATACATAGCTGGAACCACCCTGACTCACCTGTATGTTAGTATTGTTAAAATAGGCATTAGAGTTATATAAAATGTGCTTAGTGTTTAGACTTTAAGGAATGCTTGTAAGTTGCGGCATGCATTAATCTCACTTACAATATCTGTATTCCATGTTATATGGTAATATTTGAGCGTTTGCTCTGTAACTGTAAATCAACAGACAGGAGAGATGCATTCATGAGTGTGCAGCCTAACAAAAGAAGGCCCATCAATACCAGATGAACCATTGTCGAACAGAGGACTAAAGGCTTGGCTCTCCCTGCCCCATGAAAACGAGACCTACTGCAGGGCTGTTTCTCTGCTGTGTAGACGTCTAGGCTCTGGCTGGAGCCCAAGCTCTAGGACCCTGCGAGATGGGAAAGTCCCAGAGTGCCGGGTCCAACCTGAGCCAAGTCAACACAACACAGCAATGAAATAGCCCTGCAGCCCAAGACCCATCAGCCCGAATTGGCTGGCACAGGCCAGCCGCAGGTGTCTAGTTGCTATATACAGGTACCCATAGAGTTTGCTTATTACAGAAGCTTCTATTACCTTTTGAAACTTAAGACTGTAAGTTTTGTGTGTGTTTGTTTACCTGCTTCAGCCTTGTAAATAACTCTTATTTCCTTTTTCTAGTTAATAAATCTTTAGATAGTTTATTATTATTATAGGATTGGCTACAAGTGTTGTAGCCATCTACCACAATGACAAGCTTCCCCACTTACCTATTTAATAGCTTTGCTAGATCTATTCACCTGGGCTGAAACAATAGAAATAAGACAGGTTCCAAGCCATGGGGAAGTTGTAAGTCCCCTCCTCCCACCCATGCAACATAAGAAACCCTCTTCTTGACTTGTCATCTTATGTTGCAGCACTACAGGATGATATCTACATTGCAACATCAAACTATTCTGACACAGATTCCTTACCAGAGTATAATTTCTTAACAGTAACAATCCTATGCCTGTCAAGCCTATGCAGTTGCTATAAAATAAATACTGAGATAAAGACTGTAAAAACTAAAGTTCCTCCATATTTGCTCAGCAAATTCCACCACAGCTGGTTCAGATTTCCACCTCAACTGTTCACCCACTCCTAACAGAAACTTTCTCCCAGCAAGTAGCTATATCTTTGTGCTTTAAAAAAAAAAAAAAAAAAAATTCCCAGCAGCTACACACACACACAAAGAGAAGGGATTAAAAATTAACCAGCAATCAGTAATCTATGACTCTTCCAGACTCTTGCTTCCATTTAAAAGACTTTACAAATGGAAATCTACTGTATCTCCCTGCTTCTCAGTAATATAAAACAAGCTGTCCTAAAATTTAACAATTTATGCCTTTGTGAATAAATTGGCATAGCTCCAATGGTGGGATTTTTTGTTGGTTTTGTTTTATTTTTGTACTTTTATGTAGGTGTGAGATTAAAGGTTTTTCACACGTATTGGCCCCTATGTTTACCACTGAAATACTAAGATTTCTCATTATTTAGATACCAGAAATGTAAATGTCACACTGAAATAAAGAAAACAAGGGCTAAGAAGGGAAAGGAGAAAAATGGCAGAAACCTTATAAAAATATTACATGAATTATAGTTATAAGCGAAAGACATAAAAAAGTGCTAAAACCAACTAAATTAAGATTGCACTGGACAATCATCCTGGTGCACCAAGATGCATTACTTGGTGTATCTAAATCATTGAGCACTGAACATCCTGCAGCTGTTCCATACACAATGCTCCTACTGACTTCAGTGGGAGTTACATAAGAAATGGTGCTTTTGGGATTAGGATGTAACCTGTTGTTAAAGTGCCAAAATATTGCCTTCATTTTTTGAGTCCAAAACTGGACAGAAAGCATGTAATGGGAAAGATGGGTTTAAGCAGCTTTGTTCTCTTTTATGAACCTATGCAACTTTTTCTGTGCATTACCTCTCTGTTCACCCATGGAAATTCTAGCATGTGATATGTTAATGCTGACCAATTCAAAGGAGCCATTTTGTCATGGGGGAAGGCAGAACAGTGAACAGCATGGATGTACCAGTCCTCCCTGCAGCTGGCACACAGCAGTTGTAGAGACATAGTACCATGTCCTGGACTCTTTGGTGCACTGGGAATGCCATCGGGTCAATACCCTAGAGTTTTTCAAGTACGCCTTCTCCTGTGGGAGGGGATGATACCGCCAAAAGTGTTTAATACAACAGGATCTCTATAAATCCAATCAAATAACAAATCTTTCAAGTTGAGGAAGGAATAAATATAATTTAGATATCCTGAGATATATTACTTATCATTATTATTATATCCTGAAAGACACTTCTAAAATAAAGACTTAAATAAAGAAGTGAGTCTCATACTGTATAGCTGTGTCCATGTCCAGTCCTGCCACTGTAGTAAACCAAAAATGATTTCAAGTACTCTGGCAGTGTGATCTAGTGCAGTGTTTCTTAACCTTTTTGATACCATGGACCAGCTTGCTGACTTCCTAAGGGCGATCTTAGGGACTGGCTCCAGTCCACGGACCAGTCGTTGAGAAACACTGATCTAGTGGACTCAGTCCAGGGCAGACAAACAGAAACTCAAGTTCTAGTCCCAATTCTAATGAACCTTGGTGAGTTTGGATGAGTCACTTAACCTCTTTTGTTTTTCCAATTTTCACTTTTGTAAAATGGGACTATATCTGCCTGGGATTCAAGGCAAGTCTCTCTACTCCCTTTCCTTCCTAACCTACTCCCTGCAGGATTAAATTCTTCAAGCCATCTGCTTGAGAGTCATAAATACTCTAGATTTCCCCCCAACCCAGGAGGAGCCTTCCTACTCCCTGCAATTCTCTAATTCCACTGCTGGCTTTTCTGAAGATAGAAAATCACACTGCAAAGTACAACTTTAACTCCAACCAGTTAATTTGTTATTTCATTATATAACATATTATGAACATACATGTGAAACAAGTGTCTTTGTGTACATTTCAATAATATTTGTGGCTGTTTTTGTTTGTTACTGTGCTGTACAGTATAATACAGCTGATTTTGTATAACTCACAATGTAAATATACAGGAGAAGTTTGTTTACATTTTTGATAAGGTAAGTAACTTGGCATATGTGATTTATTTTGTATTCTTTGGTGTTTGGAATGTGGAGATGTCAAGTCAGAATAGCGCTAATGCTGAAATGAAAGTTAGAGAGGGTATATGTACGCTGATGTGGTTAAGTATGATGGTAATGGGCTAATTCTTGGGAAATGATATTGTGCTTCACATTGCAACTTTAACTTTCTTTAAGGTAGTTGTTGTAGATGTACTGTGTGTGTGTGTGTGTGTGTGTGTGTGTGTGTGTGTATGTAAAAATTAAATATTAATTAAACACAAAAAGCAGTTAATGGATTAAAAGAGAGGTTTATAATGGAAACAGCAAATTAATCTTAATTTTAGCCAGCTATCAGGTACTGTTGTCATAATAATAATTAATTATAAGTGACTGGTATTTGATTTGACAGTCAGCAAGAAAGGTCACTCTTGTAAGCAGTTACATTCTAGAATACAGAGGAAAATAAAGCCAAAGGCTAGGATTGGAGAGGGGATATTGAGCAGTCTTATCATATGATTTGACACACAGTATTAGACTCAGTGGATGATAGATCACCTTGCCTGTAGGCTTTGGTTTACTATGTGCCAAAATGAGTAGATTTCTCTTTGGGAGCTTGCACAGAGCTATCTACAAAGGGAACGGGGTCAAAGATAGAAAACAGAAAATATTACTGTGTTAACCATGAAGCCTCTCACCTATCAATTAGAGATTATTGTTCTTCTGTTATTGCATTCTAATTTGGTCAGTTTAAGACAAAATTAGTTTGAACCTACTTTACGTAGTGTAATGCTGTAAATATCCTTTTTTGAAGCTTGCATTTGGAGTTAGGGATTACAAGCCGTTTGCACTTCAAATGAATGGATGTGAATCTTGTACATTTTCTCTCCACAGGCAGAAAACAGAAGGATGTATCTTGTACCCTCTACTTTTTGACATAGTTTTGGCAGCTGTTAGAACATATTAACTGGAATTGGAAGACGAAAGAAAAACATACAAAGAGGTAATGCACAGCCTATTTTTCATCACACTCCTTTCACTTCCTTCAAATCCCCCACCCCACACACACGCTCTCAGACTACTGTGCCTAAGATTCCATACACTCTGTGCTCTTTTGAGACACTAATGAGCAAAATCAAAAAGGTGTTTGTCAGTATTCAGAGTAAGCCAGGAAAAACTAAACTGTCTTACAGCCCAAAACTCCATCTAGACAAAAAGAAGTGTCATTACTTACTTCCTGCGACACTTTGCCAACCTGCACTTAAATACCCTGATCGGTCCATCCAATGAGATAGCACATTGATCTCCCACCTCAATTTCATTGTCAGTCAGCAGGATTGAGGCCCTATTGCGCTAGATGTTGTACAAATACACCTGTCCGGAAAAGCTTACCTCCCATGGAGCTGAGAGAGAACCACTGCAAAAGCGGCTTCTCTGGCCAAGTTAGGCGGGAGAAAAATTAACAAAGGGAAGGAAGAAACTGTCCAAGAGAAAAGGAGGGAAGACAGAACTTGACAAGAGGAGAAGGGAAATAAATGATGGGTACACTACAATTGAGTGATGAATGGCCTGGAGCCCGTTAGGCCAAATGAAGAAGTAGCAGAACACTTTCTTTACTAAATACTGAGCAGCATTAATTGCTATGTAACAATTTTAAAGTAAAATATTCTGAATGCAAGTTTGACCTGTACACAATGCAATTTGATTTTCAAAAAACATTTTTGGGGTATTTCTAACATGGAGAATCTGGATGTCATAAGACAACTCACCTAAGAAAAAAATAAACAACCCTTTCTAGTTTGATCCAGAGGCTGTTTCAGTTCTCACTCTGTAGAATAACATTTTAAGAGAGCTCCTGGAGCCTAAATTGCTATTGCATAAAATTCAAGAGTACGTTCCATACATTTGTTTCAAAGAGAAAAAAAGAAATATTTGTGAGAGGAACATGTTAAAAATACTTTAACATGGGGACAGAGTAGTAGATGATTTCTGGGTACCCGTCTTGCTCTGTCAATCTGTTTCCTCACTTCCCCAGGTGGGTATTGTAGTTTTACGAATGCTTGATAAAGATCTTATAGGTGTTTGTCTCTGTCTGAGGGGTTGGAGCAAATTCGGTTGTATCTTAGGGCTTGGCTGTAGACAATGGATTGTGTGATGTGTCTTGGATGGAAGCTGGAGGCATGTAGGTACGTATAGCAGTCAGTAGGTTTCCGGTATAGGGTGGTGTTTATGTGACCATCACTTATTTGCACTGTAGTGTCCAGGAAGTGGATCTCTTGTGTGGACTGGTCCAGGCTGAGGTTGATGGTGGGGTGGAAATTGTTGAAGTCCAGGTGGAATTCTTCAAGGGCCTCCTTTCCGTGGGTCCATATGATGAAGATGTCATCAATGAAGCGCAAGTAGAGGAGGGGCAGCAAGACGGGTACCCAGAAATCACCTACTACAGGACAGGCCCAACAAGGACAATAACAGAACACCACTGGCCATCACATACAGCCCCCAGCTAAAACCTCTCCAGCGCATTATCCACGATCTACAACCTATCCTGGAAAATGATCCCTCACTCTCACAGACGTTGGGAGGCAGGCCAGTCCTCGCTTACAGACAACCCCCCAACCTGAAGCAAATACTCACCAGCAACTACACACCACACCACAGAAACACCAACCCAGGAACCTATCCCTGTAGCAAACCTCGTTGCCTACTCTGTCCCCATATCTACTCTGGCAACAGCATCAGAGGACCCAACCACATCAGCCACACCATCAAGGGCTCATTCACCTGCACATCCACTAATGTTATATATGCCATCATGTGCAGGCAATGCCCCTCTGCCATGTACATTGGCCAAACCGGACAGTCTCTCCGCAAAAGAATAAATGGACACAAATCGGACATCAGGAATGGTAACATACATAAGCCAGTAAGTGAACACTTCAATCTCCCTGGTCATTCTATTACAGATTTAAAAGTCACTATCATTGAACAAAAAAACTTCAGAAACAGACTTCAAAGAGAAACAGCAGAACTAAAATTCATTTGCAAATTCAACACCATTAATCTGGGTTTGAATAGGGACTGGGAGTGGCTGGCTCATTACAGAAGCAGCTTTTCCTCTCCTGGAATTGACACCTCCTCATCTATTATTGGGAGTGGACTACATCCACCCTGATTGAATTGGCCCTGTCAACACTGGTTCTCCACTTGCGAAGTAACTCCCTGCTCTCCATGTGTCAGTATATAATGCCTGCATCTGTAACTTTCACTCTATGCAGCCGAAGAAGTGAGGTTTTTACTCACGAAAGCTTATGCCCAAATAAATCTGTTAGTCTTTAAGGTGCCACCAGACTCCTTGTTGTTTTTGTAGATACAGACTAACACGGCTTCCCCCTGATACAATGATCCTTTTGGTGATGAGAAGGGGAAAACAGAAGATCCTCTCAATGAGAGAGAAAGAAATGCAAATAGTAGGTTCTTGTTTGGGGCATTTCAACTATAAAAGACAAACCAACACCCTACTATAACCCGATACTCTTTATGCAGCATAACGTAACAATCGAATCTAAGCAATAAGGAAAGAACTAAAGAATATAAAAGGAACTACAAAATGGAGCCTCAATCCTGCAATCAGATCTGCCAGTATGGAAGTCAATTGAGTTCTGCAAGGGAGCAGTGGTCTGGCTGTGCAAAGATCTCTGCAGCCTCAGGGCCCAAGAAAGTCTATATAGCCCAAGTTTGACAGATCTTTTAGGCTGTGTCTACCCTAAGGGCTTCCACCAACACAGCTATGTTGGTCAGGGAACAGACCTCTTCACGCCCCTGACCAACATAGCTGTGCTGGCAGAAGCCCGTAGTGTAGATGCAGCTATACCAGCAAAGATTTTACCAGTATTACTTGTCTTGTTCATGGGGGGTGATTTTACCACACCTGTGCAAACCACAACTTTGCTGGTATAGTTACATTGGTATTCCTATACTGGTTAAGCATGGTTAGTGTAGATAACCTATTAGAACATGGCATAAAGCAATGTTTTATGTATAAATTACAACATTACAATAAAAGCAGGACACTGATTAAGGATTAAAAGATCCCTTTAAAATAGTGCTCAAAGCATAAAGGAGGGCCCCGTGCCCAGTGGTGAACTGGAGCCGGTTCCCAAGCTCCGGCAGCTGTCCGCCCCACCCCCAGCCCCAGCCCCAGCTCCCCTTCCCCTACTCCCCTGAACGCTCCGCCCCCCTTCTCCTCCCCCTCCCCTGCTTCCCCCGAATCAGATGTTTGCGCAGGAAGCCTGGAAACAAACAGCGGCAGGTAAGCTGGGGCGGGGGGGCGCAAGGAGGGCTCCAGGGAGGCGCAGCGAGGCCCAGTCTGGCTCCGGCCGAGCGGCTCCCTCCGGCCCCGGCTGAGCGGCTCCAGCCCCGCGGCGCAGCTGTGGCCCGGCCCCAACTCTGGCGGGGCGGCGCAGCTCCAGCTCCGGGTGGCACGGCTCCAGCCCCAGCCGGGCGGTGCGGCTCCGGCCCAGGCCCCAGCTCCGGCCCAGGCCCCGGTCCCAGCCCCAGCGCGGCTCTGGCGGGAGTAAGCGGCATGGTAAGAGACCGGGGCCGGGGGGGGTGGTGTTGGATAAGGCAGGGGCAGGGAGTCCTGGGGACAGGGAGCGGGTGGGAGGGGGTTGGATCGGGCAGAGGTTCTGGGGGGGCGGTCAGGGGATGGAGAAGGGGGGGGTTGGGTAGGCGTGGGAGTTCCGGGGGTCTGTCGGGGTGGTGGTGGATGGGGTCGGGGCAGTCAGGGGACAGGGAGCAGGGCGAGTTGGGTAGGGGGTGGGGTCCTGGGGGGCAGTTAGGGTGGGGGGTCTTGGGAAGGAGTGGTCAGGGGACAAGGAGCGGGGGGGGTTGATGAGTTGCAGTTTCTGAGGAGGGCAGTAGGGGGCAGGACATGGGGGGGGTCGGATGGGGGGGATGTATTCACCGGGCGGTTCCCTACCAGGTCTTCGGCGGCGAGTCCTTCAGTGCCGCGGAAGACCTGGAGCGAAGACCCGGAGTGCCGCCGGGTGAGTCATCCCTGCCGGGGCCCCGTCGAATCGGGCCCCGCACTTCCTAAAGCTGGCCCTGCCTGGAAGAGGGCTGCAGCAGGGAGGTGGGGGCGCAGAATGGGAAGCTGGGCTGTTTAGAGAAGCAGCACAGCTGTGGCCAGCTCAATCAGGGCCCAGCTGTCCCTTATAAGAGGGCTGCAGGCCAGAAGCTGAAGAAGAGACACTCTCTCTAGCTTCAGAGAGAGAAGAACCTGGCTGCCTGGGAAGCTAAGAAGGGTGTCTAGGGTGGAGCAGTGCTGGGGAAGGGCAGAGGAAGCTGGGGAGCTCTAGCCTAGCAAAGCCCCAGGCTGCAGGCAAAGCTAAGGGTCCACAAAAGGGTACTAGGGCTGCAGAGGGGTAGCCCAGATATAGGCAGAGGCAGCTGGTCCAATCCCCCCTTGCTGATGATAAGTGGTTTACAAACTGCAGTCTGCCCCAGGGAGCAGGGGCTAGATGATGACTGGCAGTAGCAACTGAGGCAAGGTGGGGATAGGGGGTTGGGGGTTCCCCTGAGAGGGGAGACCCAGACTGAGGGGGTACTGCGGTGGGCAGAACCCCTGGGCAAAGGGCACCGGGGTCTGGGAAGGACACGGGGGCCAGCAGCAGGCAAGACACCGGCCTACAGAGGGCGCTCTGGGCTGGAAGAGCTAATTCCCGAGACAACCTGCAGGAGGCGCCACGCCAGTGAGTCGTTGCCCCACCACACACCCTCTAACTTCACCACCTCAACCAAGCTTCACAATCATCATTGCTGTGTACAGTATTAAATTGTTTGTTTAAAACTTCTAGTGTGTGTGTGTATGTATGTGTGTGTGTGTGTGTGTATATATATATATATATATATATATATATATATAGTTTTTTGTCTGGTGAAAAAAATTTCCCTGGAACCTAACCCCCTCCACCATTTACATTAATTCTTATGGGGAAATTGGATTTGCTTAACATCATTTCACTTAAAGTCGCATTTTTCAGGAACATAATTACAACGTTAAGCGAGGAGTTACTGTATTTGATTTTTAAAGTGAGACTCAAATGTCAGAACTCTGATGCAAGTATTGTTTCTTCCTTTTAGTATGCAAGCATCAGGGCCGCCCGGGGGGGGCAAGTGGGGCAATTTGCCCCGGGCCCCGCAGGGGCCCCGCGAGCCCAGGCCGAGAATCCCTTTCCTCACCCGGTGGCGTTCCGAGTCTGTGGCGCCGGCATTTCAGCGGCCGGGGGCCCTTCAGTCGCTCCGGGTCTTCGGCAGCATTTCGGCAGCGGGTCCTTCAGTGCTGCCGAAGACGCGAAGCGACTGAGGGGCCCCCCGCTGCCGAAATGCCGCCGCCGACGACGACTCGGAGCGCCGCCCAGTGAGTACAAGCTCCCCTGCTTTGCCCTAGGACCCCTGAATCCTCTGGGCGGCCCTGGAAAGCACAACACATGCATTAACCTGTTTTAAAACTTTATTTGGTTCCCAGTTCCTTACAGTTTTTACATTTGTATATATTTAATTACATATACAGAGTATGGTCATCAAAAGCATTAGATTTCACTTCATAAGTGCCAGCTTTTAAACTGAGTGTCTGGCAGTTCCCAGAACTGCTTCATCACTAAATGCTTAAAAGGAATTGCCTATTCTTAATTGATGGTGCCTCTAAATATCATCTCATTTAATCTTTTCCTGAAGTTGGGACTCTTCTCCGCATAACAGTTGGGTTCCCTAACTTGTCTTTGTTCAGGTATGCAATGTTTTGCATATTTTAAAAGTATACTTATAATAATCATACATGGAAATACACACCCATGCTGTTAATAAGGCTAAAAAAATAAAAGATTTAATCACTATGGATAAATTTCCTGAAAATAATCAGTAACATTTTCCTATGATTCAATGAACCAGTGTATTATAAATAATAATGCCAGCCTCCAGACTGAGGAAAGGGAAAAAGAAAAACTATTCCAGAGATGTGTGTGTGCACTAGGAAATGTAGAGCTAGTATATACAAAATCACTCATTTTACTCCCATTGCAACAAGCATGCATCCACTCCATGAACCAGATTAAAAAATATTGTTCTTCCAAACCCACAAACAATATTCCAAATCCTGGCAGCCAAAAGTTAAAAATCTGTCTTTTCCATCTAACAACAATATAAACACCTATTTGTTTTTCCCAAATGCCAGAACAGGTCACATGATACAAGAACACCACATTTTCGACAGTACATAACATTAAATTATGATGCCAGTAGCAAAACACAAGCAATTAATGATTATTACTTCATTGAATTCTTACATTCAGTATTTTGGATCTTTAAAAAAAATGACAAAAATTGTATTTTATTATAACTCATTAAATTAAATTAAATTAGTTTCAATCTGAATAATCCAGACCACACAAGTCTCAAACCAATTTGTTTGTATAGGTCAAATTAGACAACAGCATTATGTAGATCTGGAGTATTGTCTATTTCTTAATCTGGAAAATTAGGGATGGGAAGGTTAGGAGGGCTGTGTGCAGCTCTGGTCTACTAAAAAAATGAAACTTTTCTCTTGAAAAGTAACCCCAAACAGCAACAAGGGCTCAACCACAAAGTCCCTTGTTAACAGAAGTAGTTCATAGCACTTGATTTGTCTTTCTGGGCTGATGTCCATCCAGATAAAGATACAATCAGTGTTTTAGTTTATTCTAAGAAATAAGATCTGCTTCTTTGCTGCTTGAATAATGTGCACCTTGTCCCTTTGCTTCCGAAATGGAAGAACATTTTCCTTTGAACTGTATGTTTCAATCCTGATCTTATTCATCCAAGTTGTTCAAAAATATGTTTCGGTCTGTATCAGATGTCTGAAAACAATCAGTTACAAGACTTTTGGGTTTCCCTCCAAAACATTTTGTATTTAGTTATGAGGGAGCCAGATGCAGCAGGGGCAGTCTCCTAGCAACACACTAGACACAGCTGATCTTTAGAGGGGCTGCTTGATTGAATGCACTTCCTGATTGATGGAGGGGTGGAGCTAACTACTATTAAACCCAGCAACAGCCACAACTTGTTGGCTGCTCAATATGTGGTGCTTGGTCCTGCTTCCTGTGCCACCTCCTGCCCAACCTGCTCTTGTGCCTCCATCCGCCCCTACCCTTCTCCATCCTTGACACGCCCTGGCTCTGCTTCCTGACCAAGTCTCTGGCTCACCCATTGGCTCAGATATTTGGCTTCTGATTGTGGTTCTGACCCTCTCAGCTCTGCTCTTGACTATGCCCTGTGGTATCCTGTGCCCCTGATCCTTGGCTCTGCTCTAAACTGCAGGCCTGGCTAGCCCCAAGGCACTCACCATTATATCTGACTGAATTCTGACATGACATCCCGGTCATGTCCTTGACAGTTCTTCAAGCAATGCAGTAATTCTGTATTATTATTTGTACTGTGGTATGCCCAAAAGCCCCAATGAAGATCATGGCCCCATTGTGCTAAATACAACAAACACAAAGACAGTCCTTGATGCAAAGATCTTGCGGTCATTTTCTCTTAGTTGGTACTACATACATGCCTGTGCATGCACGCTATTTTAGCGCATTGTCTTGATACAGCCATAAAGAACTTTCTGAGTTAATTTTATTTTGACGTTCTCTTTAATTGTATGTTCCTTTGTCTACAGTGAGAGCACCTCAAACTCTGATGTTGTCTGAGCTGCCAAACCAAACAGAATTGATCCTGGTCACAACTTGGATGGGAAAAAATTAAAAAAACAAAAAACCCCAACCATCTCTGGTGATCCTGGAATGTCTTGGTGATTTGGTACATGGTTACTTCTTTCCCAGTAGCATACCAATGATCCAGCTGGGAGATGCTGCTGTGTTGGTGGTGTTGACTTTCACATGAGACATACAACAACTCTTGTGGGCATTAGAAAACCCAAGACATTTTTGGCAAAAGTAGGGCTGTTAGTCCTGGCATCTTAGTCTAGTTTATGTTTAGGAAAACTACATTGTGATTAACTAAATTATCTGAGTTTCAATATAACGTTGTTGTTGTTCGTCACTTCCTTTCCTAAAATGTGGTGTAATGGTGTGGTCTACTGTTTAACACATGGGGTATATACCATTTTAGTGGTGGGTAAAGTGAGTTTTAAAGCATTTAGGAATTCCTCTGACTGCTAAATTCTGTATAACTGTGGAAACATTTATAGGTTATTGGCCTTGTGATATCAGACCTAGCCTACTAGTCAGCCAGTCCTCCCTCTGCTTCAGCTGTCAGAACACCTCATTGTTGAATTGTGGCAATATAACACAAGTGAGTTCCCCTTGCAGGATTCAATGATACAGCTGTAAAAATGCCTGGACCTTGCAACTTCCACCATTGCTACTACTGGCATAGCTGTACTGGACCCAGCCCCACTATTGTACTTTAATCAGAAGACTATCCTGCCTCTCCAAGTACCACAGCTGATGGAGGGGAATTCATACTTGGGAATCCTCACATAGATACTCTACAAATAGTCAGTTTTTTGGGAACTAGAGTAGAGTGAAAGATCTGAACTCTCCAACTGAACCTTGATGTCTGTCTTTGCATGCCCCCTACCTCTTGTTGCTGATTCATTTAATTTTAACCACGATAGTTACAAAATGCAACTGAAATGTGGAGGACAACAAGAAGGAAGATGAGGAAGAGCTGAGGAAAGGAGTTGGGATAACATACCTGTAGAATGTCACTAGGGGAGAATTACACATCCAAATATTGTGTAAATATAGACGTATCTTAAGAGTGAGGAGATCTGAGTTTTAGTTTTGGCTCTATCAGAGATGTCTTTGGGGAAAGTCAATAACCTCTCTGTTCAGCTCCCCAATAAATAAAATGGGAATTATAATAGCATGGGTAAACTCATTAATGGTCCAGATCCTCAGCAGGTTTAAATCACTGTAATTAAGTTAGTGAATATATGGCAATTGATAGCAGGTGAGGACCTGGCCCAATGTTTGGAAAGTGTTGCAAGATCCTCAGATGGAAGGCACAATAGATAGATAGATATATAAACCATTACTTTTGGATCTAGTTTAGTTTCAGTCCTCTCAAAATACTTGCAAAGGGTAGGCTGTGAAAAATATGATGCTGATGGCCCTGGTATGCAATTACCATTTTCCAGTTTTGAGGTAAAATCATTCACCATATGCTTGCTTTTCCCATCCCCCATCCTTTCTCCAGGATTTTCTAGTATTTTGGGCTTTGGTTTGAGTTCATGCTGAAAAAAATAAAGCCAATGACTGCCTCAATACAAGAAAAATATTACAAAACTATGAAATATCAGCTTTTTGAAATCTGAGCTATTGTTTACAGCTTTTAAAAAGATGTATTCATGTAGAGGTTGTAAATTATTTATCTGCCCATTTCCTGTGCTACTGAAACTGCAATTTGACAGAATGGCTTGACGTACTGTAAGTCATAAAGATGGCACTAGTTTTAGAGAAGATATAATCACTGAAAGCTGTGCCTGTGAAGGGAAAGTTTTGCTGGAGGATATATTATCAAGGCTGAAATTTTAAGGTTTTTCCTCCTGCTAGCATTATGGGTCCTCACAGTTATACCAAACCTAAATTGTTTTTCACACACAATCAAGTTGTATTAAGTATTCTCATTCAAACCAATACAGTACTGCGTAAAGCTGGAACAGCAAGGAGAATAATTAAAGCAACTCTTATACTTTAACAGAAACCAATACAAGTTTACTACCTTCTCTTCAGCCAGAATGGAATGTTATATAAGAAAATTATCCATTGATTGATCTTTCCGTCCTTCCCTGAGTTTCAATTATCAGCTGCTAATCAAAGGCTTGGTGATGTAAATCAAAGGCAAAGGAGATAACAGTTCCTACAGTCTAACACGTCAGTCCACTGAGGATTACACTAGGTTAATCTCAGTAGCATAGTATGACAACTGTTTCAGTTTTTTGAACTGAAACTATTTTACTAAGAATGGATCTCACAGCAATTGTCATATAAGGAGACCTTTGCCCCTCAATATACTGTATACAAGTATTCAAACCTGAATAAGATGCATAGGGGTGTTGATACAATAGCAGCTAAAGCAGAAGCACTGAACAGAAATGGAGACAACTACCCTCTCACTAACCTTTTCCTTGTCTTCAGTGGCTTTTTCCCTAAAATTTCCCAATGTTGCCAACCCTACTGCACCCCCATCAATGCGAGATGTAGTTTAGACAAGGCAGCTCTCACTGCTGGTGATTTTTTCACATCGTCTAGACTTGCTCAGATCAGGATTAGATGACATGATGGTAAAAATGCAAGCGACTCACTGTGTTCAATAAAACTCCCACTGTTCCTACCGCCATTAGGACTACAGCACTGTAAGCAATAGTGGGAAATTTTAGAAACAAAGGCTAGTATAGCTACAGCCATAGAAGTGAGACTTACCAAACATGGTAGAGTGACATTGGTAGGATAGTGCGGGGAACCTTGCACTGCAGCTGCTCATCCTTTATGTGACAAAAAGAAAACTTCAGACTGCAAGGATGTCAAGCTAGCATTGTTCACAAGCACTAAATTAAAAATTTTAAACACAGAACATTTTCCTAAAGTAACAAATAACAATGAGGAGGTGTGTGTATGTACTTTATATTACAGTATTGTAATTAAAATGAAAGAACTAAAGAATGGAACAATTAATTAGTATTTCACCTGGTAGAAGAAAAGGACATCTTAGTCTAAAATGAGTTATGAGAAGCTGATGACTAGCTAGTGAAATTGCACAAATTAGAAATATAGTTAATGGCATATTGTCTCTATAGAGGACACATGAAAACTCAAGTGTATGGGAATGGACTACATTATATGACTACTCTTCATTGTACAGATAGTGTGTAGGAATTGGGTAGTATCCCTTCAAAGAGTTTGTTGGCCCACTAGTGCAGTGGTCTCCAAACTTTTTTGATCGCGCACCCCTATCAGTAAAAAAAATTTTGAGCACGCACCCCCTGCCGCGCCAACTCTAGCATTTTTGACAAAGCAAAAAAAAAGCCACTCGGACTCCCGCCCGAACTGCCGAAGCAAAAAAATAAAATAAAATAAAGCCGCTCGGACGAAGGGGGGAGGGAAGCGCTTCTCCTGCCGCGCACCCCCAAGGATCCTCTTGCGCGTACCCCACTTTGGAGACCACTGCTCTAGTGGCCCTCATTTGTTTTTTGCGTTTCAGAAGTTACCACAATCCAGCCACAGCAGCAGTGTATATATGTAGCTAGGGCGCTTGGCCTTACATGTTCTGTATAGTTATTTGGACCCTTCTGTGCCCATGCGGTTCCTTCAGATTAGGTTTGTTGTGTAAACAGCAAAAGACATATCAGTACCCCTCTGAAGAAATGTGAACCAGTGTCCTATCCCGTCTCAACTCCTAATTTTAATACACATAAACAGAAAAAGGCATTTTCAGTGTTAACATCAGATTACAAATATGGTCCTAAAATGACAAAAATTAGCAGGTAGCTGCAAGGGCAAGTGTAGTATCTGAAGCTACTTTTAACTCATTTTGTAGACTTGAGTAGGCTTCAGACTGATGGTGTCTCTTCAACAAACTTAAGATACTTACTGCTGAAAACCAGATTGAGGATGTACCACAAACCTGTCTATGGTGTCAGTGATCTGAAGGAAACATATTTGTCTGGACTGAATCTCAGGACTGCTTCAGGAAAGGTTAGTTTGGTCTATAGCGCACACTTCCATAAATTATATCACAAATCTGTTGTATCTAAGGTATGTGCTATGGTGTTCTGCTAAAAGGAGGAAGTATAGTTTGAAAATTGGGTTGCAAAACAGCTTTACTGAGCAAGATAAAACTACCGTAGTTTCAGAGCACCAGGTTGAAAACCACCTCAGATCTCCTTCCAGTCTTCACACACAAAAGCAGGTTCACAGAGCATAATTACTGTTTTCTTTGTAGTGGTTTTGTTACATGTACAAACTTTCAAAAACACACCTATACAAATATATGAAGTATGTTATTGGAGCAATGACAACATAAAAATGAGACTGAAAATGATGGAGATATAACTAAAACTAGTTGAGATCTCAAGAAAATGGTTGTACTTAAAACCCAGTAGTTGGCTTTCCTCTTCCCCACATCAGAAATAATACAAAAAATAAAACCCTGCTACTGGAAAACATGCTGCGAGGACAACCCTGTGATGGCAGAGGGATGGACTAGATGACCTAATACATTTTCCTTCTCTAACTTATAGAATATGAAAAATTATAATAATTACAATGATTCTACCTACAACCGTTCTGTGTAATACAGAAGTCAGAGCTGAGCAAGATCTAGAAAATCATAATCCCTTCCTCTGCCAATATAAGATTGTTCCGTTCTGTGTGTTTTCAGTTTTTTGTCTAGTCTAGTTTAAATGTTCCAAGTCATGAAGCTTCCACCACGCCCTTTAGATAACTATTCCACAGGAACAGATCTCAGTATTAGCCAGTTTTTCCTGATGTACAACCTAAATGTTTCTGTTAAATTCCACCCCATTACTCAGTCATTCTGTATTTCCTTGTAACCACCCTAAGCAGCTTCTTGCCCTCGCAGGTGTTTACACCAGCAAATACTTGTAGATATTTCTCATGTCATTAGATGCCTTACAACCCTATTTCATAACTAGGCACCTGGCTTAAGCATGACTGTGACCAAAGTAGGTTCCTAGTCAGCTTTAGCTGGTTCGCGTCAGGTACCCAAGCGTGTTCAAAGGCCCTGTGCAAGGCGAGGTACAGACCTAGACCATGGAGTTTTGTTTGAACGTGGCTCTAAGCGAACATCGCCTTGTCACTGGCGGGGAAGGAGGGGAACGGAAGGGAGGAAGGAGGGGAGCTGAGACCACTGAAGAAGAGGGGGCAGGACAGGGCGGGGAGAGGGAAGGGGGAGAGAGAAGATGCCAAGGGCAGGGGAGAGGGCCGGGGAGGTACCAGCGCTGGGCAGCTGGGGGTGGAGGGAGGGAGAGGCGCTCTCACCCGCGCACCGCAGGCTCTGGGAGAAGATGAAGTGGCAGCAGAGGTCGCACCAGGTCCTCACCGCCTCCTCCAGCCTGAAGCGGTGCCGCTGCCCGCGCTGGCCTTCGGGCTCGGGCTCGAAGATGGTCCGGACGTGGCGGGGGCGCTGCGGGCCGGGTCGCCGGCGGCCGCAGACCGGGCCCGGGGCTGCCGCTCTGCCCACGCGGGGCTGCGGCGGCTGCTCCCCCAGCGGCATGAAGAGCTCCAGGGCCGGCAGCGCAGGGGGCCGGGCCGCCCGGGGCGCCCTCACCACCGGCACCCGCGGGAGCCTCCGCCTCTTCTCCCGCGGGCTGGGGGCCCCGCCGGGCTGGGGGGCCGCCGCCATGCGCAGCCCGCAGCTTCGGGAGCCGCCTCAGGTAGGACGCGTCGCCTGGGCTCGCCTGGCTGCAGCCGCCCAGGCAGGCGGCACCGCGCAGCCTGCGACTGCACCTGCCCAGGGCGGGCGCTGAGCAGACCAGGGCCGAGCCCCATCCATCCTCTGCCAGTGCCCAGGGGAGTGTGAGTGTGTGAGGGGGGTGAATCGTGTGTCCCATACTGCCTCATCCAGCCTCTGCCAGTGCCCAGGGGAGTGTGTGTGTGCGAGGGGGGTGAATCATGTGTCCCACACTGCCCCCTCCTCCTCTGCCAGTGCCCAGGGGAGTTTGTGTGTGTGTGTGTGGGGGGGTGAATCATGTGTCCCATACTGCCCCATCCATCCTCTGCCAGTGCCCAGGGGAGTTGTGTGTGTGTGTGGGGGGGGAGGTTGAATCATGTGTCCCACACTGCCCCCTCCCTCCTCTGCCAGTGCCCAGGGGAGTTTGTGTGTGTGTGTGCAGGGGGTGAATCATGTGTCCCACATTCCCCCCTCCCTCCTCTGCCAGTGCCCAGGAGAGTTTGTGTGGGTGGGTGAATCATGTGTCCCACCCTGCCCCCTCCCTTCTCTGCCTGGGCCCCTCGGCGTGGGGAATCAGGTGTCACTACAGCCAGGGCAGCACTAGGAGATGGTGGACGGATCCGGTGTCACAGAGCCCCTTCCACCCTCTGCCAGGGCCCTGCTGGTCGGAGCAGAGAAACTGTAGGTCAGGGATCAGGTTTCCTTTTTGTAGATTACTGTGATGGGCTGTTTAGCCTAGGAAGGGTAATGAATAGATGGTACCATGTAGTGGGCATGAGAGGTCGTAGAACTATTGCACCAGAAAAATAGCACCAGTCATGTAGAATCATAGAACTGGAAGGGACCTCCAGAGGTCATCTAGTCCAGTCCCCTGCACTCAAGGCAGGACTAAGTATTATCTAGACCATCCCTGACAGGTGTTTGTCCAACCTGCTCTTAAAAATCCCCAATGATGGAGAGTCCACCACCTCCCTAGGCAATTTATTCCAGTGCTTATCCACTCTGACAGTTAGGAAGTTTTTCCTAATGTCCAACCTAAACCTCCCTTGCTGCAATTTAAACCCATTGCTTCTGGTCCTATCCTCAGAGATTAAGAAGAACAATTTTTCTCCCTCCTCCTTGTAACAACCTTTTAGGTACTTGAAAGCTGTTATCATGTCCCCGCTCAGTCTTCTCTTCTCCAGACTAAACAAACCCCATTTTTTCAATCTTCCCTCATAGGTCATGTTTTCTAGGCCTTTAATCATTTTGGTTGCTCTTCTCTGGACTTTCTCCAATTTGTCCACATCTTTCCTGAAATGTGGCTCCCGGAACTTGACACAATACTCCAGTTGAGGCCTAATCAGCGCGGAGTAGAGCGGAAGAATTACTTCTCGCATCCTGCTAATACATTCCAGAATGATGTTTGCTTTTTTTGCAAAAGCATTACACTGTTGACTCATATTTAGCTTGTGATCCACTATGACCCCCAGATCCCTTTCCGCGGTACTCTTTCCTAGGCAGTCATTTCCCATTTTGTATGTGTTCAACTGATTGTTCCTTCCTAAGTGGAGTAATTTGTATTAGTCCTTATTGAATTTCATCCTATTTACTTCAGACCATTTCTTCAGTTTGTCCAGATCATTTTGAATTTTAAATTTGTAATTAAAGAGTGTCATGAAGCAGAGGCTCAAGGAGGTAGAGTTAAAATTGCAACATTCATTTTAACTGGCTTCTTGACTTTGGAGGGCTTAACTCTAATGCTGCTTCAAGTGTCTGTGTAGGAGACACTCAAAAATAAATTGGTTCGGTCTCCACTACTTCCTGCTCTGCTAGCTTGCAAACGATTAAACACAGAGCTCATAAATAAAATACACTTCTTAAAAAAATCTCAAACTTTGTGTAATGCTCTGTGATTGATGAACCTAGCCACCCTTGACCAAAGCTGCCAGAATGTAATTGACCAATATACATAAATTGCACTTTTGTGCTATAGGTTTCAAAGCATTTTTAAAAAGTAAAGAAGTATTACTAGCATATTGCAGAGCATAAGAAAGAAGAGACATATGAAGCAATTTGCAGGAGATGCAAGCTGATCTAGGAGATAACTCATGGGTTTGGCACAACAGAAAGATGGGCTTTGTTTCCAGCTCTGCTACAAAATTCCTCTGTGAAGGTGAGAAGTCCCTTAGGGTATGGCTGCACTTGCAAACGTACAGGGCTGTGAGTTAAACCTGCCTTTGTACAGCTGAGTAGGGAAAGCGCTGCAGTCTGTCCACACTGACAGCTGCCAGCGCACTGTCGTGGCCCATTTGCAGTGGCATTGGGAGCAGTGCATTATGGGCAGCTATCCCACAGAGCACCTCTTCCCATTCTGGCGCCGTGGGTTGTGGGAAGGCGGCGGGGGGTTCGGGGCATTCTGGGTGCTGTCCCAACTCCCCGTGATGCATTGCTTTGCATCCCAGCAATCCCTGTGTTTCCGTCCACATTTGGCGCTTTCAACGGTTTCTGTGCAGCACGATCTGTGTTCCATTTCGGTCTGCGACACGAAATTGCTTGTGGCATTCACGGACATGCTAAGCACCGTGAAACGCCACTTTTAGGCTCGGGAATCAAGCACTGAGAGGTGGGATAACATCCTCATTCAAGTCTGGGATGACGAGCAGTGGCTGCAGAACTTTCGGATGAGAAAAGTCACTTTCATGGGACTGTGTGAGGAGCTCGCCCCCACCCTGCGGTGCAAGGACACGAGATTGAGCCAAAAAATCTATTTATTGAAAAGAAACACAACTGTTTAGGAATCAGAAAGGGCAAGGGGTTGGGGGGGGGGAATGGTACAATCACAGATTTGCGTATGTCCTGTCTGGAGTGCTGTGCAATGAGTGCTGCACTTCAGGATGGCTATACTGCATGGTGATGGAGGTTGAGTGCAGAGGGTAAGGGTCGTAGTTTTCAGGGCTGGGTGGTGAAGATACAGGTGTTGGAGGCAGCTCGTGGCGGTAAGAACCCGGATGTTGGGGAAAGTGGGTTGGAGGTGACATGGGGGCACAAGGGAAAGAGTTTTGGGACAAGGACTGCAGGGGGGGGCGGGCGCGGTAGTGCTCCGCCTGCATGGCTACGAGCACCTGGATAGAGTCCGCTTGGCGCTCCATGATGCTTATCAGCCGATCCATGCTTTGCTGCCGGTGCTCCGTGCTTCGCCGCCGGTGCGCTGCGTTTTCCTGCTTTCGCTTTCCCTCCACTCCTGCGCTTTTTGTTTCTCTTTAAGAGATTGATGCATCACTTCTTGCAGCATGTCTTCTTCGCTTTTTCACGGTCTCTTCCTGAGTTTTTGCAGTCTCTCAGCCGGTGATAACATGGACGGCTGAGATCTCAAGGTTGCATCTGTAAAGGCAAAATGCAACACTTAACAGAGGCAGCATTGTTTATACCAGACAGAGTAATGATTCCCACGCACTTAAGGAGGGCACACACAATCTACACAATAGCATAATTTTCCTGTCCCAAAGAGCGCGCACATAACCCACGGGAGCCCCAAAATGGTGAATAAGGGGGACTGATTGTTTCACGGCTGTACTGTCCTCTGGGTTTCTGAACACTGTCCCAACATTTTCCACAGGAGTTCATCCTGGAAGATATCTCGCTGCTGACCTGGGAAGCAAGGGAGGGTCTTCTACTGCAATGCGGCTTCTGCCCTGGCCCATATGAAGCTTGCCTGTGTGCAGCAATGGTCCCCCCGCCCCTCGCGGCACAGTGGCGCGGACACATTAGCTTGACTGGGACAAGGACCACGGTGGCTCTCCCAAGAAACCTGCGCAAGCGCATTGCCCATGTTCTGGATGAGACTTTCAAAGAGATTACCGAGGCCGATTACCGCAATGTGATAGACCACATCATTGCGCTATTCTGCATCAAGGCATGCATGCAGCCCTAACCCTTGTCTCCCAAAGAGCCCGCACCAAAAAAATTCCTTCCCCCCAAAAAAAAAAAAAGCCGCTTACTGGGAACCTGCTCTTCTATTTGTTCTCCACCAAGTAACGGCCGCTGCAACTGGCTACCTTCCTCCTGGCTCGAGAAGAGCTCCTGGCTGCATGCCTCCAGGGATTCCGGGGTGTCTCCCCCTGCCCCAGCACCCTCACTCCCGCTTTCCTCCTCCTCCCCCCGCTCTGAAGTGTCCATGGTGGTGCTCGGAGTGGAGGTGGGGTCACCCCCAAGTATCGCGTCCAGCTCTTTGTAGAATCGGCAGGTCGCGGGGGGAGCACCCGAGCGGCTGTTTGCCTCGCGGGCTTTGCGGTAGGCACTCTGCAGCTCCTTCACTTTAATCCTGCACTGCAGGGTGTCCCGGTCATGGCCCCTTTCCATCATGGCCCTTGATATCTGCCCGAAGGTATCGTAATTCCTACAGCTGGAGCGCAGCTGGGACTGGACAGCTTCCTCCCCCCAAACACTGATGAGGTCCAGCAACTCGCCATTGCTCCATACTGGGGCTCACTTGGTGCGTGGAGACATGGTCACCTGGAAAGATTCACTGATACACTCCACGCCTGGCTGAGCAAATAGGAAGGGGATTTTTAAAATTCCTGAGGAATATAAAGGGCGGGTCTGACGGTTGGTCACCTGAGGCCAGGGCAGTAGAGTTTGAACTGATGACCAGAGTGGCTAGAACAGGCATTGTGGGATACTGCCGAATACTTCTGGAGGCCAATCAGAGCACATTGGGCGGCCACACTGGCGCCGCAGCAGCGGAATACTCTTTATTCCTCTCGGGGAGGTGGAGTACCAGCAGCGCTGTAGCCGCGGAGATACAGCACTGTATGTGCCTTGCCAGTGTGGACGGGGAGTGAGGTACAGCGCTGTGGGTGGCTTTATTGCGCTGTAATTCGCAAGTGTAGCCAAGGCCTGAGGCTCCCTGAGGTATAAAGAGTTTATCTGTAAATAAGAGTAATATTTGACTCCCACCACACTCCCCAGCAGTTTCTGGGAAGCACAGAAAATTAAGAGCAGGAGTGTAAGTAATAAGACCAGAATTCAGAAATTCTTGGTGTCCAGCCCTAGGGAGGATATCCATTCTATTTGATACAGATGCTCCCTGATTTACACAAGGCGTTCCGTTCCGGAACGCCTTGCGTAACTCAAATTTTGCGTAAATTGGAAACGTATACCTGACAATTATGCAAAAACAAACAAAAACAAAACAAAACAAAAATCCTATTTCTAGCTTACTGAACTTTTTCCATAAGTGCGGATTTGTGTAAGTCGGGTTTGCGTAACCCGGGGGCGTCTGTATTAGCAAACAAAATTGTTTAGTGACAGGGTTGCATCATAACACAGCTTCGTCAAACTTGGACATTAATGCAAAACCTTAACAGTGACTTCATATGCTTTTATATACATTGTATGACAGATTAGCATATCTGACTGTCACACATTCCAAGCATTTGGGAAGTTATTCTGAGTTAGCACTGCTGAAGTCACTGTCAAGGTTTTGGATTAGACTGCAACATGGTGAAGTTAGGATGTGAATTGTTTTTTGAGTATCTGTTGGAAATTGAAGTGAGTTTTAAGGAGTATTAGAATATATTATCAACAGTGATAAAGCACTATGAAGGTGGAAAGGAATGCATGAGTTTTTCCCCTTATTTCTTTGTATTTAATATTTTGGGTTGCTGGGATGTGTCCCCTCCTGAAACACCACCTTACCTGTCACTACATGTAGTTTTTGTTTGCTAATTGTCTAGCTTTTTTATACAGTGTTGGTGTATCTCATGGATAGCTCCCCAGATTCACAGAAATGAGGATATGTATCTGCTGGGGAATCACAGGGAGAAACAGTGATTATGAAGTTGCTTCTATGTCAGCCTGACAGAAGAATATGAGAGGCTAGTACCTTAGTAATATCTTTGTGTAAGATTTTACCTTAAAGTTACTGTAAGTAAACATACCAAGAGCAATCCTCCACGTTTAGCAGTGACAATATAACCCAGGGTTGGGCAAACATTTTGGCCTGAGGGCCACATCTGGGAATAGAAATTGTATGGTGGGCCATGAATGCTCACAAAATTGGGGTTGGGGTGAGGGCTCCAGGGTTGGACCAGAAATAAGGAGTTCAGGGTGCAGGAGGGGGCTCCGGGCTGGGGAGTGGGGTGCGGGCTCTGGGGTGAGGCTGGGGGATGAGGCGTTTGGAGTGTAGGAGGGTGCGCCGGGCTGGGACCAAGGGGTTTGGAAGGCAGGAGGGGGATCAAGATTGGGGTAGGGGGTTGGGGCATGGGGAGAGGCTCAGGGGTGCAGGCTCCGGGCGGCGCTTACCTCAAGCGACTCCCGGAAGCAGAGGCATGTCCCTTCTCCTGCTCCTATGCGAGGCACAGCCCGGCGGCTCTGCACGCTGCCTCATCCGCAGGCACCTCCCCTGCAGCTCCCATTGGCTTCAGTACCCAGCCAATGGGAGCTGCAGGGGCGGCGCGTGGGGCAGGGGCAGGATGCAGAGCAGAGGCCCCTGACTGCCCATATAATGAAGGAGCCGGAGGGGGGACCATGCTGCTGCTTCTGGGAGCCGCGTGGCGGGGCCCCTGACCCTGCTCCCCGGCTGGAGCGCCAGAGGGGGGCCATGCAGCTGCTTCTGGGAGCCACGTGGAGCGGCCCCCGACCTGGCTCCCCGGCTGGAGCGGGGCAAGCCCCAGACCCCACTCCCCAGTGGGAGCTAGAGGGCTGGATTAAAACGGCTGGTGGGCCGGATCTGGCCCACGGGCCGTAGTTTACCCACCCCCCCGTATAACCTGTCATCTGGAGGGAATTTCTGAGAAGGCGTCTGTGTAATCATTCACTTATTGAAACACTCCACAGCCTGTTGTGGACTTCCAGAACCTGGATACAGCCAGCAGCAGCTCCAGCATGTACACATCTGCATTATACCCCCATGTCTGCCGGTTGCTCTCCCCTATCTCTGCCAGCATGAAGCATTCTCTAAACCTTCAAACATGCCAATATGGACACCCGAAAATGTGATGGCTGCCATGTTGGCCAACACCAATGATTGAAACAATAACTTTCAGAGCTAAAAGCATGAGCCTTTATGGCTTGTGCTGAAGAGCCACATTCTCACGGTGAGAATTGTTACAGACTCACATCCTCTCTGGGTTGGGCACTGAGGGGACACAACATACACTTCGACCAATGGGCTACAAGCAAAGTGAGAGAGAGGTGAAATGCGAGACATGTATTTTGGCGATTCACACTATATTTACAGTTTGTCATAGCTTTTAGGTACAAACCTGTTTTAAAGACGTCTTTTTACTGTGTGAATCACATGTGACCATGCCAGCCTTCACATAGTCCAGCAGCAGGATTTGAATTCTTTGACCTTCAAATCCCTAGCTTAGGCCTTTACTTTTTGAGCTACAGAAATAATTACTAGTCCTGTACTAGAACAACCACTGGAAGAGGAATTGACACACACTAACACTGGATTACATAACTGTTTACCAGTCAGCAGTAGAATATTGGCAATTAGGAATCCTGAATTCTATACTTGGCTCTGGGAAAGGAGTGTGGTTTATAGTAGTTACAGAAAGGAAAAGGAAATCTGGTTTACTCACTCTGAAAGGAAGCAATGTGATGCAGTGGACAAGATTGGGGTTTGTCATATTAGAGGCCTAGATTCTCTGCTTGCAGAGGGCAAGGGGGAAGAGTTTCAGCACCTCTTCCCTGCCTTCTAGGTTGGGGTTTGTGGGTGTAATCAATCATAAGGGTAGTGAATTGCAAGAGCACTTAAAATAGACAATACACACTCCTGCTCTCCTCTTTCCCAGTTCAGGAATTTTCTCCTTCCCAAAGCCAATATGTCACCAAATTAAAATTTGACATATCTTTTGTTATGACTAAAAAGTAATAAAATATTCTATAGCAGGGGTAGGCAACCTATGGTACGCGTGCCGAAGGCGGCACGCGAGCTGATTTTCAGTGGCACTCACACTGCCCAGGTCCTGGCCACTGGTCCGGGGGGCTCTGCATTTTAATTTAATTTTAAATGAAGCTTCTTAAACATTTTAAAAACCTTATTTACTTTACATACAACAATAGTTTAGTTATATATTATAGACTTATAGAAAGAGACCTTCTAAAAACGTTAAAATGTATTACTGGCACACGAAACCTTAAATTAGAGTGAATAAATGAAGGCTCGGCACACCACTTCTGAAAGGTTGTCGACCCCTGTTCTATAGACATACACAACTGTGTAACTGATATTCTAAGAATCAATAAACAAGGAGCAAAAATGTACCCAAAAGATAGATTGCACAGTATTTTAGGTTTCTTGCAAAAGGGGTACAAAGAAAAGCGGGACAATCCTGTGGAAAAAATCACCAGAAAGGATGATTTTTTAACTCTTTCTGTATCAATTAATTTTAATCAAACCACCATGAAAATTTCAAAATGCTCAGTTTATATTTTTTGCCATTTTTGAGATTTTTACAAATACAAGTTTAAAATTCTTCTTAAAACTGTAATGCAATCTTAATTATGGCACAGCTACCACTATACCATAATAGACTCTTATACCACCTGCCCTCATCCCCATAGTACGTGAGCACCTTCCAGTAGTACATGGAACATGACTAACATCTGGCTTATGTAGTTTGTTCTCTCGCTCTCAACCTCTTCCCCCAGAGAATTGTGTGCAATGCAGTATTTCATTTTGGTAGATTTTTTTGTTTGTTTAATACACATATTTATTAGAAAAGACAAGGTGGAAGAAGTGGCACTTAGAGGGGAAAGTGCTAAGGTTTCTGCTGATTAGTTCTTTTGAGAATTTGTGCCACAGTCTTGGACTCGTTGATCAGAAAGCTGTCTCCTGCACAGACAAACTTTACCTTATAGCAAAATGTACCAATGTGTCCCAAGCCATGTGCAAAAGTAATTTGGTGAAGAATACTGGAGGAGTGCAGGAGGGAGATCCCTTTTCCAAGTTCTGGGATTCCTTTAACCTTTTGAAAAAATGCCCGCACCGTTTTTTAGCAAGTAAGGGACTAGGGATTTTATTGGAAAGCTAAGTTAGCTTTGCGCACATGTGTGGCACATTCAGGGTTCATATAATAACTCAGAACTTAGCTGTGTTTTCTATGAGTAGCTGGGCAAATTTTAAACAGCAACAACTCTAATTTCTTCACCCCATATTTCTAAACTGTAGTGAATCATGTACATTGCAGAGCAAGGTCTATATCCATACAAAGTTTCACATGTAACAGTTCATCTGTTTTTGTGATACAAATAACTGGCACTATTATTAAATAGGAAAACTTGCTTTTTAAGCTGTACAGAACTCAGATTTGACTGAAGTCTTCTCCAATTAATCAAAAGAAACTTTGTGTTGGCACTAAACATGAAAAACTTCAGTTCAAGAGGCAAAGCTTTCAGAAAGTTTGAATGATTGAAAAAGGAGGTTTACAGTAACTTGTATAACCTTAACTAAAGCAGTTGCTACATGACCTTGCTACAGTACTGCAGAGGTTCTTCCATGCATGCCTAGATCTTGTTGACACTAGATTTTTTGCCAGTATAACTACTCTGGCAAATCCTCGTAGTGGAAACATGGCTTATACTGGCAAGAGTTCCCTGCATGAAATAAGCTATATAGGCAAAAGGATTTTTTTGCTGGTATAAGCGCATCTACGCTAGGGCTTTTGCCCGCATAGCAATGTTGGTTAAGTTGTGATTTTTTCACACTCCTAACCAACACAGCTGTGGTGGTAAACCTTTTATGCATAGACCAGACCCTAGTCTCCTCTGGTTACCAGAGATACCCCTAGTGCTTTCCAACAAGTATTATTGTAAAAGTTGATGTCGTTCCTCTCTGCTTCAATGAAACTATTAGTCTCAGGTTGGTTGGAGGCTAGTCATTTTGGAACTATTACAGTTATACATCCATCAAAAAAAATAAAAAATCAGAAAGTGACAGGTAGGAAACATGCATGAAAGTTACATATTGGAATACTTGGCAGTCAAACTTAAATGAAAGAGTGAGCTGTTTCAGAATTGGCTAGAGACTGGTTCTAATTTTACCCAAACCGGTTTCTCTAGCTTGTTTGTTCCTTGTTTCACCTTTGGTCCCTTTCAAGGCTTGTTCAACTTTTTTAAAATGTTTATGATTGAAGTGTCTCCTGCTGCCTTTTATAATCCATGCTGTAGCATTATACCTTTTAGGTATTTTATGAAGTCCCACATACTGTGACTACAGTGACCCTTTTCTTACAACTTCTGCTATTGTCTTAGCAATGATTCAGCTCCACCAGTGGGAGCTCCTGTGCAGAAAAGATATCAGGTAGGATGGGCACTGAGGGGACACAACTTGTGCACACCCACACTGCTCAAAACAAGCTTAAACAATACAGTGGTAAAAAAGTTAGTTGCTGCTGGCACCTACTCTATGCTAGTGCTTCCATTATTGTGCAGGACAGAAGCTCTCTTTTCTGTATTAGGACAGTACTGAGCACACTTTTGCTGTTACTGCAATCTAAATAATGATTTGACACTTGTAATTTTATTCCTTATATTTCATTTGGGCTTAAGGGGGAAATAATGGTATATCATGAAAATTAAAAGCCAATTTTTACAAAACAAAATGAAAATAAATGATGAAAAGAAGCCTGGAAATTAAAGACATATCTTAGAATAAGTTGTTGATATTGCATTTATGTATATAAGTCATTCACTCATGCAGTTTTACAATTAATATGTAGACAGGCTTGCTAATGTATTACTTTAATCAGTTACTTAACACTATAACTCTAAAGTAGTAATTCAGTTTCAGAGGGGGGAAAAAAACATAATACTATCAATTGTCTGTCTTGGCAAACCTATTACTTTCCATATTAAGGACTGACAATATTATGACAGTTGGTATGAACACAGCCAATCTCATGGTACACCACACACCATGCATCAAGGACTAAAGCCAATAAGGGATGTTTCATAAGAAAGTAATCAGTAATATGCTTAACTGATTCGATCTTTCAACCAATATAATTGGTTTTACAAAGTTAAAATATCTTAAAATAATGAACGAAATAACATAGGCATAGAAATAATCTCAGTGATTCTAATATACATTTATGTACAGTTTAAGGACCTGATCCTTCGAACATCTATGCACATAAAATTTACTAACATTCAGCAGGATTACTGACATGAAGTCATTCATGTGCATGCTAGCACAATCAGACCCTAAAATATTCCCATAATTTAAATACTTCAAAAGTAAACACTTTTAAATGACATGGCTAAACCAGAAAAAATGGATTTTTTTTCTTCTTTTTTTGCTGCACCAATTTTGCAGAGCAATTTTTTCCAAAAAGTTTGCAAACTGAGGAACATCTTTTACTATATGTAGGGGTAAATGATATTTGAACAGGCAAGGACAGGAACCCAGTATCAGAGACTGTAAAACAGTGTATATCCTGCTTTAATATTGGAGCAACCAACCAGAAATACCAACTTCATAACTTCTATTTTAAGTATAAAATACATTTTGAAATTTTTATTCCTATACTGTGATGGGGGCAGAAAGACAGGGGAATAAACATCACAAAACTGAGTCTTACACACATGTATCTGTTACTGGCTGCTTTTTATTTGGTTGCATGCTTCAAGGTTTTACTGTTGTTATAGAAAGCATGAAATAATCTAGGACTAATCTATCTGAGGGACTATGTTACCCTACATGCCTTATTGAAAATAGGAATGGCAGAGATGAAACAGTTGGCCATCCATGGCATTGTCTCAAAAGAGAAAGGATGAGGCCTTTGCTTCAGAGAGCCCATGATCCTTGAATGCTCTTCCTCAACAATACGCAGCAGACTACATAGGTGGCAAGACTCAGGATATTTGCTTCCTTTTTAATTTCATAGGTTTTGGAGCTGACAGTTTTCTTCTCCACGTTTGGGGCTGAGTTGTGCAGTGTTGGAGGAGCAGGGCTGGGCTCCTTTGTATTTGGGGTTGGGCTGGGTGCAGTTACTGGTTTTGAATGTGCTAACTTTTCTATTTAGTAGCTGCTTTTGGTTTAAAATAATTTTTGTTAGATGCCAGAAGCCTCCAGTATGGGGTACCACAGATGTAAGAAAGTATTACTCTATTTTCCTTCCCAAGTTTAACATCTTATTAGTCATAAGCCGTGACATTGTACTTTGTTGATTTTGGTCTCTGAGAATTACATTTTTTTAAATAGTTATTTTGCTGATGTTAAAAGCATTGAAGCAAGACGGAAAATGGTTTATGGACTCCAACACTAAACTCCCATAATACTTAGCCAAATGATTATCATGGAGAACATGGCACCCAACATGGACAGGACTAAAAACCTTGTGAATTTATTTTCTGACACACAAGTGGACTATTAACTTGGTAGACAAGGGGGAAGAAACGTATCTCCTCTCTTTGTCCTAAGTGCATGCTGTTCACATTGAATTACAGAAGCAAAGACAAGATCAAATGGTCTTCATTCAAGTACTGTAGCTGATGATGAGTCATTGACAAGGTTCTGAAATAACACACTGGTATTAAGGGGAGCCCAGGCACCCTTTAAAGTAGTAGTACCCCCAACCATTCTTCCACACCCCCCTAAGTTTGGGAACCACTGCTTTAAAAACTATTCATAACTTCTGTGAATGCAGGCTAGTTCAAGCCACAAGTTCCCTTTCAAGAAACAAAAGTAAATCATGACCCGAAAGTCAACATTCCATGAATGTGTATATAGCATTATGCTTGCCGTAATCATTTGCCAGAGTTCCTTAAAGGGATAAAATGTATAACCATCTCAGAAAACTTAACAGTAATTCTATTTTAACATTAACAAAAAAGACTGTTATAATTGTTATATTTACAGTATATACATATTTACATACTTTTGTTAAATACTAGAGTTGCAGAAAAAAATTGCTGTACAGAATGGTTTTTCTGCATTTAAATGCCCCTTATGGCGTTTTTTTTTCTGTGAAAAATGAACAGTCCTTTCATGCTCCTTTGTTGACTAGATACAGTCTACATTCCGTAGGCCACCATCCACAATCAAAGCACCAAATCTAAAGTGAAAGAAACATTTTATTCTTAGCTGATTAAAATTGATTTAATACACAATAAATTAACCCTTACTCTAGAATAAAATTAAAATGTGTTTCTTTTTTGAGTTCATTTAACTATAACTTAATTATGTTCTTTCGCCCCTCTTGCCACACCCCAACACACATTTATTTCTTAAAATAGTAAATAGTATTCTTGGAGACACATGAAGAGTGTGCAACAGGATACTACATGATCTAAGCATAAGACTGAGAACCAGGAACAAGTGAGTTCTTGGCCCACTGCTACCATTGACTCACTAATTCACTAGGAAGCCTTAGGCAGATCATAACACCTGTGTAGCACTATCTACACTAGGAAATGGACCCATTACTAATAGCTGCCATCTGCAATGGATACCCCATAACCAGTGAATGAAAATTATTTGACTGCTAGCATAGACAGAACAGAATCATTTTCGGTGCCATTAAAGAAAGCATTGTTTCAACATGGTTGAGAACAGGGGTTCTCAAACTGGGGGTAGGGACCCCTCAGGGGGTTGCAAGGTCATTACATGGGGGGTCACGAGCTGTCAAGCTCCACCCTAAACCCCGCTTGCCTCCAGCATTTATAATGGTGTTAAATATATAAAACAGTATGTTTAACTTATTAGGGGGGTCGCATTCAGAGGCTTGTGATGTGAAAGGAGTCACCAGTAAAAAAAAAAAAAGTTTTAGACGCACTGTTATAGAAAGTATGAGTGACTTTTTTTCTCAGTCCTATTTCATTACAGCTAATGCTAAAACTGCAGAATGACTAATACAGATTGGTATCATTCCATAGTTATTAATCTTAAAGTGATATCTGAAAATTAAAAAAGTTTAGATAAGAGCCTGTGGATCACTGCAAGAAATACTGTGTAAATCCAGCATTCCCCACTCTGAGCAACAGTTATTTTCGTTAAGAGGCCCTAGGTAATTTCAGCTCTCTTGGTGCTTTTACCTGCATCACAAATTGACTTCCACAGTAATGGAACAAATAGCATTGTTTTCAAATAAAGACAAAAACTGTTGCCAAATCAGCTTGAAACATGTCTCAGAGCAACAATTTGGAAACAAGTATCTATACTGCAGTTGTCCAAGAGATAAAATTTCCCATTTTCTTGGTCACTGGATCCATTAACTTCCATACCAACTTATAACACCCCCCAGCAAAACGTAAAAATTACTATTTGCCTTTCTAAAATGTGGTTATTCTCAGCTAGTTCTTTAACAACACCTTCCATTTCCTCCTTCAGTTTCTTCATACTGTATAATAAAAAGCAAAAGAAAGGCCTTCAGTGATTATAAACAGTTTTATCCATTGCATGCCAGTTTTAATGTTACATTCATTATGAAATAAATGTGTCAAAATATTTCTCTAATAATAAAATTGGAAGAAAAAATATTCTGAAGATGCCCAAACATTAGAGTGACTCATCACAATGAAGTTTCCAGTAACTTGCAATCGTGTACAAAATAAAGGAGAAGCATATTAGGTTGGCTTGAGAACAAAATCTGACAAAAGTGATCAATGGAAACAGTGAATGGTATGATTTTTCCCTCATGCCCATAAGTACACTAGCATTCAGAAATACCAGTTTGTTTTTGTAACAGACAGAAAATGCCCGACCTTTATGCAGTAGCCACTTAACTGCTTTAAAAATGAAACGGCAAGTTAAGTCAACAATAAAAAACACACATTTTCTCTAATTCCTCTATAGAAACCATGTGAAAGTATTACAATTATCCATCTAATTCTTACCCAAGAGTCATTTCCACTAAAGTGTTTGAGCTTGGATAGACTGGATTCATTGTATGTTTGATCCCAGTGGAAGCTGCAAACGTTTTCTGTCGCAGAGCTTCTTGTAACTGCAATAAATAAATAAGGTAAGTAAGTAACATGATCACAGGCCAACAAACTGCCATGTGCATTTCAATGTCCACTTTCAAATCCCTCCTTGAAATATTCCCCTACCAAAGCCATGACAATGGTTAGGCAGCTGTGTGTGGCCTATCATGCTGAGTAGTATTGTCTCATTGTGCTCTCCCCTGTCTGTCTGTTGTATTCTCTCATCTTACACTTTTGTAAGCTCTCTGGAACAGAGACAATCCCTGTTGTATGTTTGTCCAGTGCCTAGCATAAAAGGGATCTGATCCATGACTGGGGCCCCTAGGCACAAGTAACATTATTAATAAATATAGTAATTACCCTGCTCCTCTCAGACTTTTGCTCAGGGAGATCAGCTGGATTTTCCCCCTTTTTTTACACTTGTGTTTTTTTAAAAGTCATTTTGTTGTACTAAAATATGTTTATTTGCCCTCAGACTTCTTTCTGTATTTGGGGACACTGTATAATGAAGACTAATACATATAATGAAGACTAATACATATAATGTTTGACACATCTTTAATGAATGGTTAGATTCTGCAGAAAAAAGCAAGATATACACTTTCATGCCTCTGATTTTTCCCCAGGAACCTGGTTTTGAACTGATTCTGGTGGCTCTGAATAGATTTGCACTCCAAATGGCAACTGTCAGAATGCTAAAAAAAAAATTCAATAATTCCTGCCTCATGGCAGAGATTTTAACAGTTTCTTCCAATTTTATATTGTTCCTAAAGTATGGTTTTACTCTGAAGAATGACTGTAGAAATGGAATTGCGGGGTTTCATTGTCTTGTTCTTCAGGCACAAGACTGGGACACAAGAATCCTAGTTTAACTCTGCCACAGAGTGAGAGAGACCTTAAGCAAGTCTCTGTGCCTCAATTCCCTATCTACAAAATGGGGATAATACTTCTCAACCTCAGAAGAGGGTTATGAAGATAAATTCATTAATGTTCAGGATGCTCAGATATTATGGTGATGGGAGCCACATAGAAAAGCTTGATATGGAATCACTGAAAAACATCTAAAGTTGCTCAGGTTTTTTTTAAACTGCTGATCATGTAAACTCAGTCGGACTCTGAATCAGGTGGAGTTCTATCCAGCTCACACATCACCAGCAATACAGCTTCTACGGGCCAAACTATTACATCTGTGCAGCCCTATTACTGTCAATAGGTTTGCATAGGTGTAAGTGGAACTTGGTAAACTATCCTGTTGTTGTTGTTGATGATGATGATGATGATGATGATGATGATGATGATGAGGGAAATGGAATAGAATCCTTTGCTCACTCAGTCTAAAAACTGGACATAATTTAGGACCAGTATACCTCATTTATATAGTCCTGGTATTTGGCTACCTCTTCTTCAATATCAAAACACTGGCTGGTGAGCGTCAGTAACTGTTTCCTTAAATGAAGCATCTTTCTGGAAGCAAAAAAAAATTATTTTAAAAAGGCAATCAGCAAAATCATGGTGCTGTCACAATGTTGAACTCTAATGAATCAGTCTCTTGCCTCATCCAGTCCTCTGCCTTGTCCAAAAATGTCTCATACTTGCTGACACATTCATCTTTGAACAGAGATATGGCTTTTGTGGCATGTAAATTCAGCTTCTGCCTGCAATACAGAAATAATCAACAGAATATTGTTATATCACTTGCAGGACTTCATTCCCCAAATTATTTTTTTAAAGCTTTGAGGCATACGAGGTATATATGAAGATTTAAAATGTCTTAAAAAAAATACTTTATCCAACTTATTTTGTGTGCTACTATAATGTGTTTATACTGGATGAACTGCCAGGTTATATTTCAAAATTAATTTCCAAGATGTTCCAATTTCAAATGTCCCATTTGAGGCAAAAATTTGGCTAGTTTTAACTATTATTTACAAAGTGTTGTGACAAAGCTCTGTCCTTGTCTCAGTGGGTCCCACGTTTCCTGGCGGATTTCACTAGCCTCAGAGGCTCACTGTGACCCTCCATGTAGCCCTTCTCTCTCTAGAGGCAAGGGTCACAGCCTACTGAGCCATTTTCATCATAAGCCAGTAAGGGAGGTGAGGAGAAGCTACCCTCCCTTGCACAGTCTCTGTTGTCTCCCAGTCTCAGAGATTAATCAGGAGGCAAAGAGGGAGCCCGGGCCCACCCTCTACTCCAGGCTCCAGCCCAGGGACCCTAATAGTATCAGCTATGGTAGCTGATTTTTTAGAAACAGGATGCATACAATTCCCTGGGCCACTTCTCCACAGCAGCCCCCACTTCCTCAAGATCCACTTCACCCTTACCTCAGGGCCTCCTTCCTTGTGCCAGATATGGTTTGTACTGCTCAGTCTCTCCAACAGCACAACTTCCTCCTACAGCTCCTGACACACACGTACCTCACTGACTAACTGGGAGGCTTTTAGCTAGTTCCAGCCAGCCCCTGATTGGCTTCAGGTGTCCTAATCAACCACTATCTCCACTGCTTTCTAGAAGGATCTTAATTGGCCCCAGGTGTCTTGATTAACCTGGAGCAACTGCCATTTGGTTACCATAGTACCAGGGATTTGTTTAGCCTGGGGCTAACATACCTGTTCCTCACTACTTTACTATAGCCATCTGGCCTTGCCCCGTCACACTATGCACTCATACTACTTTTTCCATTTGAAATTTGAAACCTTGATTATATTTAAGGAAAGGAAATGATGGATAGAAAGGACAGAGGAGCTTCTTATTATAATTAATTATTTGTATTACCATAGTGCCTAGCAGCATCAGTCATGGACCATGACTCCACTGTGCTAGGCACTGTACTAACAGAACAAAAACACAGACTCATACCGTAATAAGCTTACAGTCTAAGCATAAGACAAGAGGTGGATACAGATGGGCAAAGAAGGAGGACACAGTCAGACAATATTGGTCAGCTTGATAGGCAGTGGTCTCAGCACTAACCATGCTTGTGTGTGTGAACTAGGAAGTGGAATCATGGGATGTGAAATTTTGAAAGACTGCAACTCCATGTCAGCTTTTAGGCTTTTACTGAATAAAGTCTTGAATGATGGCTAGTTGGTACTCTTACCTGTATGGTTTATATATGGACAAAGTACCTGATTTCTCATTAATCTCACACAACTGTCATCCACCCAGGAAGCAGCTGAAATGAACACTGCTCACTTGCCTACCCAGTGATAAAGTGCTACAATTAAGACTGGAGTGGCCAGCCAGTAATTCTGCTGCCACCAAAAAGACCAAAGATCTAGGAGCTGAGTTCTCAGACCACCAGCACTGAAGTCACTGCAGTCGCAGAACAGAAAGCAATACTTTATGCCATCCTCTAGCAATTTCTTTTTGGGAGTGTATGGAGTAAAATGAGATGTGCTCAGGATCCCAAGTGACACTTGGAGACTCCAAAGGGAAAACACTGGAGCTCCACTGGTAATAGCAAAGGCAGAACACTTTAGGGAAAGACATTCCTTAAAAGTAGTAAATTGGAAAGGAGGCAGGAATTACAAAATGTCTACTTTTATACAAGGTATTTTACATAAACATGCACTCAGACATATATATGCCCTCAGACAAAGACCAAGTGATTAACATCCACATTTCAAGGTATACAAAGTTACCCCATCTCTAGGAAGCAGATAATTATGATTGATAAATATGCATAAAATCTCTCATCATGCTTGACAGAAATTAAAAGAAAGAAAGTTGCTGTTCGAAAGAGCTTATAATCTATATCAAACAAAGAGGAACCAGCAGGAAAGGTAACCGCCAAAGATTTGTCAGGGACCTTAGCACAAGTGATATTTTTTTAAATGTAATTTTAACACTTACTTGTCAAATTTGTGGATTTGTTCCTCATTATAAGGAAGTCCTAGTATCAGAGGAAATCAAAGATATTACTGATTTAATTCTATTAATTTAGCCATCATCCTACAGAATTGTTTGTTTCCTGTCTGGGTAAGTGTTAGGTAGCAAGCATGGACATTTAGTTTTTTCTATGCAGATGTTTAAATTTATAAAACCAAAATTGTGGTTCACTTATTCCCTCAGATTCTTTTCCTAACTGTTGCCTACAGAGCACTGAGGACATATTCACTGTTGTTGGCCATCTCTCCCCATCACAATTAAAAATATCTGAACAGACTTAAGGCTGACTTGTCCTTTATACTTTTAATTATTCTTAATGTATACTAAAAATAAAATTACTTACTACGTTCTGCTTTGTCTTTCTTGAACTGATAATAAATATCTGTGATAGAACTCAGCAATACTTGTAGCTTTTCTGGACTAGAAGGGGGTGAGGGTGGGTGGAAACAAAAGGTTAATTATAATGAACGTAGGTCAGTCCAGAAATCATAATATGTTCAAGCAATGAATATGAAGTTGTCACTTACTTTCTGTCTCTGGGATGTGTGCCTTCCTGATTTGCCCAGGTATCACTCAGCAATCCACCAGGAGACAGTTTATTTTCAGTGTCCTGAAGACTGGTCTCTATTGTTCCCCGAGAGCTAGAAAGCTGCTTAAGAACAACAGTTTCACCACTACCATTGCCAAAAATCACAAGTTATCTTGCACTTGAGATGGGATTCAGTGCATTTTCACTTTATTATAGTTATAATAAATAATAATAATAATAATACCACCACCACCACCACCTAGTCCTCACTTGACTAATTGTCTCCAACCATAGGAATATGCCTAGACAACTGATGAAGTATTTAGCAGCTCAAATGTTCACTTTAAGAACATACAAAACATGGCATTATTAGGAAAAGTGTCTTCTTTGGAATTAATATTTCTGCTAACATTTATTTTCTCAATAAATAGGTGAAAGAGAGAGACAAAGAGAAGATACTATCTTCATGCTTTTTCTCCTATGCTGCCCAATCCTGGAACTTCCTCCCTGCTTCAGTGCATCAAACTCTTTCTCCATGAAGCCTCCTAACACCAACCTTCAACCATATAAATGCTGCAACCAACCCATTATAAAAGACAAGAAAAATAAAGTAAGATAGTCTTCCTCTAGATCTCCCAATGCATTTTGTGTTGTTTATTCACACTGTTAACGCTACAGAAACAATACTGCTTGAAGATAGCAAGCTGGCTTTTGTTTTGGCTTGCATATCAAAAAACTAAACTGAATTCTTATTGCATGATCTTTATTTTGTTGAGGTGCAATCCAGAAAGAACTCAGACTGACTTTCAGATTCCAGGTTGAGCATAGCTGGCAGCTAAATATTCACACACACACACACACACACACTTTTATATATATATTCGTTCATAAGCCGATTTTTTTTAGTAAAAAAGGGAAGCATCAGAGAAGGGGGTTGGCTTATGAACAGGTAGGACACAGCCCCTCCCCCCAACAGAGGGAGCAAGGAGAGGCAGCATAACCAGCAGAGCCAGAAGGGAAGAGGAAGGGCCAGAGTCTCTCTGCTTCTGGCCACGCTGCTCTCCCCCCAGCCTCCAAAGCAGCTGCAGCTCCAGGGCTGGTAGGGTGTGGCTGCGCCGCCAGTGCCTGCCGGAGCACAATGCAGCCATGCTGCCCGGTCTGGCCCGCCGGAGTAGGCTGCAGCTGTGCTGCCCAGCCTGCCGGAGCAGCTCCAGCCAGGCCAGAGACATCCTCCCCTGGGCCGCCCCAGCTAAGGTGGGAAGGGATGGGATGGGGAGAGTGGGGGGGTACCAGGCTAGGGGTGCGGTCATGTGGTGGGTGGTCACAGGGGTTATTCACCTGACCCCCAGCTTTCCCCTCCCCCAAAATTTCCCCATCAGTTGCTGTCCCAGCCCATCAGGGTAAGCAGCTGGCGGGCCAGGACACTTGGGGGAGGGACAGCTCAGTGGTTTGAGTATTGGCCTGCTAAACCCAGGGTTGTGAGTTCAGTCCTTGAGGGGGCCATTTAGGGATCTGGGGCAAAAATCTGTCTGGGAATTGGTCCTGCTTTGAACTGGGGGTTGGACTAGATGACCTCCTGAGGTCCCTTCCAACCCTGATATTCCATGATTCTACTTAGGTTTGCCTCCCTGCCTGCAGACACTCAAGGTAAACAAACCGTCTCGGGCAACCAGCGGCTTATCCTGATGGCCCAGGAGCTGAAGTTTGCCGACCCCTGAATTATAGGGTCTGCTTATGAATGGGTCATAAAAAATTTCCATTTTTACTTATCCATCTTGGGGGCGGTCAGCTTATAAATGAACCGGCTTATGATCGAGTACGTACGTATGTACGTACACACACACACACACACACACACACACACACACACACACACTTTTAAACAGAGGAGTTCTGAAGTCACTGAGAAACATCAAACATGGAACTCCACAATGTCATAAAAAATAACTTTCTAACCACATGACCTACCTAAAAAAACAAAACAACACCACCACCTTTCCATGATATTTGCCCAGGTGAATGTATTATGTGCCTACCATTTTACTTTAATATTCTCTGTTTCTGCAATTTGCTAATAAAATCAGTTTTTATTTCATGACAACTGGGTTCAGGAGACCAATAGTGGCAGAGAATCAACAAAGAGCCCATCAGAGACACCATCAATATATCACCCTGAGTATGAGATTCTTGGCATGGCAGATATGTAATCGCCATCCTCAAGATGAGCCACAAGGGGAAGATAGTGTGGGCACAGGGACAGCTAAAATCTGGTAGGGCACTAGATAGGATTATATGCCATACTAGCTCTTTCTGTGAGAAGCTCAAACCTTCACTTTCTCTACATCCCACAAGAATATTCCTGGTCTGTTTTGTATCTGACAATTAAAACTATTCTATAGTTCTTCATTCTCCTATTTACATAGCCTATTGAAGAGGAACAACTTTGCTATACTACTATCCTGGGACAAATATTAAATTCTCCATTATTTAATATTTTTAAATTTCCTTTTCTAATTTAAAACTCTGCAGATTTCAAAGGACATGGTAGTGATACGATTCATACACATTTTACGAAGTATGTGAAGAACTTTGGGATCCTTCCAAATGAAATGCAAAATAAGCACATTTAGATTTTTTTAAAGCTTTGTGCTAAGATTATTTTTCTGAGTGTCTGATAACTGGAATGACTCCTTCAGTGGACACATTGCTCTTTCCACTAGAATGTGCGTGGGAGAGGTTTTGGGGTGCCGGATCTGGGCAGAGGTCACCTCGGGCAGCTCCCTGCAAGCAGCAACATGTCCCTGCTGCTCCTAGGCGGAGGCACGGCCAGGCGGCTCTGTGCGCTGCCTCCACCTGCAGGCGCTGCCCCCGCAACTCTGATTGGCCGCAGTCCCCAGCCAATGGGAGCTGCGGAGCCAGCGCTCAGGGTGGGGCAGGGGCAGCGCATGGAACCCCCATGGTTGTTCCTCTGCCTAGGAGCGTTGACCGCAGAGCTGCTTGGCCGCACCTCCACCTAGGAACAGCAGGGGCGACTTCCCGCAAGTGGCGCTATGTCCCTGTTGCTCCTAGGCAGAGTTGCGGCCAAGCAGCTCTGCGGTCAATGCTCCTAGGCAGAGGAACAACCACAGGGGTTCCATGCGCTGCCCCTGCCCCACCATGAGCGCTGGCTCCGCTGCTCCCATTGGCTGGGGACTGCGGCCAATCGGAGTTGTGGGGATGGCGCCTGCAGGTGGAGGCAGCGTGCAGAGCCACCTGGCCGTGCCTCTGCCTAGGAGCAGCAGGGACATGGCACCACTTGTGGGGAGTCGCCTGTGGTGAACACCACTCAGATCCGACACTCTGAAAGCCCCAACCCCCCTTCCTGAGCCCCCTCCCACACCCAAACTCTCTCCTAGAGCCCACGCCCTATACCCACTCCTGAAATGCCGGTTTATAGAGCTTTCCGGTTGGTAAAGTGTCAGATAACACAGCTTTTACTGTATTTTTCTTTAGAAAATAACCGCATCACAATTTTTGTATGCTAAGAAACTCTCAGAAGAAGAGGAAAGCTGCTAAGAAAATCTAGAGGTTTTCCTTTGTAGAAAGCATCTTTCAAAACTGCACCTTTGGACTTTAATGCAGATACACTCAATATTTTGAGGAGAACTTCTTATTACAATATTAGACACTTACAAGCAATAGTTTAGTATGTATCTCTGAAATTTCATCCATTTCTGTTTCCAAGTGGATCTGCATCAGATTCTTGTATCTGTCAATAAAAATGTAATTCAGTTAAAAACATGACTGCTGTTCATACTTTTGTATTAAATAAACAAAGAACATGTTTTGGAGATCATTTTGTTCCCAGAACTGAAAAAAAGAAGTTAATACAATTGTCTACCCTGTCCTAACAAAAGTTAGAAAGTTAAAAAAAAATCCACCAAAATTATGTTTAACTTTGAGAACCAATCAATTTAAAAGCTTCCCTAAACAACAAACAAAACATTAGTTCAGTAACAGACTCTTGCCCCTTCATTCCATATTTTCACTGAACCGTAAAAAAGTTTTAAACTACTTGCATTCCTAGCATTCCTGCTTTTCACTCATTACTTGTATTCTATAGAAGGCTGAAATGTCTGATATAATCACTTCAATCTATTTTTGAAATGTACCCCTTAAAAATAGTCAAACACATCAAGCACCAGTTCTCCGACGACTATGGAAACATCTTGGAAAACCTGGGTTATAACCAAATATTATACGTAGGGCTGGTAGCACTGCCTATTAAGGTTACCCAACCACTTCCCATTATAAGACCCTGTTTTCAATTGCTTATAGCTTTGCTAAACTTTAACCCTTTGGGCTGAAATTTTTAATGCCAGGTGATTGCCTCAGACTGAATTTTTTCAGAAAGATTCAGCCAAAATGATTCTGCTGTGTCCAAGAACGAGGATAGGAAAAAACACATTGTTTGCCTGTGTTAAAAAATTCTGGTGAGGTTTTTTTTGGGGGGGGGGGGGGGGGGAGCACTTGCATCACCATACTTTGGAGCTGAGGATTTGAAATTTGGCATTGAGGTGGCCTTTGTATCAGGGATATGCCTTTTGCTTCCCCTGTGAAAATCTGCTCAAATTTGACCAAGTTATAAGCCTTTGAAAAATTGTAGTTTTCATTTGCTCAGTAAAGCAGCAAATGTGATTTGTAGCTCATATAGACATACCCACCCTACCTGTACTCTAGTTAGCTTGCTAAAAAGAGAACTGAGGATGCCATAGTGCAGGTTTCAGTGTAGGCTGCACAAACCTACCCAGTCCCACTGGGTACATACTCACTTGTGCAGCCGTGCTGTGGCGTCCTCACTTCTATTTTTAGCGAGCTAGCTAGAGTACAGCAAGCATGGGTCCGTCTACATTAGCTACAAATCATACCTGCAGCTGCAGTGTATACAAACCCTTAGAGTTTAACAGCTAAAATCTCCAAACATTCTGTCCACACTGAGCTTGCTCCAGCTCGGGGCTGAGCAGTACTTTTCCTGAAGTTACAGCTCTGGTTGCTGTGCTCCGCGGAGGGACCAGACACTAGACATAAAAACAGGAAGACTGTCTCTCCCATTCTCAAAATGCACCCCCTACTGGGTCCAGTCAGTGTGGTAGAGGAAGTTGCCTGATTTGAATACAGAGAGTACAAGAGGCAGCCCAGCAATAGGAGTAAAGATGGGACAAGGAATCTGGGGATGCAGACTGGGACTGTAGGCTGGTGGTGGTGGTGGAGGGAAACTGGGACTAGAAACTGGGGGGAGAGACTGGGACAGGTTGGGCAAAGAGACCAGTGGATGGGGGGTGGAGGGGAGGAAACGTGGCGGCAGGAGAGACAGATATAATAAGCCAGGGTGTAGGGGTAAAACTGGGACCGGCTGGACAAACAGACTGGGATAAGGAGCTGGAGTAGGTAGGGACATTGAGATTGAAGCCTGGGGAGAGAGAACAGGACTGGGGAATGTGGAGCTTTGGCCGGGGAGGAGAAGAAGGGCAACAGATCAGACAAGGAGAAGGGAAGAGACTAGAACTGGGATGAAAAATCTGAGGACTAGAGACCGTCACTTGCTACGTAAGGAGAATAGGGCTGGGATGAGAAAGAGACAGGACTCTGACAGGGACAGGTTGGGTGGGATGGGGCAAAAGTGGTCATGCTCCAGGGGAATGGGCAGAAAAGTCTGTATCTGCTAGAACACACTCCTCTGCAGAGCCTGGAATGGAACCCCAAACACCCGAGTCTCACCATTCCTCTGCTTTCAGCAAATATCTGTGAAACCCATGGGAAAAGCGTTTCATCCCCCCTTAGTGCGGGTCCACATAGAGGATAACAATGTACTACTGCTATCTGTTAGGCCCAGATGCTCAAAAGGAGTTAGGTGCCTATGTCCCTATTACAGGCAGCTAAAACCTGGGTTTGGTACCATTGCAACGCACAACCCCCCCCTGCCAAACCCTGCAGGTGTCTACACTCGCTCTGCGCCTAAATTTTTGCACTAAAAGTTCCCTAAGTGCCTACATTTCTGCCTCTGAGCATGCACACAGCTTACTCCTGGGGGAATTCTGCATCACTGTGTGTGTGCATATTTCATGTACCACGCATATTTTTAAAATTTTTTTGCAGAAAATAGCTTCAGCTGAAAAGTTGCTGCAGTTCCACCTTTTGCCCACCAGAAGGCGCTGTGGTGCTAGAACACAGCAGCAGCTCCCAGCAGAAAAGAACTTCTGCAGTTCCGCCTTTTGCCCACCAGAAGGTGCTGTGGCACTAGAACACAGCAACCGCTCCCGGCAAGCCCCAGCTATGATGGGAAGAGAAAGAGCCTGCCTTCTTCACAGTGCCTGTCAGGCCAGGTCGGGAGACAGACAGCGGTGGGGCTGCTGGGAGGTCAGGCAGGGCTCATAAGGGCTAGTGGGGGACGACAGACTGAGGGAGGGGCTGAATGGGAGCGGAGGCACAGGGCCACATGGGCAGAGGGTGTAGAGCTACAGGAGGGCAGGGGGATGGCTGAATGGGAGCACAAAGACACATTGGGACAGGGGCACATGTGCCTGACTGAATGGGAGAGGCTAAGGGTCAGGCAGAGTTAGCATGAGGACGCTCCCTAACAATCCCTCCCCGCCCCCCAAAAACAGCTGTTCCATACTTTTCCCATGCATACCCAACAACCCTTCAAGTTCATACCCAGGCTTCTTCCCATCAATTACTTCCCTCTCCCTCAGCTCCTCTGTTACCCCTGACTCCCCCAAGTCTTTGCACTGCTTCTGAGAGGTGCGGGAAATATGGTTCTGTACTGTAGTTTAAATGAATTATTACTCAGAGTTCTGTATTAATATGCCTAGTAAGGAATCTATTTGTCAAAAAACATTTCCTGAATTTTTTTATCATCTTTATTGTTACAGACATACTTGCTGACAGGTATTTTGAAATAAATTACTAAAATAATTGAAACTGGTGTGATTATATTGTGTTATTTTGACAAATAAAATATGCAGAATTTTAAAATATTGTGTGCAGAATTTTAAATATTTTGGTGCAGAATTGCCCCAAGAGTAACAGCTGCATCTCCGAAGGTGTCTTGTCACATATCTCCTAACTAAGTCACACAGTGATTGACAAACAGGGAGAAAGATAGGTGTTCAACCATCTATATCACATACAGAGTCCAAATGAAACGAGAGCAAGTGACAGAAAATGCACATAGAAAAATTAGAATGACTGTCTAGCGTGGTGGTGAACACACTCACCCAATGCATGGGAGACCCAGGATCCAGTTCCCCTGCTCCAATAACTAATTATTTATCCAGAGTACAACAACTTCAACAGGAGAGAATGAGGGCACTCCACATGAGACTATCCCATCACCCAATGGTTAGAGCTCTCACCTGAGAGGTGGGAAATCCCTGATCAAGTCTTCCTCCCCACCTGGTAGAGAGGGGGCAATTGAACCTGGGTCTCCCACATCCCAGGTGAGTGCTCTAACTATTGGTCTAAAATTTAGAAGGTGGGCACCACCACTGGAAACAGCTCCTTGCTAAAACAGCGTAAGGCATCTAACTCTAAAGAGAGTACCCGACTTCCGAATCGCAAACAGGCATCTATCTCCATGAGAGGAGTAGGGTTTAGCACATACCCCTCTCATCAGCATCTCCCACTGCCTATCTTAGGTGCCACCATGTCTAGTGTGGTGGCTTTTGCTAATTGCAGTCTAAGGTAGATCCCTGCAGCGGGACTGGGATCCCACGGGTCCTGCAAGATCCGCTGCCATAATAGCAGGAGCGGGTAAAATGTAGTTTGTTGTGGGCAGGATCGGATTTGGGGGTGGGGGTGACAGACTGTGGTAATTGTGGGAAAATACTAAATCTCTCATCAGTTTGTCATAAATAGAATTTCAGCAATGTAAAGCAAGTTTTTCTCTTTTTTAAAAATAAAGGTTTTAATACTTAAATTTAAGTGGGGTCTAGAAAGAGATTTGATGTCTATTATCACAAGAGTTTAAGTATTTTTATATGGTTTAAGCAACATTTGTTTTATTCTTTTAGTGGTAAAAATTGTGTTTGAATTCTGTTTATATATTGCTGGTGGGAGCGGGATAAAATTGCAAGAAACAATGCAGGAGCGGGTGGGAATGGGTATTGCAGGGTGGGATAAGAGTGGGATTAAAAAAAAATAGTCCTGCGCAGGGCTCTAGTCTAAGACACCTATTTCTTACCATTCATTGTAAAGGAACTTATGCTAAGGCTTTGAGAATCAGAGTGATTTTTCCAGGTATCTAACTTCTTTGAGCATTCAGCCCTCACTCCTTTAACTCAAGCAGCGGAGGTCTGTGTGGTGAATCTAAAGGTGTCAATGTGATACTACAAGATGCAATTTTCTGTTTTTCAGTTTGATTTTTTTTAAATTAAGGAAATCATGCAAAAATCAGTACATTAAAATAATATTTTTAAAGTTGCAAAGACAAGCACTCAAAAATTAGGCAATGCCAGAATTAAGGCTGCCTGGGCAACCTTAATTTGACTCTGTGTGTGTATACATTATGATACATACAGGTTTTAATTGCATGATCACATATTGTTGACTTATAGCAAACATATATATGAGGTAATAAGTATACATATTAAGCATTAATATAGCAGATATGTAGCCCAAATTAGCCTGTGCATTTGTTATAATCCTGTTCACTTATCCCATAACACTTTGTATCCCATAACACTTTCCATTAGCAGAAGAAAGCTTTGGCTTAAGTAGGTAGGAAAATCATATAATTGTTTCCTCATAGCAACAGTAAGAGAGTTACCCTCACAAATCTATTTATCCTGGTACAAGCCTAGGAGGTGTCTTCACGCCCCTTAGTACCTGGAATGCATGTGCTCAGAACAATGCTATGGGTGCATCATGACCTGGAATGTATGGGTTCAGAACAATAGATAAAGGGGTACACCACAGTACCAGAAATAAACAAGGTAAAAAGCTGATTAACTGAATCCAGTTTCAGGTGATGCATATACCTTTTACTGGTAAAGAGGTAGGGTATAAAAAGATGGCTTTAGGGACCCAATTTCAAGGAGCACACCTTCTGCGTAAGGTGAACGTAATACTGCTGCACAGGACTGCTCTCAGGAGATTGGTATTGTGCAGAACCCTTTTTCTGTACTATATTAATAAACCCAACTGAATTGGTTATTTGGTCTCTTGAGTATATTTCATAACGAAATAACAAACCAAAGTGTGGTCAGACAATCGACTATACAAATTATTAACATATACTATAATTTTCATAGGACCCTGCCTCCTTCAGTGTACAGGACGAACCTGTTCTAGGGATGAATCAGGGTTGTATAGTGAAGAAGACTATTGCCTGTAGTATCCCAGCTTCTTCTGCAGCAGACTTTGAAGGGTGTGTAGTGAACGAGACAGGAGATTGCAGGAAGAGAAAGATGGTGTCATGGTAAAGTGTGCATGCACAGGCAATCTTAACTCTGGCATTTCCTAAATTGTGAATGCTTGACTTTGCAACCTTAATAATGTTCTTTTAATGTAGTTTTTTGTTTGTGTCATATTTATAGAAATATTAAAGGCAATCATGTATTACAATGTTAAAATCCACTCTCTGCAGCAGGGAGCCCAGGTCTTTAACAACCTGCTTTCATTACACTTTTATTCATCTTTAAAATCATATGCAGGGCAAGCTTACTGCTTTAGCCACAACCATATGACTGAACTCCTAGATTATTTGTCCTACCCTTTACTGTAGCTCCCTAAGCCATCAAGAGAACTCAGGCAGGGAGGGGGGAAGGAGAGAAGAGTAATACACACTACTCAATAGTTACTCTCCTTTCCACTAAATTAAGGAGCAGCATTCAGTGAGGTCCAAGACCACTCCTGACCTCACTTGGTGCTAGGCTACTGCCATTGGTGAAACAATTGTAATTAAAAAGTAATAACCTTTTTTGTGTGCAGACACATGGTAAATAAAGTTATCTTTAAATACAGCTGTCACTAAGAAGAAAAAACTACGAAGTCAGCCAGTTTCCACTGGCAGTGCAATGTATTTACTTCCAAAGAACAAGACAGTGTTTCTACTCACATTTTCCCAGCTATCTCAATGTTCCTGTTGCAGAAATCCAGCTTGATGATAACCTCTGTCTTTTTGTGCACTGTTTCATTGTAGTCTTCCTTGATTATTTCACTGGAAAGAATAGCACCAGTCTATCAAAAAAAAGTTTTCACTTCCTTCTTTTCACATATCTTTGCCTACAGTAATCATTGCTGGTAATGAAGAGTAATATCGCTAAGATTTTACATACTATTGTCATATAAAATTTTATTCCAATGTTCTGGCAGACATTACTTCAGTAATAGTTTAGTAGCTAGAGAGATCTTTCACAATCCTATTAACAACATGAACTACCAAAATCATTATTTAAAATTTTGAAATTCATTAATTATTTGTCCTTGCTAGATCATATGTTCCGACACTATACGTAAATTAAAATTATCCAAACTTCTGTAGGAGCAGATTAAATTAAATAACATGGATACCTAGGATCTAGTGTTCAGAAAGTGGGTCTTCAGAGTTTCCCCTGATGAGGGAGGAGGAAACATTTGAGAGACTGTGAAAGTCTACTCATACTCATGGTCGAGGGGAAGGAAGAAAGCTTCAGAAGTCATTGGAAGCCCACAAAATTATGCAATGTGTGAACGACCAGAACAAGTCTTGGTAAAGAAACCATGCCCAGCAAAATTCAATCAATCAATCACTTACATTAACCATCGTATTCCTTTTCGCATTAATTCCTGGTAAAGCAGCAAAGCATTGGCAACTCTACAGGCATAGCATACAACACCTGTTACTGCCTGACAGAGAAATAAACAATATCAGTACTAATTCAGTGCTCACAACACTGTAGTTTGTTTCAAGTCAATGGATCACAAGAAAGCAACATTGATTAATATTAGAAGAAATTAGAACATGAAGATGGTAACAAAAAAATGGGGTAACTTTGCTCATAAATTAGTGTGTACGGGGGGAATAGTTAAAGCAAAGATGAGTTTTCCATTACACTGAAATTTCATGGTCTTTGTTAGGCATGGCATGAAAATAAGTCTGTCATAATCAAAGTTATACCACATACTCTTGATGTTCAGATTTAAATTTCTGGAAAGTTACAAGTAAATGTGTTCAGTAGTGTATAGGAATGTAAAGAATTTTTTTAAAAATAATACATTTTCAAAATTGTAGGCTGCGGTCCCATTTTTTGGCATCCACCCAATTCTGCTTATAAACTTTGTTTTAACACTTGGAATTCTAGGTAGATGTACGTCTAAACAAAATCTCAAGCAGAAGCTAGTTTAACTTTTAATTAAAATAAAAGTTATTGATATTATTACTCATAGCTTACTACTTATGCCTTGGACTATGATGAGTACTTTGAAAGACTTTAGGAGGCCTATAGGGAGAAATACTTATCACTTTTGCACACTTTGGGAGATGCACATGAACAGAGTTCTTCACAGGGGCACAAATTTTGCAGCTACCATATAAGTGACTCAGTGAAGTCAACAGTAGATTGACACTACAGCTACACAATAAGGCCTGAAAGTGGACTCTCTACTACTTTTCTCCTATGGAGTTCTGTCAGGCAGGGGAGATTCAGAAACCCTGTAGAAAAGAAACATCAGAGATTTCATTCTTTTGCAGACTCCCTAAGACTCTGCTGCAGAGTTTGGGAAAGGAACTTCTTATTTCTCTCCTGCTTAGCATCACAGGGAAAGACAGTCTCAGATCTGCTCCTCTTCTAACCTTAGAAGGTCTCCTATGCACATAACTCAATATGAAATTTTATGCACAAATATTTATTAAGTTAATTTTTGCTTTTAATACTTATTTTTTAAATAAAAATCAGAACTTTTCAGATTAAAAACTTATTTATCAGAAAGTTGTCTAACCTGTAGGGTATTTTAAAAAAAATCTTTTTTTTTATAAGGCTAGATGATTTTCTGCAATAACCTTGACTTTCAAATATTTTTATTTTGTCTAGGATAACAGACCATGAAAGACCACCAGTTAATTGATTTTTTACCCTTTAAATAAATATTCATCTACCTTTAACTATGCACTGTACAGTATTGTATATTATGGCAAATGTTTCTTCTGAAGGGGGGGGGTTAGGAAAACATTTTCTTTCACTGTAAATGAACTCAACTTGTATAAATCCATTAGACATATAAACCTACTATAAACAGTGGTTTTCAACCTGTGGTCTGAAGACCTTTGGGGGTCCGCAGATGGTTTATGATTTTCAAAAGGGTCCGCAACTCCATTTGAAATATTTAGGAATTGACAAATGAAAAAAGGTTGAAACCCACTGTAGTATAATATATCTTAATTCAGCCCTTTCTCAGGAAAAACTCCCATTGATTTCAATGTAAGTTTTGCTTGAGCAATGAATTGGGGATTTGGTCCTTAATTTCTTCAGCACTGACTTTCCCCCAGGAAAATCACAAACCAGGAAAATGCAGATGAGGAATAATAATGCACAGCACTTATAGAATGCTTTTTGCCTTCAAAGCATTTTACAATAATTTGCCACTTAAAACTGATAGTTTAATCTAAACCTAAGGTACTAATTGAGAGAAAGAGTGAATATATATATCTATATGCCATTTGATATCCTCTCTCTCTCTCTCTCTCACACAAACACACACACACACACAAACACATATATATAAAAGCAAAACCCATTAAAAAAGACCAACAAGATGGCTGGTATTATATATCAATTCAACATTAGGTAGCTTTAGTTTATTTGAGATAGCAATTTAATTCTAGTTCTAGTTAAATAAATACTCACTTTAGCCATACTGGCATCACTGTCCAAGTCATACCGCTGATGTACTTTAGGAAGTGAAACTGAAACATAAGAGATGGACTTTTATTTTATATTTCATATGTAATAAATCTGTAATACATTAGTGAATACACAATATACATTTTGGTTTACAAACATTTCTTTTGTGTGTTCAGTGAAACATCAAATTTAATACGAACTGCTTCTGTTAACAGACTAGAAAGACTAATCAGAGTTCAAGAACACTTGAATTTCCAGATATTACTGGAAATTAGAATAAGATTAGCTAAGAGTGCTATTTTATAAAATTCCTTTCAACTTATTTAAATATTGTGGTTCACAAAAGGATTTTAGAATTCTATGCACATTACTAAATCCTACCTATATTAATGCTCAGGGACCAGGACTTTTAAAAAAATTATCTAAAATTAAATTTTAAATCCATATTTAAGCATCAAAATAAGTGGCCTGATTTTTTTGAGTACTGAGCACCCAACAGCATCTTTTGATGTCAATGGGAAGTGATGGACACTCCACACTTATAAAAATCCGGCCTGTTTCGGTGCCTAAATATGGACAAACTCTTGATCCAAGTTTTTAATATATTTATCAGAGGCCAGAAATATTCAGTAATCAAACCTATTTTCAAAGAACATTTATAAGCAGCCTAATCTTGTTTATTTAAGAACAGGCAGAAAAGACTTTAACATACTTTCTTCATAGATTAATCCTACGATGTTCACAGCCTCTCTGCTTACTATAATTATAGGATTTTCTTCAGTGGTTTTGGGAAAATGTTGTGCCAGTCTTCCAGGCTCTAGTACTAAACGGCGGCCTTCATATATCAGTTCTTGGTTCTGAGAAGTTATTTTTGTCTGTTTGTAGACCAATTCATGAAATATGGCAGCTCTGTAAGAAAAACATTACACTTAGGAAACAACCAGATCAAATTCACCAAAATGCAACAGGATGCAAACAATTCATAATTTTTTTTAAATATACCTTTTATATTGGTTTTGTTCCTATATAAATTATTAGATTTATACAAATAATAAACAGTGCGCAGCCTAGCTAAGGCACTGGGAAGTCCTGCATAAATTACAAAAATAAAATTAAATTGCCTGCAGAACACCAAACTCCCCTCCACACATCGGATTTCTCTCAAAGGCCCATCTCTGCAACAGCCTGCATAAATAGATATGTTTTGAAGGGCAACAGAATAGGGTGACTTTGGACCCAGTGAGGGAAGCCTAACCCAGAGCTTGGATCCTCTCACAGAGAACACTCTACTTTCAGCCCCTCTCTTAAATTGACAGGGAGTCATCTCTACTGATCACAAGTGTGGCAGTATGGCACATGGAGAGAGGCAGTGTCTCAAGAAGTAAAGTCACAGAACATTTAGGGCTTTTATATATCAAACTCAGCACCTTAAATGCTGGGGATCTTGGCGGACCACTTAATGATCTTTCCAAATACTGTTTGTACTGTTAGCTAACTATTGTAAAGCACTTTGGATAAGAGCACTTTATTAAAAAAATGTAAAAAACGTTGGGGTGTGGGGTCTGGCTAGGACTTAGGATGCGGGAGGGGGCTCAGGGCTGGGGGTGCAGGGTCTGGGAGGGAGTTAGGGTGCAGGAGCAGGCTGGGGGTTGGGGTGCAGGGTCTGGCCAGGAGTTAGGGTAAGGGAGGGGGCTCAGGGTTGGGGCAGGAGGTTGGGGCGTGGAGCGCTTACCTGGGGCAGCTCCTGTTTGGTGTAAGGGATGCAGGTGGGAATGTGGGGGGGGGGGTGCAGGAGCTCCTGTTTGGTGCTCAGGGTGGGGGTGGGGATATGGGGGAGTGCAGGAGTCAGGGTGTGACGTTATTGATATAATCTAGGACCATACAGAACATGGTTGCAACCAAAGTCCTGTAGTGGCACCAAATCTTGTATAAAGGGGGTCAAATGAAGTGTCTAAGACAAGGTTATGGTTTGCTGGTTATGATTATGCTGTCTATATGTGTGTATCAATTTTGTAGTTGAAGTTATGAATATTGGCTCTATACGGTCTGTATTTCAAACTTATGCTATGCTCCTGGGAGACATCCCAGACAAGTTGGTGTGAGCTCTGCCTAGCCTGCTTGATGGCCCATTAAGGACCATCAGCTATACAATTGACCCATTGAGAGAAGGCAAATACCCCTTGCAAGTCAGCAAAGTATGCAGGGACTGGCCCATGTGACTCCAAACTCCATTTTGCTGTAATTTTCCACAGTAAGGACAAAGAGGTGTTCTTACATCTGGAAAAGACTATAAAAGGCTGATGCCTCTCCTCCATCTTGTCTTCAATCCTGTTTCTTACCTCTGGAGGGACTTTGCTACAAACTGAAGCTCTGAACAAAGGACTGAGGACCCATCCCAGCTGGGGATGTACTCCAGAGACTTGATTTTGAACCTGCAGTTTATTTCATCACTGCTACAAGCCTGAACCAAGAACTTTGCCATTACTGTATGTAATTGATTCCATTTAACCAATTCTAGCTCTCATCTATATCTTTTTTCCTTTTATGAATAAACCTTTAGATTTTAGATTCTAAAGGATTGGCAACAGCGTGATTTGTGGGTAAGATCTGATTTGTATATTGACCTGGGTCTGGGGCTTGATCCTTTGGGATCAGGAGAACCTTTTTTCTTTTAATGGGGTATTGGTTTTCATAACCATTTGTCCCCATAGCGAGTGGCACTGGTGGTGATACTGGGAAACTGGAGTGTCTAAGGGAATTGCTTGTGTGACTTGTGGTTAGCCAGTGGGGTGAGACCAAAGTCCTCTTTGTCTGGCTGGTTTGGTTTGCCTTAGAGGTGGAAAAACCCCAGCCTAGGGCTGTAACTGCCCTGTTTTAAGAGATTTGTCCTGAATTGGCACTCTCAGTTGGGTCCCGCCAGAACCGCATCATTACACAGGGCATGGAGTGTGGGGGGTGCAGGAGTCAGGGCACGGTGTGTGGAGGTGTGGGCTGGGGTCGTGGGGGTGCTCCCAGCCCCATGTCCTGAGCGGCTCACGGCAGGGGGTTGGGGGGGTGTATGTGTAGGGGAGTGCAGGGGCCCCGCCTTTGCTCCACCCTGCCCCAATTCCACCCCCTTCCCCAAGGCCCCGCCCCTACCTCTTCTTCACCTCCTCCCCCGAGCACGCTGCAGCTCCGCTCCTCCCCCTCCCTTCCAGAGCGCCAGCAAACAGCTGTTCGGTGGCAGGGGAAGCGCTGGGAGGGGAAGGGGGAGAGGTGGGAACGCGGCACGCTCACGGGAAGAGGTGGGGGAGGGGGGAGCTTGGGTGCTGGTGGGTGCGGCCGGAGCCTACCCTGCAGCAGAAGCCCCAGGAGCCAGCAGGACCAACCTTCTGCCCCCGCAGGAGAGAGCGGTGGGCGGAGAAGAGCTGGCGGGGCCTTACTGCAGCCCAAGCACAGTGGGTTGGGCCGGGGCCCCTTTGGAGCCTGGGCCTGGCGCCATGGTAAACCCAGTACTGAGTAGAGGGGTGATGTATGTGTAATATGATGCTGTAAATGTGGTGTATAGATCTCTAAAGGTGGTGGGGAAAGCAATGTAAATAAACTACATGGTGGTGAATAACAATTGAAAGTCTCCAAGTAGTCTGTGTAGACACAGCAGAAGACAGGAGCGGGACCTTGCCCTGTCACAATTTCTTTGAGAACATAGTACTTGGGCTCTGTTGCCAAAGGGTGAATCACAGAGAAAAAGAAAGGGACAAACCAATAAGAGGCCAGAACAAAAAGATAACGTACACCTACACACACACACACACACACACACACACACACACACACACACACACAGTGCTTGACATAGGAGGGCCGTACAAGCTTGCAGCACACCACATCATCATACATTTATCTTGCCCCCAACCAGATAACTGTCAAGGAATGGCTACTGAATCTGTCATACTGATGTGATCTGAAGTCACAGCATTATTTGCCTGGATAAGACAGAAGTAGTGAAAATATGGAAAGAATGCTTACGTATTATAGCTGTGAATATAAACTTTGTGTAAGGTCATTTGCTGTAGTGAAAAGACATGAATTATTCTTCGGTGGAGCATGTCATTGGTCTCTGCAAAAAACTGGTCAAATCCCCAGCATTTTTCCTGATCTGCTTCAAGAATGTTTGCAAGAACAGGCGTGAGCAGTACTTGCAGGCCCCTGTGGATACACAAAAAAGAGACACCACAAGTTGGAATGTTTCTCATTCTGACATTATATAAGATCTCCCTATTGGACAGATCACAAGTAGGACATTTTTGTGCTTTGAGAAATTCTACAAACTTCCATTCCTTTACTGTTTGACAGTTTCTGTTCAACAACATTGCCCAGTGTTTTTCCTGAATAGGGACAGTACATACCATAATCACTTTTTCGAAATTTGAGTACCAAATATTTTACCTTTGTAATTTGGCAAATATTGAATCCTAATTTCATCATGAAGGCAGGGATAGGGGCAAGAAGCACTCAAAGAAATGGTCTTAAGTAAACAGGATGAAATTCAATAAGGACAAATGCAAAGTACTCCACTTAGGAAGGAACAATCAGTTACACACATACAAAATGCAAATGACTGCCTCGGAAGGAGTACTGCCGAAAGGGATCTGGGGGTCAGAGTGGATTACAATCTAAATGAGTCAGCAGTGTAGCACTATTGCAAAAAAAGCAAACATTATTTTGGGACGTATTAGCAGGAGTGTTGTAAGCAAGACACAAGTAGTAATTCTTTTGCTCTACTTCGTGCTGATTAGGCTTCAACTGGAGTATTGTGTCCAGTTGTGGAGGCCACATTTCAGGAAAGATGTGGACAAACTGTGATACGATTTAGTTGGGGTTGCTCTTACTTTGAGCAGGGGATTGGACTAGATGACCTCCTGAGGTCTCTTCCAGCTCTAATTTTCTATGATTCTAAATTGGAGAAAGTCCAGTGAAGAGCAACAAAAATGATTAAAGGTCTAGAAAACATTACCCTATGAGGGACGATTGAAAAAAATGGGTTTGTTTAGTCTGGAGAAGAGAAGACAGAAGGGGGACATGATAACAGTTTTCAAATACATAAAAGGTTGTTACAAGGAGGAGGGAGAAAAAATATTCTCCTTAACCTCTGAGGATAGGACAAGAAAAAATGGGCTTAAATTGCAGCAAGGGTAGTTTAGGTTGGTCTGGGTAAGGATAAAAAGAGTAAAAAAACAAGGGTGATAGGAGTCTACTACAGACCACGAAACCAGGAAGAAGAGGTGGATGAGGTTTTTTTTAAACAACTAACAAAATCATCCAAAGCACAGGACTTGGTGGTGATGGGAGACTTCAACTACCCAGACATCTGTTGGAAAAATAACACAGCAGGGCACAGATTATCCAACAAGTTCTTGGAATGTATTGAAGATAATTTTTTATTTTGGAAGGTGGAGAAAGCTACTGAGGGGAGGCTGTTCTAGATTTGATTTTGACAAATAGGGAAGAACTGGTTGAGAATTTGAAAGTGGAAGGTAACTTGGGTGAAAGTGATCATGAAATGGTAGAGTTCGTGATTCTATGGAATGGTAGGAGGGAGAACAGCACAATAAAGACAATGGATTTCAAGAAGGCAGACTTTAGCAAACTCAGGGAGTTGGTAGGTAAAATTCCATGGGAAGCAAGTCTAAGGGAAAAAACAATTGAAGACAGTTGGCAGTTTTTCAGAGAGACATTATTAAGGCCAAAGAGCAAAGTATCCCATTGCATAGGAAAGATAGGAAGTATGGCAAAAGACCACCCTGGCTTAACCAGGAGATTTTCAATGATCTAAAACTCAAAAAAGAGTCCTACAAAAAGTGACAGGTTTCAGAGTAGCAGCCGTGTTAGTCTGTATCAACAAAAAGAACAGAAGTACTTGTGGCACCTTAGAGACTAACAAATTTATTTGAGCATAAGCTTTCGTGGGCTACAAAAAGTGGAAACTCGGTCAAATTACAAAGGATGAATATAAACAAATTACACAAGTATGTAGGGACAAAATTAGAAAAGCCAAAGCACAAAACGAGATCAAACTAGCTAGGGACATAAAAGGAAACAAGAAAACATTCTACAAATACATTAGAAGCAAGAGGAAGACCAATGACAGAGTAGGCCCATTACTCAATGAGGGGGGAAAGACAACAACAGAAAATGTGGAAATGGCAGAGGTGTTTAATGACTTCTTTGTTTCGGTTTTCACCAAGAAGGTTGGTGGCGATTGGATGTCTAACATAGTGAATGCCAGTGAAAATGAGGTAGGTAGTATCAAAGTCTAAAATAGGGAAAGAACCAGTCAAAAATTACTTAGACAAGTTAGATGTCTTCAAATCACCAGGGCCTGATGAAATGCATCCTAGAATACTCAAGGAGCTGACTGAGGAGATATCTGAGCCATTAGCAATTACCTTTGAAAAGTCATGGAAGACAGGAGACATTCCAGAAGACTGGAAAAGGGCAAATATAGTGCTCAATCCATAAAAAGGGGAATAAGGACAACCCGGGGAATTACAGACCAGTCAGCTTAACTTCTGTACCCGGAAAGATAATGGAGCAAATAATTAATCAATCAATTTGCAAACACCTAGAAGATAATAAGGTGATAAATAACAGTCAGCATGGATTTGTCAAGAACAAATCGTGTCAAACCAACCTGACAGCTTTCTCTGACAGGGTAACAAGCCTTGTGGATAGGAGGAAAGCGGTAGATGTGGTATATCTTGACTTTAGTAAGGCTTTTGATACTGTCTCGCATGACCTTCTCATAAACAAAATGGGGAAATCCAACCTAGATGGAGCTAGTATAAGGTAGGTGCATAACCGGTTGGAAAATCGTTCCCAGAGAGTAGTTATCAGTGGTTCACAGTCATGCTGGAAGGGCATAATGAGTGGGGTCCTGCAGGGATTGGTTCTGGGTGCAGTTCTGTTCAATATCTTCATCAATGATTTAGATAATGGCAAAGAGAGTACACTTATAAAGTTTGCGGACGATACCAAGCTGGGAGGGGTTGCAAGTGCTTTGGAGGATAGGATTAAAATTCAAAATGATCTGGACAAACTGGAGAAATGGTCTGAAGTAAATAGGATTATATTTAATAAGGACAAATGCAAAGTACTCCACTTAGGAAGGAACTATCAGTTACACACATACCAAACTGGGAAAGGACTGTCTAGGAAGGAGTACTGTGGACAGGGATCTGGGGGTATTAGTGGATCACAAGCTAAATATGAGTCAACAGTGTAACGCTTTTGCAAAAAAAGCAAACATCATTCTGGGATGTATTAGCAGGAGTATTGTAAGCAAGACACGAAAAGTGATTCTTCCGCTCTACTCCGCGCTGATTAGGCCTCAACTGGAGTATTGTGTCCAGTTCTGGGTGCCACATTTCAGGAAAGATATGGACAAACTGGAGAAAGTCCAGAGAAGAGCAACAAAAATGATTAAAGGTCTAGAAAACACGACCTATGAGGGAAGATTAAAAAAAAAATAGGTTTGCTTAGTCTGGAGAAGAGAAGACTGAGAAACATGATAACAGTTTTCAAGTACATAAAAAGTTGTTACAAGGAGGAGGGAGAAAAATTGTTGTTCTTAACCTCTGAGGATCGGCCAAGAAGCAATGGGCTTAAATTGCAGCAAGGGCGGTTTAGGTTGGACATTAGGAAAAACTTCCTAACTGTCAGAGTGGTTAAACACTGAAATAAATTGCCTAGGGAGGTGGTAGAATCTCCCTCATTGGAGATGTTTAAGAGCAGGTTAGGCATACACGTCTCAGGGACGGTCTAGATAATACATAGCCCTGCAGTGAGTGCAGGGGACTAGACTAGAAGACCTCTCGAGGTCTCTTCCAGTCCCACAACTCTATGATTCTATGGAAATTTCAAGTGATTACTTTAAAGTGGGGCAGCAGCCATCTTAAGTACACCTCTACCCCGATATAACGCGGTCCTCGGGAGACAAAAAATCTCACCGTGTTATAGGTGAGACCGCATTATATTGAACTTGCTTTGCCCCCCCCCCCCCGTTCCTTGTTCCCTGACCGCCCCCCTCCAGAGACCCTCGTCCCTAATCACCCCCAGGATCCCACTCCCTACCCAACCCCCCTGCTCCCTGTCCCCTTACTGCTCCGACCCCTATCCACATCCCCTACCCCTGACAGGCACTCACCGGCAGCAGCGGGAAGCAGAGCAACACGGTCCCAGCCCGCTCCACTCCGCCACCTTCCAGCTGCGGTGCTCCGCTTCCTGCCGCCGGTGAGTGCGGGGAGGTTGGGGAAAGGACACCCTCCGAACTCACCGGCGGTGGGAAGCGGAGCGCCGCAGCCCCAGCCCGCTCCACTTTCCTTGCCCCAGCCCCAGCTGTGTCGTTTGGGGTCGTGGAAAGGTCCCGCACTCACCTGCAGCGGGAAGCGGAGCGCTGCGGCTGGGAGGTGGCGGAGTGGAGCGGCCTGGGGCTGGGCTGCTCTGCTTCTGCCACTGCCAGTGAGTGCGGGGGGGATCCCTTCCCCCAAGCCCCCTCCCCTGAGCGACACGGCTGGGGCTGGGGCGAGGGAAGCGGAGCGGGCGGCTCCCGGCCCCCGGCTAATCCCCCAGGCCACTCTGGGACTGCGGGACCCCCAAAAGTGCCCCCCCACAGCTCCTGCCTCCCAGGCCCTGGGGGGGGGAAGCCCCTGACCGCCCCCGAGACCCTCTGCCCCTTATCCAACCCCTCGGCCCCGGCCCAGCCGGCACCCTTAACATGCTGCTCAGAGCAGCGTGTCAGAGCTTTACCACGTTGTATGCGAACCCGCGTTATATCGGGTCAAGTTATATCGGGATAGAGGTGTATCTTGCATTTGTACCTGTTCTTCATTACAGGCTAATGCAGAGATTAATATTATTAACATGCTGGTATGTGTACACAAATCAAACCTGCAATTTTCAAGAGAGCCTAAGTGACTTAGTAGCACAGATCCCATTTAAAGTCAACAGAAATTGTGCTCTTAAATCACTTTGAAAATCCCACCCCACAAACCTATAACTGAATAGTTTTCTAATAGATGGCTAAACATGGTCTCTCTGCAGCACTTTCAAAAATAATGTACAGCTTTCCCAACCTGTTCTAATGGAGACAGCTCTATTTTCTTCACAAGAGTTTATGGGAAAAATTATTGCCCCCAACTATGAAATGACTAACTGTGAGGCAGAGACTTCACTCAAAAGCTAAAATCAGGTTGTGTTAGTGTTATATGGAGCTCTTTGAAATCTGTAGTCTCAAACTGCATCTGAATGTGAGAGGGACACCTTCAACTTAAAAACCATACTTTTACTTTATAATTGTTTTTAACTTCTACTGTAACAAGTAATAGCACTATAATTTAAAGTATACATGGAAAACACTCTTTTCTCCCCATTTGTTTACTTTACTGATTGGAAAACACTGCATATAGTCATTTTCTTTTTAAAAATAGGAAAATATTAATGCAAAACCCTCAAAAATTGGCAGAAGGACACAGGCATAATACCTGAAACGACTTTTAATATATTTTTTAAACTGATTAGACTTCAAGTTGATAGTGTCCCTTTAATTGACTCACAGTTTCTTTATATTACAGCTAGTTCCTGGTTCACACTTTAGTATTTTTCTACACCTCTACCCTGATATAATGTGACTCGATATAACACGAATTCAGATATAACGCGGTAAAGCAGTGCTCCGGGGGGGCGGGGCTGCGCACTCCGGTGGATCAAAGCAAGTTCTATATAACGCGGTAAGACAGCATTATATCGAGGTAGAGGTGTACTTCTATTTATACTCTTATCAAAACTGCCACGATGGAAAATATTATTTGTTTAGGGACAATAATACAACTGGAAAGGTTACTACACAATGTGAGGCAAAGAAAATGTTCATGCAATTTACATGATAATTCTCTGAAATTCTTATTTCATTCCAATATTTCTCAGTTAGGAATTAATTTTAATAAGTAAAGTGAATATATAAATTAGGTCTACAAACTCCATTCCATTTCAGCTCCATTTAAGACAGAGCCACTTTTCCTACAATGAAGCTCTAGAACAACTTCTCTCTCCCTTATAAAAAGGGAGACTAATTTTGAAAAGGTAATTAGTAGGATTGTCAATTAATCGCAATTAACTCACGCGATTAAAAAAAATTAATCACGCTTAAAAAAATTAATCGCGATTCATCGCAGTTTTAATTGCACTGTTAAACAATAGAATACCTATTGAAATTTATTAAATATTTTGGATGTTTTTGTACATTTTCATATATATTGTATTCTGTGTTGTAATTGAAATCCAAGTGTATATTATTTTTATTACAAATATTTGCACTGTAAAAATGATAAACAAAAGAAATAATATTTTTCAGTTCACCTCATACAAGTACTGTAGGGCAATCTCTGTTGTGAAAGTGCAACTTACAAATGTAGATTTTTTTTTTGTTACATAACTGCACTCAAAAACAAAACAATGTAAAACTTCAGAGCCTACAAATCCATGTAGTCCTACTTCTTGTTCAGCCAATCACTAAGACAAACAAGTTTGTTTATATTTACAGGAGATAATGCTGCCCTCTTCTTATTTACAATGTCACCTGCACTTTTGTAGCCAGCGTTGCAAGGTATTTATGTGCCAGATATGCTAAACATTCGTATGCCCCTTCATGCTTCGGCCACCATTCCAGAGGACATGCTTCCATGCTGATGACACTCATTAAAAAAATAACGTGTTAATTAAATTTGTGACTGAACTTCTTGGGGGAGAATTGTATGTTCCCTGCTCTGTTTTACCCGCATTATGCCATATATTTCATGTTATAGCAGTCTCGGATGATGACCCAGCACGTTGTTCATTTTAAGAACACTTTTACTGCAGATCTGACAAAACACAAAGAAGGTACCAATGTGAGATTTCAAAATCTGAGAGGGACGAGACGTGGAGCATGCTTTCAGAAGTCTTGAAAGAGCAACACTCTGATGCGGAAACTACAGAACCCGAACCACCAAAAAGGAAAATCAACCTTCTGCTGGTGGCATCCATCTCAGATAATTAAAATGAACATGCGTCAGTCGCACTGCTTTGGATTGTTATCAAGCAGAACCTCTCATCAGCATGGACGCATGTCTCCTAGAATGGTGGTTGAAGCATGAAGGGACATACGAATCTTTAGCACATCTGGCACGTAAATATCTTGTGACACTGGCTACAACAGTGCCATGAGAATGCCTGTCCTCATTTTCAGGTGACATTGTAAACAAGAAGTTGGCAGCATTATCTCCTGCAAATGTAAACAAACTTGTTTGTCTGAGCAATTGGCTGAACAATAGGACTGAGTGGACTATAGGCTCAAAAGTTTTAAATTTTTATTTTTGAATGCAGTTTTTTTTGTACCTAATTCTAAACTTGTAAGTTCAACTTTCATGATAAAGAGATTGCACTATAGTACTTGTATTAGGTGAATTGAAAAATACTGTTTCTTTTGTTTTTTACAGTGCAAATACTTGTAATAAAAAATAAATATAAAGTTAGTCCTGTACACTTTATATTCTGTGTTGTAATTGAAATCAATATATTTGAAAATGTAGAAAACATCCAAAAATATTGAAATAAATGGGATTCTATTAATAACAATGCGATTAATCAAATGATTAATCATGATTAATTTTTTTAATCGCTTGACAGCCCTAGTAATTAGGCCTTGATTCAGCAAGGTATTTAGGTATGTGTGTAACTTTAAGAATGTGAGCAATTCCATTGACTTACGTATTTTTGGCTCATTTACTCATTTTAATTCTCTCATTTATCATATTGAAGTCAACTGAACCATTCCAATGCTTCAATTTATGCATCTGTTGAAATGAGGCATTAGTTACCAAAATATTGAGAACTGGATTATTCTGATTTAAACACCTTCATTTTTCCTTTAATGTTTGACTACAACATGTATGAGGGGAAATTGTCCTTTTGTGCCTAAATTAGCCTGGTATGGTTCCGATGATCAAATAATATTCTGTAATGTTAAATCCTATGTTACATACAGGAATACCAACAAGGAGGAACATTTTCATAAGGCTCTATGGGGATCAAGAACTGGATATTTAAGTGGAAGGTATCAGGTCTACAAAGATGACTCTGTTCTGGAGGAAGGGGAAGAGTTTAAGTCTCTTTCTACTGACTTTTTTCCAATTAAATTAATGTGTATAATTTCTAGCTCCTCGACACTTTAGGACACTCAGGCAGGAGGATGGAGGTCAAACTTAAGGTTTAAACAAACTACAGTATATCCACAGTAATAATTATCCTCTCTTCTGGTAATGGAGCTAATGCCTACCTGTGCAATAGCATATTCTCCCCCTCCCTGCACAGGCTGGTTCTTGGCCATATTACTTTTTTTCACCACTTGAGTGCTCTTGGGTAAATGAACAGTTACAGAAGCACTTGGATGGAATGGAAAGAGAGGCATTTTGTAGCCCATAAAAGAACATAATATAGGGCTGCTGTAAAAATTCAAAGAAAAAAAGTCAGAGACAGCCAGAGTCCCAAACATCTTATACTGAGAAAATAAGGAGAAAAACTTTACTCAGGTAAGCACTGAAGTATTTGGTAAAAAATTCAAATAAGCTTACTTAGAAAGACTACAGGAAATAGGCATATCTCGACTCCACTCAATTGGTCCATTTTCTGCTTTCTGTACTCCAGATATGGCACCAGAAGGCTTTCCAGTGATTATTTTATACCTATGAGATATTACAAAAATAAATATGCAAACTAAATATGCAATACTGAATTACTATCTCTTCAAATACAAGTCTAGTAAATGGATCCTCTAATGGGACCTTGTAATGTAAATTAAAAATTCTAAAGCTAGTACAAGAATTTAGGCCAATCTGCTGCTCAGTAGGAGTACAATGTTCAGGGCTCATCTCCAGACTGGCAGAGGGTGCTGAAATAATACACTTAATGTTTAATGAAAAGAAACACCTTATGCTGAACTGAAGAAGCCCCTTTGGCTGACTCAGGATTGAAAAAAAATTAAGGAGGGGATCCAGGAACTCACTGGAAAAAATAAAAATGTTAAAGTCAGATTTTTATGTCCGTATAGTACAGGCATTTACTGGTTTGAACTTGCAAGGTTCCAGGAAATGTATAGCATAATATTATCAAAAATGTTCATTTGGGAGAAAAGGAATATAGTTTGGGTTCAGCAGAGATTACATTAATATTAAAATAGCCACAGATTTTGGCACACTTTTGTGCATTCACAATTTTTTCCTAACTCTGAACGGAAAATTTAGGAATAAGTGTGAAAGGAGAGAACTCTGTATTAAACTGTATTTAGCTCTAGGAAAAACGTTACTTTACACACGCATGGTGTAGAGATAAGGAAGATTCAAACAGCTAACTGACATCATCTTTCATGCTTCATCTAAACTTTCATTTAAAAATATTAAGCCTCTAACTCCAATTTATCCCAAATCCCTGTCTGCAAAGGGAGAGGGAATGACAAGATGCATTTCCTCCTCAGCAGCAAAAGACTTTACTGCCTCCTGGATACCAAAAACAGCTCCCATACTTTCTTCAATGCCAGAACTCCCAATTGTCCTCCACCCAATTGGCCAAATTTCTGGCTGTCATTTGACAACACCTAAATGGCAGCTACTTGTTAAAATAGAAGTCTGAAGCACTGAAAATGTAAGATCTTAGACACTACAAAATTAATTGAATGTAACATAAGAAAATTACACAAGGTAGATTTCCAGATTGTACTGGACCACGAGTGCAGCAAAGAAGGCAAGAGGCATCAAAAGGTAGTGTCACAATTTTCTGGAGGCTCTGCTGCATGATTAGGTCTAATGTGCTGCACGAGGTACTAGTCTTGTTAAATATGAAATCTTCCCATGGCACTAGCCTTGCTAAATATGAAATCTGCCCACCGTTTGCATTATTTTTACACTGTTTGCTGTGTGCGTGTGCACAGAACACTTGATATAGATATATTTATTGGTTGAATTCATTTATAAACAGACAGAACTCTCCCTCTAAATTACCCACATCACTTCCTTGTTCCTGCGAGGCCCTTCAAAAGGTCGGAATGGTAAACTCCCTGTTGCTGCATGGTAAAATGTCACTCCTATGCTCCACAGATCAACTGTTGCTCCATACTTCTTCTGATGCTCCTTCCTCAACACTGCTCGCTCATACATATCAGGATGCTTAAGGGGGAAAAAAGGGGAAACTTAGAACAACTTGCTTTGTAAACAATTATAAAGCACCAAAACTCAAGCAAGCAACCACAGCAGGACACACCAGCTTTCTAAGCATTTCTTTCATCAAAACGGGAAGTTAGCATCTGCTGTAGAATTTGCATAAGCTTTTCAAACTACAGGCACTTCAAGAACATACTGCAAAATTGTTCAGCCAGAGCCAGTAGCCGTTTATAGCCACCCTTGTTACAATAAAGTTCAAAATCTAGTAAAGAGAATTTAGCCAAGAAAATTCAGATGAAATTACAGATTAGGAGAGAAAAGCCACACAAAAGGAGAGGAAAAGAAACACTACAAAAACTACTATTTCAGAAAATGCATTAAGAAGAACACAGAAAAAAAGCATTGAGAACATGTATTAGCACACTGGCATGTGAGGGGCATGTAAACAGAAGCAGAGGGGACAACTGTTTTCTGTTTTGCCACAAAAATATACTTACTTTCAAATTCAATGTAAGTATTTTAACTATACTGGCTCCCTTACCTGTCTCTTTGTGGAATTAAAATACTCTGACTTTAAAACACTACACTGGAAATTCCAAGTTACAGTGCCCTTGCACACTGCCTGGTCAATACAAATATCAGGAAAGTGGATCTGAGCAATATCCCAGCATCATCCAAACAGTTCACAAGAACACTTAAAAATATCCAGAGAGGGAGAGGCAAGGAAGCTCTAATAAATCTATGCTGCAATTCTTTATATCACGCAATGAAACATGGAGAATCTGGGTCAGGAAATGACTTCAACGCACTTGTTCCCCAGATCAGCAGAGGCCTGGCATGACAAAAGATGCAAAAGGTAGGATTGATGTTATAACAGTAACTACCGGACTAGATGTGCCATTGGTAAATGAGTTCCAAACTGGGTTTATGTCTCTCAGCTATTCAGTTTTCACTAAGGGCACGTCTACACTACCCGCCGGATCGGTGGGTAGTGATCAATCTATCAGGGATCGATTTGTTGCGTCTGTAGACGCGATAAAATCGATCCCCAATCGCTCTGCCGTCAACTCTGGAAGTCCACTGCGACGAGAGGTGGAAGCGGAGTTGACGGGGGAGCGGCAGCGGTCGACTCACCGCCGTCCTCACGGCCAGGTAAATCGACCTTGGATACGCCGATTTCAGCTACGCTATTCGCGTAGCTGAAGTTGCATATCTTAGGTCAACCCTTCCCCCTAGTGTAGACCTAGCCTAAGAAATATCCCATGCTTCAACAAGTCCATCAGTCATAAATTAAATGGCTTACCAAATATTCTTCTGTGCCATAGAGAGAAACAAACTGTTCGTCATCTTCCAACTCTCTAGCAGCTCCAAAATCTGTCAGTTTGTAAACAGACTGACCATCTTCACCTATAACACGCATTATATTCCCTGGTTTGATGTCACGGTGCACTATTCCGTTTTCTCTGAGATGATTCATCCCAGCCACTTAAATACAGAGTTGTACAGCATTTAGTACATACGTATCAACACGGACAGGACACATGTTAAAATACCAAAAAAGCATATATACTTTCATAGACTACTGTTTTTCAGTGTGTGCAAAGGAGAAGGGCAAGGACCACTGCTGCTACTAGGATTAGAATATCCTATTGTCTCTATTCTAATCATCTTTGCCTTTTCTTCTGCAAACAGCAAATAATGGTATGTCTTGCTCTCAAAAATGCCTTTCCTGAAACCTATTTTCATCCATTATTTTAGGTAAGAGTTTATAATCCTTAGTGATCTTATTCTCTTCCCAGAGGACTGTCTATAATATAGGAAACAAGAGATGACGATGGGTTTTGCCATCATCCTTTGGAACACTGAGCAGATAAAGTGGACGTATTTTAATTGCCAGATTTCCTGCAGCGATAGGGGGCAGATACTGGTGGACTTGATTACTCCCCACAATCTATTCTGTGATGATCTGTCAAGAAGGCAGTCCAGTGTGTGACAAAAAAAATCTTTGCGTTTAAAAAAATCTAATTTTTAGAAAAAAATCATAAATAGTTTTATAATGCAACTACATTTGTTGATATAGATTAAAAATAATACACCTCTACCCCGATATAACACTGTCCTCGGGAGCCAAAAAATCTTACCGCATTATAGGTGAAACCGCGTTATATCGAACTTGCTTTGATCCGCCAGAATGCGCAGCCCCGCCCCCCCCAAGAGCGCTGCTTTACCATGTTATATCCGAATTCGTGTTATATCGGGTCGCATTATATCGGGGTAGAGGTGTACTATAATCCATATGATTTCATCTATATTGTCAAACTAAGAATTTTAACACTCCAATTCCAAACTAAACCAAACAACAGCTGAGCAACAGGACAAATTAGACAGAGTTAAAAAAATTAAATCCCACATACCCACGTCTCTCAGCACAATTAAGAACTCAGACTCTGGCAACCCATAGGCATTAGATGGCTCTTCTAAAACAGTGTATAAGCTCCCACATGGACAAAATTCCATAACAAGTACTTTGTGTCTAGTGGTTGTCTGAAAAATAAAAAATATTAAGATTTGGCAATGATATGAAGACTGTTAATAATGCCAGAGATTACATCAAGTCATAGTCTCCTATTTTCAAAGCTTTGTAACCTGATGCTATTTTATATACAAGTCTCACTCTGATGGCTTTTAAAAAAAAGAAAAGAAAAAAGAAAAACTGGTTCCATTTTAAAATTTATCTTGAGTGTGGAAGAAACTAGGGAGGCCACAAGATTATGGGTGCTAGCCCTTCTTCACCTTTAAAATGGCCCTCTCAGAGTAGTAGGTAGTATAGGCAAATGAAAAATGAGGAACTACATTGGAAGAAGAGCCTGAAGCAGCACTTTTACTTCTCTCCTTCGATTACTCCCCCTCCCCAAAGTCTTTACCGACCTCTGCATTTTAGCAATTTTCCTGTGAACCCCTAGCCAGCCTCACTTTGAGAAGTGCTACTTTAAATCATCCCTGGATGCAATTCTACATCTGCTCTATCATTATGTGAACTTTATACAGCAAGATGCCTATCTTCTGACAATCTTGTGGAACACCTGAAATCTTATTTATATTTTTAAAAAGTGAGAGTTTGTGAATAAGCTGCAAAATTATCAAGCAAGAGCAAATCAGACAGTAGCATGCATTCCATATTAATATAAAATGTACAGTAGTGTAATTAAAATCTATTATCTTAATTTCAATTTAAGATTTTATAAATTAGGACAGTATTTGCATAATATGCACATGTGGATGCAGTGGATCAGATTCAGTGCCTGTTGCACTGAACCTGATTGTATGCTAAAGACAGCAAGGCAAGTGTACTGATGTGCTAGGCTGTTAGGAGTCAGTTATGTATTTCAGTAGCAGTATCACCACTCAGCCTCTGCTATCTTTCAATCTGTGGCTCCAGGTCAGGTGAGATTCTCAGCAAAAGGAGAGAAGCCAGTAGGAAAAGGCTCCTATATACTTCTTAATAAAAATACAACCTTATCCCATACAGCTGAGTTTACATGAAATACATATGCAGGGATCATGGATGACATTACTACAAACCACATCAGCTAATTACCTCTTCTTCAATAGCAAACAATTTGACAATGTTCTTGTGATTCAGTTTCTTTAATACTTCAAGTTCTCTCATCTGAACATCCACAGGACGAAGGAAGCTTATGTTGTTAAATACTTTGACGGCATATAAATCCCCAGTTTTCTATCAGAAAAATATTCAGATTATTTAAAAAAAATCAAAGTCAAGTACAAAAAAGCCTTAATAATTAACATGTATATAGTATCAGTCATCCTGAAGGATCCCAAGAACACTTTTCAAACTTATATACAAGTATGATATAATTGCAGCTTTTCTGCAATAATTTATTAATATTGTATGTTCATCTGGTTATTGGAATGTTTACTATATGAATATATTGGTTTAGTTTAATAGGGGGCTGTAAGGAAAAACAAGCAGGAAGGAAAAATGGCTCAAGATAAGCTACTTCTTTACAAACACTTGAGGGTTGTTAACAGACAATGCCAGGACACACAAAGAACTGCAAACTCAAGACAATTTGAGAGAGAGAGACAAAATACATAATCTCATGACAAAGAACAGCCTCAACTCCCATCTACATTCAGGTAATAAACACCAATTAGGGGATAATTTTTCACAAAGCTGGAAGATGGAGAAATCTGAGGAGTAACTTTAGATTTTAGTATCTGTACAAAGACTAATTGAAAATCTTCTAGAAAATTTGTGTAAGGCCCCAAACCCGTAGCCAAGTATGTAGAGGTTTAAAAACTACAATTAATACAGTTCAGAACAACACACTTAAAAATTAGTTCCTGCTTTATGCCCCAATCTTGGGAAAAGTTATTCACACGGATTCAGTGGGGCTAATCATGTAAAAGTGTTTACAGGATTGGGGCTTTATTTATCTGCTGACCTGAATCCTGGGATTTAGCATTTTTTCCTACACCACTGGATAGCCATTACATCTCAAACAGCAGTGCAGCTCCATATGCTTTTACAGTTTGTGATATCCTGAGCTATTTCAGGGGAAAACAAAAGCCCCCCAAAAAACACCTTGGTAGATAAAAATCCTTTCAGTTTTCCTTTAAAATTATAAAACGATTGTTAATAATTTATAGTCAAGAGAAGGTATTAGCAGTTGGGTTATTTTTCTCACAGTTTTTATATACGTTAGTATGACAATTAAAGAAATTAAGACATAATTAAGCACTCTGGATAATGTTAAAAACCAATCTACCTCTGGAAACAAAAACATAGTGAGGCAGGGATCATGTCTTACTTTGTATTTGTATAGCACTTGGCACAACAGTTACCTGAACCTGACTAATATTAAATAATAATAAATTCAGATATTAGAAAATAAATTTAGGTAAAGAGAGTCCAAATAGAATATTTGTCTGGAATGAAGATTACCACCCCCCCCCAAAGGAGTTCAGAAATAACAGTTTCTTTAAAAAGACACAGATATATATTTATTTCCAATTTAAAAGGGACATATACGTTTAGTAATTTAGGCCCCAAAAGAGTCTTTTCTACTTGTTTATTTAAACATTTCCCTGCATTGTTGGAAACTCAACAGCACTGTACTTATGCACAAGAACCAGAAACAGCATTGTGTACTTGTGCATAAGAACCAGAAAATGACTGCTTAATTTCACTGTCCAAACTGGATAAAATGCAAAAGGCATCGAGCAAGCACAGTGAAAAGAATGGTACATTTTACAAATGATTTCAGTATTAATACGAGTTGTGTTATTAATAACGATAAAGATGTTTAAAAACATGTATCTTACACATTTTTTCCTGATTATTAGGGACATTAAGATAAAATATCATAAAAGTTGTGTTGTTTTCTTACACAAACATACCCAATTAAAAAAAAATCAAAACTTTTCCATAAAGATGAACAGATTTCAAGGGCTTTCACATTACAGGTGCCAGATTTAATGATTGTTTTCTTACTGAATCCAGCCTGTGGATTTAGTATATAGGCAGTATTCACCGAATAGCTAGTTTTTCTTTTAATTAATGAAAGAAAAACAACTTCCATGCATTAACAAAGGAAACAAGACAAGAAGACTATTTAAGAATTAATACAAGGATCCCTGTTCTTGAAAAAAATATTTACTATATGGTAACCAATTTGTTTACTCCACACAAACCTTATGTCGTCCACGAAAAACATTTGCAGTGGCGCCTTGTCCTAGAACGTCAGATAAAAGCCATAGATAATTGGAAGTGCTCTGCATGGTTTCTCTCGATTAGTCGATTCTCTTTTCAAGCTTAAAAATAAAAACATAAATGTTACTGAGTATATTGCACACACAAAAATTAAAAGGAAAATCAATACATTCTTAATGAAACAGAGAAACACTACACCAGAGATTTAAAGAATTAACAGAGGAATTAAAAATCCACCAATTAGAGAGATGGAGAGGCAGGAAGAATGGAAACGAAGGCAAGCTAAATGCTACCAAAAATGAAAATTAACATTTCAGATATAAAATCTGTCACAGAGTTTGAAGTCTTCTTTTTCCCTTCCTCCAATTGAAAGAAACAACTAAAAATCAAATAAAGGTCTGAATAACCATTCTTTTGTCAGCTTCTAAATGTGGCACAAAGAGACCATAAAAGATAGAGGAAAATAATACAAAAGGTTTCAAATAATGTGGGAATTGTGTCTTTCCTTTAAGAGAAGCAACATTTCTATAAGTTCCATGGTTCAGCATATCTGAGAAACTGCACAATGGAAGTGAGATAATGGCAGGTTTATGTGATATCAAATATCTGAAGTAGCCGTGTTAGTCTGTATCCACAAAAACAATGAGGAGTCCGGTGGCACCTTAAAGACTAACAAATTTATTTGAGCATAAGCTTTCATGGGTAAAAAACCCACTTCTTCAGATGCATGGAGTACTGGACTACTCATTGTTTTTGTGATCTCTGAAATAAGGAGTTTGTGACCCAGGGTCCTTTTGATGCCAACTGACACAGAGGGGATGCACGAGGTTTAATAGGGATCCTTTGGTCAGGTACATGCATAATAATTAACAAAAGGTCTTTACCAAGAGGCAGCAGCTTACATGGAAATGTATGTATGGATAATATTTAAGAAATTATGTATCTACACCAGTGTTCCCTCTAATTTTTCCCACACATGTGCAGAATGAATTTTGTTATGTGCATCAATATCAAGGTGATGTGTGAAACATCACCTTCATATTGGTGCACATAACAAAATTCATGTGGTGGGGGTGGGGTCGAGGGGTTCGGAGTGTGGGAGGGAGCTCAGGGCTGGGGCAGAGGGTTGGGGTGCAAGGGTGTGAGGGCTCCAGCTGGGGGTGCAGGCTCTGGAGTGGGGCCGGGGATGAGGGATTTGGGGTGCAGGAGGGGGCTTCAGCTGGGGCTGAGGGGTTCAGACTGCTGGAAGGGGATCAGGGCTGGGACAGGGGTTTGGCGTGCAGGGGGGAGTGAGGGCTCCAGCTGGGTGTGCGGGCTCTGGGGTGAGGCTGGGGATGAGGGGCTCAGGGCTGAGGCAGAGGGTTTGGGTGTGCACTCAGGGGATGAGGGGTTTGGGGTGCAGAAGGCTGCTCTGGGGCTATGGTGCGGAGAGGGCGCCTCTCCCCCTCAGCTCTCTCTCCCCGCAGCAGCACCTGGGCTGGGGGGAGAGGCGCCCTTCCCCCGGCCACAGCAGGTCCGGACCGAGCCTGGGTTCGAGACGCCCCTCCCCAGGCTGTGGCAGGTCTGGGGCTGAGGCGCACCGCCACCGGCCACAGCAGGTTGGGGGCCACGCTAGGTTGGGGCGCCCATTCCCTGGCAGGTCCTGGCCAGGTGGGTTCCTTGAGCACCTGTGTGGCGCTAAATAGGCTGCTGCGCAGCTTACAGGGAACTTAGACCTACACTGAAAATTATGTTCTTAAAGTTAAAGGCGAGTGACCAGGATGTGACCATCTGTGGACAGATTCTGTTCAGGCATGGGATTAGGAGTCTCTTACCTTTCTCTGTCTGGTCAGGTATATATTGTGCATTGTATGTCTCACAATGGAAGTCTATTTGCATATGGAGCCACCAACTAATCAAAGTTGCAAAATAAATAACAGATTGTGAAAGCTATAGAAAGGACCACACAGCAGGAGGTGATACATCTGGTATTGCAAGGAAAGAGATAATATCCTTCCACTGTGGAGGCAAGAGGATAGCATGACTTTTCTCATGAAAGGAAGATCACAGCCAAGACTGGCTGTAATATGCTGTGATGGGGTGTCTACCCCACACAAGACTGGAAGGGGTTATATGGCCAGGTGGTCCAACTAACTCCATCGGCTGCACCTGGAGGAGCAGCCAGGGAGTAGAGGATTGATTGGGACCAGGCTCAGCTGGACGGAAACAGGCAAGACTTCCTTAAAGCCAGGGCGCAGACAGCAGAAGGGGGCTGCAGTCACTCCCTGGGAGGAGGGAGGTGTGTTAGAGGCTAAAGGTTAGTTCACAGTTATTCCTGGAGATGAGGGAGGCTGGTGAACCCAGAGAACAGGGAAGCCAGGAAGGCAGGAGAAGGCCCAGGGGTAAGCAGCAAGGTGGGACAGTGCAGGCCTTGGCTGCTGATGGGAGGGCCCCTGAGCTGGAATCCAAAGTAGAGGACAGGCCTGGCCGCAGAGATGACTTGTTGGAGGGGCATGAAGGGTCAAGTGCCCCCTCTCTCTCCCTCCCCCCCCCCCAGCAGCTGGCCCTGGAGGGAGAGGAGGGGTGGGGCCAGAAGAGAAGAGGAGGGAACAGAGCTTCTTCCAGCCCCACTGCCTGGGATGCTGCCCGCCCAGTGCAGCATAGCGGCTGACTGGGACAGAGGCTGGCTATGGCAGCAGCAGGCTGCCTCCCACCCAGGCTCAGCATCTGGGGACAGCGGCCAAGTGAGCCGGAGCCCTGCCCTGCCCCTCTAATATGCTCAGAGCTGGCACAATGGGAGGACAGAGCTACCCCGGTAATGTGGGGTGGGGAAGGGATGGGGAGAGCGTGAGAGCCCTGGGCTGGGTGGAGTCATGTGGGGATGTCACATGGGGAGATCACGTGTTCTTCCCTTTAGCTGGTGCCCCCAGCAGACTGCCTGGGATGGTTTGTCCAGGAAAGACTTTGTTACATCACCCCCAGTAGGGGAATATGTATGGTGACCCAGGCGGAGGCTGAGTCCCAAAGAGGAGGCTGCGATTCCTGGAGCAAGAGGGGCCACAGGACGAGACAGGATGGGTGAAGACACTGCCAGAGAAGGGTGCAATGTCTGGCAGAGCCAATCCCCAGGATGGCCAGGAGGAGGACTATTAGTGGTGAGCAGACCCTGTCACAAATGCTGGAAGGATTTTGGATAAGCTTTTGCTCTATATGATATGATAGAAACTAATTAAGTAAGTCTAGATTCTAGATCATGTGTTATGTTTTTATTTTATATTTATCCATTTGTTTTCAATACTTTTATTGGCTCTCCTCAAACTTCTACATTTTATTAAATACATTTTTACTTGTTTTCACTATAAACATATAAGAGTTGTGTATCAAGCAGAGCTATGCTCTGAGGTGTAACTGGTGAGCTGGGGGTACTGTTCTTTTGGGAGCAGTGGATTTGTGAATTCTGTGAGCATCCAGTGGACATGGGGCTGGACACTTCAGGGGGACCCTCAAAGGGCTTGAGGGCCAAAGTGTGTCTAATGCTAACCTGCAGAGGAAGAGCGGAGCCTGAGTAGGCTGAGGGAGGAGTGCTTGTGTTGCCTGTGGCTGGTAGAGTGGGGTTCTGACCCCTGTCAGGCTCAGACAAGGCTTTCTCCTGGTAAGGGCATGGGCAGGTAGTAGCGAAGTGCCTCACAACTCTGGGTAACCCCAGGAAGTATGACAGGAGTACTGAAAGATATGGCCCTACCTCAGTGTAAGTATGGATGCTCCAGACGGGTAGGTTCCAAGAGGCTAGTTTCACATGAGTCAGATAATTAAAGAACCAATGTAAACTCTAATATTTTCAACTTGTTAGAAGTAATAACTATTACATCTGAAAGAAACTAGTGATTTTTCTCCAATTCTCAAGTTTTTTTGCTTTCTTAATTTTAGATCATTTTGGGTAGAGTCAATTAAATTGTTTCCCAGCTATAGTCTGGGAATTTTCCTGCAATTGTGAGCTCACAAAAGGCAGCAAGGGGTGCAGGAGCAGATGTAATCCCTGAAACTACTTTTAAACGCATTTGTTTTAATTAAAATTTCAAGCTGAAAGATTCCTTTAAAATCTAATAAAAATAACGATTTGCAAAACTGGTCAACTCAATCCATAGTCTAGGAGTACTCTTGGATTCCTCACTGAGCTCTCACATAGCAACCGCAACAAGTAGTGATAGCTACCATCTCCAGCTGGCTATGAGACTCCATCCTATCCTGGTGGACAAAGACCTGGCCTCAGTTATTCATGCCTTCATCATCACTTGGCTGGAGTACAGCAATGCAGTATAGGTGGGCATGGAACCTTCAGCACTCTGGAAACTCCAATTAGTAGAAAATGCTGCAGTCTCTTTTCTCAGCAACACAGGCTACTGTGAGCACATCAGATCTGTCCTTTGCTCTCTACACTGGCTTCCCATAGAACTTTTAATCAAGTACAAGGTCTCAATTTTTTCTCCCAAGTGGTCCATGACCTGGGCCCAGGATGCCCAAAAGACCATCTAAAGCTCCGAAACAAAGACTGGGTCAACAACTTCACTCTTCTAGCACAATGGAACTCTACAACCACAGTAAAGCTCACTTGTGTGGGAGACGGAACTTTCTTGGGGACAGTCTGAGACTGTGGAATGACCCCCCTTTCCGCCCTCCCCCAGGAACTAAGGACCAACACAAACCCTGCCACTTTTAGGGTGACCAGATGAGAATTCCAAAATATCGGGACCGCCGCAGGGGGAACGCCTTTTCAATTGTTACAGTCACCCGTCCGAGTCTTCGGCGGAGGGTCCTTCAGTCGCTGACGGTCTTTGGCGGCATTTCGGCGGCGGATAATAAACCTTGCCACCAAAGAAGGAAGTACCCGCCGCCGAATACTGTCGGCGACTGCAGGACCCGCCAACGAAGTGCCGACAAAGACCCGGACATGCCGGGTGAGTGTAACAATTGAAAAGGCACTCCCCCTACTCCCCCTGCCGGTCACCGCCGCCTAAGTAACAAGGGGGGGCAGGTGTGCAAAAAGCGCCTGAAACAAAATATCGGGACAAATGGCGTCCCGACCGTACTTCAGTCGGGACGCGGGACAAACTGCTCGATATTGGGACGGCTGGTCACCCTAGCCACTTTCCACTTAAAGTGCAAAGCACACTTTTCACCTCATCTTCTCTAATAAAAACACATAGCAACAGATATATGTATAAAAAACAAACCAATCCAAACTCCCTACCTAAACAAGACACTCCACTGCACATGCTCCTCCACCTGAGGAGAGGATGAGAGAACAGACAACATGCACTACCGGAAGGCGCTCAGATACTACAGTGAGGAGACAGACAGTATAAAGACCTATATAGATCAGAATGCCCATGTTTTGCACAGGCAGACCCCGGCACCTGAATAAAGTATCCTACAGAATAAGGGCCTAAGTAACATAAATAAAAGCCACCGTATATGCTGTCCTTGAAAAGATACAGATGATAAGCGGCTCAACTCTCTTATACTAGCATGGTATAAAGGAAAATTGTCAGCAACCAGAGTCCCATTCCTAGCCCTCAAATGGGTTCTAAACTGCTTCTGACAACAGGTGTGCCAGATAAGCAGTATTTCCCTGGATAGTTTCCCCCAATTATTAATAATATAACTCAATCATGTTATGAGTTAATTCCTGATTTTAATAAGAGATTCTAAATTTTCCAAATTTAAAAAAGGCCCACAACATATCTATTTTAATTAAAGCAAATCTCTAATTTTTCATACACAACCAATACTATAATACTCATTGTTTCAGCAGAAGTCCAATACAACCAGCTTTTAGAGCGTCTCCAAAAAGTGTAATATCTCACATACTGTGTGCACTGTCAATGCCTAAAGAAAACAGTAAGTTACCATAAATTATGGAACACAAAACTATGAACACTTCAGAGTTAAGGAGAACCTGAATTAGTTCAGTTTGGTCATTCATTGTATCAGGATTTCCCCCCCCCATCCTCCTTCCCCGCCAGCCCCCAAGAAAAGCCTCCTTACTCTTCTTATGAAAAGCACTATCAAACCCCCACACCCCTGTGATAGCAGGAAGAAGATATAAAAGAACTTCCTGTTCTTAGAGAGATCTAAGGGAAACATATTTATCATCTAAGTTGTTCAACTCTGTTTGAAGAAATCATTGGTTTATACAACAGCAAAGAAAGTCTGTAACAACACAGAAGAGATTTTACCACAGGAAAATGAACAGAGTGGAGGAAGTTGTGCTGCAATATCAAGTTAATCAGTCACATTACAGTGCTTAGCACAGGCAGGGGCCTGACTTTCTAATAGTACTCAGGGGAACACCGCATTAAAACAGGAATTTTCAAATGATTTTGGCTGAACAAGTTTCTACTTGTAATAACTTCTAATATTAGTAATGTACAGTACCTTAATGAGAATATATGTGTAAAGTGTTTCTTATAAGCCAGTCCCAAGGCATTTAGAGAAGTCCAATCATCTTGTAATGTGTGAAGGGCGGAGTCACCAGGTAAAGACTTGGAATTCTTGCAAAATAGATCCAAAGTTATGAAGCAGCTCCAATCTACCGTATTTTATCTATTTCCATCATTACTTATTCTTAACACATGGGCTAGGGAAGAAGGGCTCCATATAGCACAAAAGACAGCAGTACAGTACACAAATTGGGTGGCAATCTGGCTGGTCACATGGTGCTGGTGGGTCCTCCTCCTTTCTTAAGCTGCTAAAAGGCATTAAAGACAACTCAAAATAACAGCCAGTCAAACAGTGGAAATCTTCTGTGACATATTTTAATCAAAACTTCAAAAATTCTCAACCAGCTCTACTAAAAGTACCTAGTCAAACATAATTTTCCCATATTGGTAACTGCTGTAGATGCCAAAGAGATGTTATGCAGACCTGAATGGCATGAGACAGGTCCCTGAGGCAATCTGGGGCAGTTTCTGTATTAAAACAAGGTCCATGCTACGAAAAAGCTTGAAAAAAACATTGGACTAAAAATGTCTTCCAGATAATGAGACCCACTACCTGCGATGTGCCAGGTGGCATGGATATAGTGAAGATGGGGTTGCTGCTTTGCATGATGCCATCTTGACTACCTCTTGCCAAGAGTCAAATCTACTGAATCTTTTTTGTTCAGCAGAAAAGTGCACATAGACTGCAAGTACACAAAGAATTCTGTCTTTACCAATTTTATTCAAAGACTAAACAATTTAATGGCTGACTAGAAAGTGATCATCTCACAGCCCAAAAGATTCAAATGTGACATTTTTACGTAAGAGGTCCCTTGTCCACCTCCATTCTTATTTTTAAAAGTAATGTATGCCAAGACCAGTAGAAAAGAATTGCATGAGCCATAGCACCCTACAAAACAGACTAGCACGCTATCAGATCTAGGACTTCATTTGATGGATGACAAAAATCTAGCAGACAGGAAAACCATTTACAATATGGTACAAAATATTGACAAAAATCTCAAACAGTGAAAATAGGAATCAGATCTAAGCCTAGGATATTTGTACTGATATAACCACACTTATATAGCTACACCAGTGGAAATGCTTAATGTACACGTGGCGCCTTGGTGCAAACAAAAGCTTGCACTTGTGATGATTGGGCCTACAAATTTACACTAATTGTGAGTTCAACTGTAAAAAGTTAGAGAAAGTTTATAAAATGTCTCTAACCTATAACAACAAATGTTGATGCGAGAAGGTGCAAAAGGAAATAAGACTGTATTAACCTAAACAAAAAGGCCTACTGATATAATTCAAGGACTATGTTAAGGTCATGCCTGGTAAACAAGAGAAGTGCTGGACTGGAAATAAACAGACCAAAACTGTTTTGTTGGAAATTAGGCCTAATTGGGGGTGGAGGGGATGAGCTATTCCAGTGGCACTCAGCCTTTCCAGGCTGTACCTCTTTCAGGAGGCTATCTTGCATATCCAAAATTTCACCTCACAAACCATTTGCTTACAAAATCAGACATAAAAATACAAAAGTGTCACAGCACACTATTACTGAAAAATTGCTTACTTTCTCATGTTTACCATATAATTATAAAATAAATCAATTGGAATATAAATATTGTACTTACATTTCAGTTTATAGTATATAGAGCAGTATAAGCAAGTCACTGCCTCTATGAAATTTTAGTTTCTACTGACTTTGCTAGTGCTTTTTATATAGCCTGTTGTAAAACTAGCAAAATACCTAGATGAGTTGATGTACTCCCTGGAAGACCTCTGCATACCCCCAGGGGTATGTGTACCCCTGATGGAGAACCACTGAGCTATTCTGCCCATCATTCCCTTTCTGGGGTCTTCAAAAAGAGACTTCAGGAGGAAAAGCTAGCTCTGGTGAATGCTGGCTGGCTAAAAGACAAGAGAAGGGGAAGATTGTTTTCCTATGAATGGACGTTAATAACAGCAACAATACCAGCTCCAGCCCATCTCAGCTAACTTTTCTCAAAAATAACAGTAATTACTATCTTCAGTACCATCTAAAAGACTGCACACAAGGGTGTTCTTTTTCTATTTTTGTAATCTTCTAAAGCAGGGGTGGCCAACCTGTGGCTCTGGAGCCACATACAGCTCTTCAGAAGTTAATATGCAGCTCCTTGTATAGGCACCGACTCTGGGGCTGGAGCTACAGGCACCAACTTTCCAATATGCTGAGGGGGTGCTCACTGCTCAACCCCTGGCTCTGCCACAGGCCCTACCCCTACTCAACCCCTTCCCGCTCCCTCCCCTGAGCCTGCCATGCCTTCGCTCCTCCCCACCCCACAGCCTCCTGCACACCCGGATCAGCTGTTTCGGGAGGTTCAGGGAGGGAGCGGGAGGTGCTGATCAGCAGGGCTAACGGTGGGTGGGAGGTGCTGGGAGCTGATGGGGGGGGGGGGGGAGGGGCTGCTGATTACTGTGGCTCTTTGGCACTCAGGTTGGCCACCTCTGTTCTAAAGACTCTTCACAGCTGAAGGGAATAAGGGATGTTTTTAAAATGAAAGCCTTACTTAATACTTTACATTTCAAATGCTCTTACTTTCTGTTTTCCCCCTGTATCTTTAATAAAGGGTTTAAAAATGTTTAAGAATGAGTTTGCCATCGTATTAAGTGGGCTCAGATCTTTGCATTCCAACCTTATTTAAAACAGTTTCAGGTTGGACAGTTACAGGGTCATATTAACACCTTTGTTTTTGGGGCCCATATATTCCTTCCTAACTAATACAATACACCATTGCAACTTACTCTGGTTTCACCATAGCCAAGGTAAAAAATAACCATTCCCCCAACATCACAAACCTCAATTTAAAGGAATAATAGGAAGAAATTGTTTTATTCCTTTAAAATTTCATAGAGGCAGTGACCGTATTCTGGCCTGCTTTTAACAATCTTCAATCAACTTTCTAGTTAACTTCTAAAAATATAACTTCCTACATCTTTTCCTTCCTTTTGTTTTGCTTCCTTTCCCATTCTGGCTTCACTCCTCCTTTTTTGTTATAATAGTTCAGAATGTATCTTTTTATGTGTATGCAGCATCTATTACTTCCTCTTTTTTCATTTCTCTCTTTACCACCACCACCACCACCACCACTTCTTCTTCCCAAATCCACTCACTCTTTTCTCTCCCTTAAAGATTTACAACTAGGATGATACTGACTGATGTTACTAAAATGGAGGCACCCAGAAAGAGAGAGTGCATTTAAAACTTTGGGGAGAAGTGGACAATACAGAGCACATAGTACACAACATAGCGGGACAAAATAAAAGTGTACAAGGTAAGGCAAAAACTGAGAAAGAAAAAAGGAAACATACTAAACATGCCAGAAAAGATACACATTGCCTCTTCTGTAATCTCTCTCCTTTTCCCCCAGAGCGAGGGAGCGGATTTTTCATTAAAACTTATTTTTTCAAATTGCTAGGAATAATTTCTCACACATCTTTGTACCTTGGACATTAGAGTAGAATGTCTCCGTCTCAACCTGTCCTTTGTCCTCCTTGCATTACTGCGCCTTTCTGAACTAGCTCTAAAAACTTTGTTTCATTTTCACTTCTAGCTTATGATCACTGATGAGGAAGTAGTTCTGTATAGAGACCTAAAGGAGTCTAGCTTACTATTTGATTTAATTTGTTCTTCCCAATGACTCATATATTGATATTTTAGGTTTTGGTTTAGCATCCTGACCATTTTTCAGTTTTTGGTGGGGAGGTTTGCTCTATTTGTCAGCAGGTTAGTGTTTGGTGAATCCAGGAAAGGATTGTATATAGTAGGAATGGATTGTGGATTATTTTGATTTAATTTTTGATCTTTTAGTGGGCGGAGCATTGACTGCTTTGGTTGAGATGAGAAGTTTAGTGCTCTTTCTTGTATGTTAGTCAGCAGGAGGAATTGACCCAGTTTTGCTTTGCATGCATAATACCTAGGACTTGAAAAATTTACCAGACCTCTAATACGGTGGTCTCCAAAGTGACTTGAAAAATTTACCAGACCTCTAATACGGTGGTCTCCAAAGTGGGGTGCGCAAGAGGATCCTTGGGGGTGCGCGGCAGGAGGAGTGCTTTTTTTTTTTTTTGCTTCGGCAGTTCAGGCGGGAGTCCGAGCACCTTTTTTTTTTTTTTTTGCTTCAGCAAAAATGGTAGAGCCGGCGCGGCAGGGGGTGCGTGCTCAAAAATTTTTTACTGATAGGGGTGCGCGATCAAAAAAGTTTGGAGACCACTGCTCTAATAGCCGGAAGACTTAACAAAGCTGAGAGGTCCCTCTGTCTAGGGGCAATGCCTAGAGGCAAAGGCAAAGTCTGACCATCCCCACACCAAAGCTGCTGGGATTCCTACTAAGGTACTCTTCTTGGGAACTCATCCATTGTTGTTTCTAGTAAATTCAAAAGCCTTTACCCCCTGGAAAGGAGGAGCATTCTTTTTCTCTGAAACTCCTGGCTTCTAGTCTGCTGTCCTTCTCTCTGCTTCAGCTTTTTGGGCCTCTTCCCAGGCAAATATCGTTATTTGTATTATGAAGATGCCCAAAACCTACAATGTGCTAGTTGTACAAACACTTAAGATATTAACTATGCCCCACAAGATCTTAAGAACATACGGGTCAGACCAATGGTCCATCTAGCCCAGTATCCTGTTCACTTCAGAGGGAATGAACAGAACAGGGCAATTCATCAAGTGATCCATCCACTGTTGTTCAGTCCCATCTTCTGGCAGTCAAAGGGTTAGGGACACCTAGAGCATGGGGTTGCATCCCTGGCCATCTTGGCTAATACCCACTGATGGACCTATCCTCCATGAACTTATCTAATTCTTTTTTTAACCCAGTTATAGTTTTGGCTTTCATAACATCCCATGGCAACGAGCTCATAGTGTGAAGAAGTACTTCCTTCTGTTTATTTTTAAACCTGCTGTCTATTAATTTCATTAGGTGACACCTGGTTCTTGTGTTGTGTGAAGGGGTAAATAACACTTCCTTATGCACTTTCTCCACACCATTCATGATTTTGTAGACTTCTATCATATCGCCCCTTCATTGTTTCTTTTCTAAACTGAAAACTCCCAGTCCTTTTAATCTCTTCTCATATGGAAGCTGTTCCATCCCCCTAATCACTTTTGTTGCCCTTTTCTGTACTTTTTTCAACTCTAATATATCTTTTTGAGATGGGGCAACCAGAACTGCACCCATATTCAGGGCATGGACATACCATTGATTTATATAGGGCATTATGATATTTACTATCTCCTTATCTATCCCTTTCCTAATAGATTCTAACATTGTTAGGGTTGGAGTTTTTTGGCTGACTGAGCAGATGTTTTCAGAGAACTATTCACAATGATTCCACGATCTCTGTCTTGAGTGGTAACAGCTAATTTTGACCCTTTCATTTTTGTAGGTATAGTTGGAATATGTTTTCCAACGTGCATTACTTTGCACTTATCAACATTGAATTTCATCTGTCATTTTGTTATCCAGTCACCCAGTTTTCCGATACCTTTGTAACTCTTCCCAGTCAGCCTTAGACTTAAGTATCTTGAGTAATTTTGCATTGTCTGCTAACTTTGCCACCTCACTGTCTACCCCTTTTTCAAAACCATTTATGAACATGTTGAGCAGGACTGATCCCAATACAGATCCTTGGGGGACCGAACTTTTTACCTCTCTCCACTGTGAAAACTGACCATTTATTTCTACCCTTTATTTCCTGTCTTTTAATCAGTTACTGATCCATGAGAGGACCTTCCCTCTTATCCCATGACTGCTTACTTTGCTCAAGGGCCTTTGGTGAGGGACCCTGTCAAAGACTTTCTGAAAGTTCAAGTACACTGTATATACTGGATCAGCCTTGTCCACATGATTCTTTAACAGCCTTCCCTCCCTCCCCCCCAGAATTCTAATAGATTTTTGAAAAGCCACATGGAGTTTTCCCCAACACATCATATCCATCTGTGTGTCTAATAATTCTGTTATTTACAATAGTTTCAACTAGGGCTGTTACGTGATTAAACAAAAGAAACAGTATTTTTCAATTCACTGTTGTAGGTGGCATCGCAAGATATTTATGTGCCAGATGCACTAAAGATTCATATGCCTCTTCATGCTTCGGCCATCGTTCCAGAGAACATGCTTCCATGCTGGTGACGCTTGTTTAAAAAAAAATGCATTAATTACATTTGTGATTGAACTTCTTGGGGGAGAATTGTATGTCTCCTGCTCTGTTTTACCCACATTCTGCCATATATTTCATGTTATAGTAGTCTCGGATGTTGACCCAGCACATACAGTTCATTTTAAGAAGACTTTCACTGCAGATTTGACAAAATGCGAAGAAGATACCAATGTGAAATTTCTAAAGATAGCTACAGCACTCGACCCAAGATTTAAGAATCTGAAGTGCCTTCCAAAATCTGAGAGGGATGAGGTGTGGAGCATGCTTTCAGAAGTCTTAAAAGAGCAACACTCTGATGCAGAAACTACAGTACCCAAACCACCAAAAAAGAAAATCAATCTTCTGCTGATGACATCGGACTCAGATAATGAAAATGAACCTGCGTGAGTCTGCACTGCTTTGGATCATTATTGAGCAGAACCTGTCACCAGCATGGACGCATGTCCTCTGGAATGGTGGTTGAAGCATCAAGGGACATATGAATCATTAGCGCATCTGGCATGTAAATCTCTTGTGATGATGGCTACACCAATGCCATGCAAACACCTGTTCTCACTTTAGGTGACATTGTAAACAAGAAGCAGGCAGCATTATCGCCCATAAATGTAAACAAACTTGTTTCTCTTAACGATTGGCTGAGCAAGAAGTAGGACTGAGTGGACTTATAGGCTCTAAAGTTTTACATTGTTTTATTTTTGAGTGCAGTTATGTAACAAAAAAAACATTTGTAAGCTGCACTTTCATGATAAAGAGATTGCACTACAGTACTTAGAATCATAGAACCTGACTTGCTAAAGTTTATTCCTTTCTATTTTCCTCAGTAGGATATCTTTTTGTCTCTAACTGCCTTCTTTTATTCTCCTCTATGAACTTATCTAATTCTTTTTTGAATCCTGTTATAGTCTCGGCCTTCACAACATCCAAAAGCTGCAATTATTCCAACAGCTGGAATTATTTTCTTAAATGAAAGTTTGAAAGCTTGTATTCCACAAAAGATAATATTTCCCTTCTCCTTAACTCCCTGCCCCCCTTTCCCATAGGGACCTAGTTGAAGAGATTACAAGATTTAAAAACATAAAATAATTCAGTGGTTCTCAAACTTTTGTACTGGTGACCCCTTTCACCTCTGGGTGCAACACCCCTTATAAATTAAAAACACATTTTTATACATTTGACATTATAAATGCTGGAGGCACAGTAGGATTTTGGGTGGAGGCTAACAGCTCATAACCCCCCATATAATAACCTCGCAACCCCCTGAGGGGTCCCAACCCCCAGTTTGAGAATCCTTGAAATAATTGAATGAACTGTGGTTCTGTTTTGAGATGAGGTCATTAAAGCTCATATACATCCATGAACAAATCAGGATACTGTTCTTGGAGTCCCATCCAGGCACCAACTCAATGCCTTACCCACCATGTATATCACTTACAGGGAGACTCCCTCCTCCATCTGGACAGACTTTAAAGGCACCTTGTAAAATCTCTCGCTCCAGTACCAAAGAACACAGCGGAGAAACAGACTATCCAACAAATTCTTGGACTGCATTGCAGACAACTTTTTATTTCAGAAGGTTGAAAAAGCTACTAGGGG
>NW_020664419.1:56029580-56075086 GCF_002925995.2 Terrapene triunguis | reverse complement strand
GAGGCAGACATAGATAGTTTCATCCTGAAGTGGTAAAGTTATAAGATATGAAAACAGTCTTAAAACATAAAGCATTAGGCAACCTTAACTGTAGGCAGCACTACCAGGTCTGTGTGTAAAATACACAAAAACAGTAAATCTATTAATGTTTCTGAGAACGTTTGAGGTTGCTTTGCCAATGCCAAATTTATAGGTTTGAGAGCAGAAAATTAAAGCAGTCATCTAAATTCAAAGTAGAATGATATTCTACATTTGTTATTGCTTTATATATCCAGTATTCATCAGAGCTGATCTTTGTGAGCCAGAATAGGTGAAATCTTACCTGATCATATCCTTTCTACTAGCAGCACCTCCCACAATTCTGAGACATGAGGTATTCCCCTCTTGTCTGCAATTTGCAGGGGCAGTTCAACATTGAAACATAGCCCCTACTAATCCCCTCCCCTTCTCCAGCTTGCTGCCAGATGATTCATTAAAAAGCTATGGAAAAGCTTTAGAATGTGGTTAGTAACAATAATTCAATGTCAAGCAGTAAACTATGTACAGTAGGCTAAGTAGCCCACAAATAGTAGATATAAAAAGTTAAAGTTTGTTCCTTTGGCTAATGAAGCCATACCAGGGAGGGTAGAATCATGGAAGACATTTCTAGCAGCAAGAAAGTTATCATGTAAAAAATTTCCCATTTTGTAGCCCAGTATCTGAGACATATGTGAAGTAGTGAGCAGTGAAAATAAATAGAGATGGATAAAGTAGTAGAATGAAATAGGGAGAGTCCCCCACAAAATTAATTGCCAAAAGGGCAAACTGTTTCTGGATCACCAAATGTAGCACCTGCTTGGCAAAGGATGCCTGTGCAGAGGACAGAAAGTCCATTTTCTAGTGTCTGTTATGTCTTAACTGATTAAGAGCTTCTGGAACAAATCACACAAAGTATATAGTTTTAAAGTAAGATTCCATAGATCACTGGTTTAATCCAGTAGGTCACAGCATGCAGCTTCTCTGGTTGTAGCTAACTGAACCTCCCCTAGTCAAAATGAAAGTGTGGAATGGACTAAAGTGATCCAACTGCTATACTTATTCTAAAAAAGACTGACACAAATAACAGAATGGATTCTCCATAAACACTAGCGTCTAACAAACAGAAGTTAATAGAGGCCCATGTGGCTGCCCTACAGATTTCCTCAGTGGAAGCACAGATTTGTGACTTCATAAGTAGAAAGAAAGATCTTGTGCCTTGATTACCTCAGGAACAGGTGAACCTGATGCCTTGTCTGTCTCTATAATGCATAACTTGACCAATCTGGTCACAGTTTGGACACCTAGAGGCGAGCCTTGGCACTGCAGGCAGGGCCGACTCTAGGCACCAGCGTTCCAAGCATGTGCTTGGGGCAGCACTTCTGAAGGGGCGGCATTCCAGCCCTTTCGGGGCGGCTCTTTTCAAGGAGCGGCACTCTGTGGTTTTTTTGTTGTTGGTTTTTTTGCTTCTGTGGCGGCACTCTGGGTTTTTTTTGCTTAGGGCGGCAAAAATCCTGGAGCTGGCCCTGACTTCAGGTGAAAGGAAATGATCTTGTCAATTCAGTGCACTTAAAACAGATCTTTGGTGTTCTATGAACATCCAGATTATGCCACCGTTTTTCTTCAGGATATTGTGGCTTTGGACTGAATGACAGGACTACCTTCTGTGAGGAATAGAAAGAGTTTACTTTTGGCAAGAAGATTCTGGGGTCATGATGAATTTCCTGTCTGGATAAAGCTGCCAACTCCAAAAAACTCATCTTGCAGATGTGATAGTGACCAAGAAACAGGTTTTGTCGGATAGACAGAATGGTGTGACTAATGTTCATGATTCAAAACTGTGTGTGGCAGGGCTTCTAGCACCAGTGGGTCCCATATACAAAAGATTTGTCTAACAACAGGGCTAGCCAGTCCGACTGGTCTGAGAGATCTGGGTACTTGAGGATTATCTGCCAACGAACCCAGAAGACCTGGTGTGTAAGATGCTACATATATCTGACACCTAGCATGCAACAGTGGTGGGCTGGGATCCTTTTTCCCCACTATCTTGAAGAAAGCCCAGAATAGCTGGGATGCCAGGGTCCTTGGGGCTTCTGTTGTTTCCTGACATGCGCTAAGCCTAATCCAGATGGGGCAGTAGGCCTTTAGTGTTGAAGCCTATGTAGAGAAGAGTCAAGTCCCAACAACTTTGGAGGACAGACTGAATGCAATTAATATTCCCTCTCAATAGCCATGCTATCAGCGGTAGACATTTTGGGTCTGGATGAAGGATAGGGTGTTCGTGAGGGGTTTTGGTCTCCGATAGATGCCATGGGTGTTCTAGTGCCAAGATTACCAAAACTGAAAACCAGTGTCCTGGAATGATCACCTTTGCTATTTCTCACCTTATCTTCTGACCTTCTCTAGAAGAAATAGATATGCATAAAGAAGGCCCTGTGGCCGCCTGTGTGAATTCTTAGAGGCCGTGCTACCACATCTGGTTTTGCCACGTAATCTGCAGTTCCAGGTTCCCCTGGCAGAGGAGAGCTCTCCTTCCTCAGTAGAAGAGAGTGCTTGAGTCAGTTCTTCTATTTCTTTCCTTTTCATTTTTTTGGCCCTTTTCATCTGCTTTGCAGGAGTTGCCACCCAGCCCTAGCAGGGTCTCTTGTGACACTTTATCTAGTGCCTTCAGTCGCTTAGATATGTCTTTTTTTTGTGTCCTCCACCTCAGAGTCACACACTCCATGCTGGGGAGGTGGGGCCTCATTGCTCGAGTCCCTGGGTTTGTTTCAGAAGGGGAGCTGTGTACCAGCCCAGAGCACTTAGGACTCACTTCAATATTTGTGGGGGCATGAGATAGCCCTTAAAGTTTTTTCTCTCCCTTCTGGCCCAAGTCTACCACAGGACTTGGCCCCTGAACTGGTAGGCTGGTATCCTCCTGACCCTTGGATTGCCTCCTTGACATGGTCTGCTGCTCCTGATTAGGTCTTTCCACACTGGAGTTGTGGCTCCTTAGGACAAATAGGGACCAGACACGTCTGGACAGCTCTACAGGGCCATGCCCTGGTAGTAAGAGGGTCAGCAGCTGTGAACATGGGAGCATAATTTGCGCTCTGAAGAGCCTGTACGTTTTGCCTCACATATGGACACTGCTTCGGTTTAGCTCTTCAAAGTTCCACAACCAGCTAAGAAGCTGCAGCACCTTTTCCAAAAACACTTAGCTTGTATCCTAGGAGAATACCTGGGCTTCTGTTAGGCACTTAAATCTGTCATGCAGTTATAGCTCCTTCCACTCATGCTTGTGGCTAGTACGCAGGCAAGTGGAGTACATGATAGAGAAGGTGTCATAAGGAGATCGCAAAAGAGGCATGTGCTAGAAGGGAATATGTGGTAGAATAAGGTCAAAAGAAGCCAATGCCTGAGGAGGAAGGGGGGAGAAAACCTCAGCATGCATGGATTTAGAATCCGTGTTGGCTGACTGCTCTCATACTCAAAGAAAGTGCCCATTTAGCATCTCACAAAAAATAACCAAGAATTTTGGCTGGCGAGCCCACTCATTGTCTGGAAGGATAGTCATCACCAGACTCCCCTCCTTGGAAGTATCTGGACATGTTTAACACTCAGAGGATGCTTTTCCTGCATCAGTGAAGATTACAGGTACCACTTAAGAGTTGGAATTACAGTAGAACCTCAGTTTCACAAACTCCAATCTTACAAATGACCAGTTATACAAACCATTTATCCTCAAGGGGTGGAGAGAAGAGCACAGTCTCACTAAACCTGAAATCCAGGCATGTAATGGTGAGTGAGTGCTGCAAGCCCATTATTCATTTGCCTCAGCGGGTGGGAAAGAGGTGGGTGAAACTTGGACTCTGCCCCAAACATGCCAGCCAGCTGAAGGGGCACATGAAAGGTAGTAATTTGCTATTGTCCAGGACCAAATACAGCCAGGAACAAGCAGGAAGAAATCTGGCTTGAGGCATAATTGCTACCTTGCACCCTCCAGTCTAGCCCCTACATAATTAGTAGGGCTGTCAAGCAATAAAAAAACTTAATCGCAATTAATCGCATTGCTAAACAATTTATTTAAATATTTTTGAGGTTTTCTACATTTTCAAATATATTGATTTCAATTACAACACAGAATACAAAGTGTACAGGACTCACTTTACATTTATTTTTTATTACAAGTATTTGCACTGTAAAAAACAAAAGAAAGTATTTTTCAATTCACCTAATACAAGTACTATAGTGCAATCTCTATCATGAAAGTTGAACTTACAAGTTTAGAATTAGGTACAAAAAAACTGCATTCAAAAATAAAAATTTAAAACTTTTGAGCCTATAGTCCACTCAGTCCTATTGTTCAGCCAATTGCTCAAACAAGTTTGTTTACATTTGCAGGAGATAATGCTGCCCACTTCTTGTTTACATCACCTGAAAGTGAGAACAGGCATTCTCATGGCACTGTTGTAGCTGGCATTGCAAGATATTTACGTGCCAGATGCACTAAAGATTCATATGTCCCTTCATGCTTCAACCACCATTTGAGAGGACATGCATCCATGCTGATGATGGGTTTTGCTCAATAACAATCCAAAGTAGTGCGGACCAACGCATGTTCATTTTCATTATCTGAGTCAGATGCCACTAGCAGAAGGTTGATTTTCTTTTTTGGTAGTTCAGGTTCTCTAGCTTCCACATCGGAGTGTTGCTCATTTAAGACTTCTGAAAGCATGCTCAACACCTTGTCCCTCTCAGATTTTGGAAGGCACTTCAGATTCTTAAACCTTGGGTCTAGTGCTGTAGCTATCTTTAGAAATCTTACATTGGTAACTTTTGTGTTTTGTCAAATCTGCAGTGAAAGTGTTCTTAAAATGAACAACATGTGCTGGGTCGTCATCATCCGAGACTGCTATAACATGAAATATATGGCAAAATGGGGGTAAAACAGAGCAGGAAACATAAAACTCTCCCCAAAGGAGTTCAGCCACAAATTTAATTAATGCATTATTTCTTTAACGAGCGTCATCAGCATGTAAGCATGTCCTCTAGAATGGTGGCTGAAGCATGAAGGGGCATATGAAAGTTTAGCCTATCTGGCACATAAATACCTTGCAATGCCGTCTACAAAAGTGCCATGCAAATGCCTCTTCTCACTTTCTGATGACATTGTAAATAAAAAAGGGCAGCATTATTTCCTGTAAATGTAAACAAACTTGTTTCTCTTAGTGATTGGCTGAACAAGAAGTAGGACCGAGCGGACTTGTAGGCTCTAAAGTTTTACATTGTTTTGGTTTTGAATGCAGTTATGTAACAAAATCTACGTTGCACTTTCACAACAAAGATTGCACTAAGTACTTGTATGAGGAATTGAAAAATACTATTTCATCATTTTTACAGTGCAAATATTTGTAATAAAAAAGACTATACACTTTGATTTCAATTACAATATATATGAAAATGTAGAAAAATACCCACAACATTTAATACATTTCAGCTGGTACTCTATTGTTTAACAATGCGATTAAAACAGTGATTAATCGTGATTAATTTTTTTGAGTTAATCGTGTGAGTTAACTGTGATTAATCCACAGCCCTAATAATTAGATTATAGGTAATATAATGGAAGTGAGCCAGGACTCTGTTAGAGCCAGTGAAAATTTAAATCACTGAAGAATCCACACCAAGAGGGCAGTCCCTCAGTTTGTTCTTGGTATCTCTCTAGAGAGCCATATAACATTGGACTTAACCACCTCTGTCCCACAGGACTATCCTTTTAGTCAAGAAATGTGACAATTAGTTCAGAAGGTATTTGATAATCATTGTGGGTGGGGGTGGTTGAGTCCTTCCACAAGTGTATTGGAATTTGTTCCAGTTGTACCACACTGTGAATCTGCTAATGACTGTCAGAAAATTCAGGTCCTTGCTGGACATTCCTAGGATTAGTTATTTAGCAGCCTTTCTACTCCTAGTAATCTGGTTTGCAGTAGCCTAGTTGAAGGACAGGCTGTCATTTTTTAAATGAGTACTGTGAATCTTTAGTCTTATTTTAAAGTACTATATAATGTAGAAAAAAATTGCCCACTCTTGATTATCTGTGGGATATGTGGACTCCACAATCTTATGTAGATATTTATTCTTGGGAGAAAACTAGGACTCATTGCATAACTATGTTTTTCCCCACCAAATTTTCTGATAGTAGCCTGCATACAACAACATCAGTTGGGGAACCACAGAGGCACAAGCCATTGGTACAAATTAAATATATTGTAATAAATGCAATTTTTGCTTGGTTCATCCACACACAGGACAGTAAATATCCTAACTGACCATAACACTGTATCAAAGTACCAATAGAATTGCTATTTCTTGCTCAAAACTAATACAATGTTCTACAGTTTACTGATTGTAACACCTAAAGATTCAACACAATGAGTCAGAGACCTGTACTTTTTCACTACATAAAATTTATTTTGATAAAAAAGTAGAACCAGTTCCTATTTTTAATCATAATTTATTAAACCAATCTGTGTTTTGTAGAATATACACTTTAGCATTAAGACAATTTCAATGAAATGACTATCTACAAAAATGAGTTTGATTGTTTTATTTTTCATGTCACCATACATGAACAAATGAAATTCATGTCTCATGAAAACATGTTTTACTCAGTATCTTTAAAAATGTACAGTTTAATAACCACTATGGTCTTAGATTTTCATATTTTTTTATTTCAAAAATAAAAGTCAGGTATTTTACTGCTGTATTTGTTACAGCATAAACTTAAACCATCCTACACAAAGTAAAAGGGTTGGAATAGGCATGCAGGCAACTTCTCATGTTGTCACATACCTTACATGTATCTAATGAGACACAGAAGCGGTGCATATTCATTTGCATTTTTCCAAATACTAAAATATTTACTGATGTAAGCAGAAAGCAACATCTTTAAAAACAAAACCAGTTCAAATGGCACAAAAAGTTAGCATTTGTATAAATAACTGGAGTTCCTGATTATGGAAGCAGGTACAGGGGATTCCAGTATTTTCCTTAGGGCTTTGCTCTTTGAAAGAATACCTGTATAAGAAAAAGAAAAAAAAAACACCACAATAGTATTTATACACAAGCCTTGCTAAAGCTTGAGGAAATACAGATTATACATATTCATAGTATGGTTAGAGTTAATGTCTTTACACTAATATGTGCACATTAATTTGAGGGGACTGATTGTCTCCCTGAAGCTCAACACAGAAGTGGTTCCATCTAAAAATCTATTGATGGTGGTACTCAAACTTTTTTGCAGTACAGAACAGCTATGATGAAGGGAAGTATTATCATACATATTTTAGAACCATGGCAGTTATGCCCTGCCTGTTCAAGTTATCAATTTGATACATAGGCCAAATGGATACCATCTCATTGGATATATGACCAAAGAAATCAAATGACAATTTAATAGTGTTTAAGTTGTTTGGAAGGAAAAAGAAAAAAAAATGGCCATTTTTAACTTTGCAGGTTGCAGTACACAAAACATCCATAGAATCATTTTGTTAAGTTAGAGCACCAGAGATATGTTCTCACTTGCCTTCAAATCACTATCATAAATCAGTGAAATATGTACATTGTAATAAGGAAACACACTGTACTTAAACTTACCTTTAAGTAATTTTTAAAAACTTTAGCATCAGGCTGCTGAAGTGCTTGACAAAACTCCTGTAAATGAGCAATGAGAATTAATATTTAAATACATTGTAACTAGATGGATAAACAAAATAAGTGCTTGAGATGCAATGAGTAACAGAAGTTTATATTTCAGCCACAGAATTGAAGTTCATATTTTCCCCACTATGCTCTCCCCCCCCCCCGCCCTTTTCTTTAAAAGAAGAGGTAAACTATGCATTTTACCGGCCAGTAAGGATGAATCATAGGTTTTGGCTCCCCTCAGATATGCTTCAGAGGAGAACAGATGTTTACAGTTTTTAGCAACCTATTTTACATTTTGAATGATAACAGAGCATAGATTGGAGGACTGAAGTCAGGAGGTCCATGGCTCTAAACTTGCCTTTGCATGACTCGTGGCACTGCAGTAATGTTATCTCCTCTGTTTCTCCTTAAAGTTTAATCAGGATAACACCTACCTCCCTAATTTTGTACAGTACTTTGAACATGTAAAGCACTACATGTGTTAAGTATTGTTAATATGAGTATTTCAAGATAAAGAGTCATTCTGTCCTCACTCTGTGGCACAATTCCTGACAAAGCAGTTACAACCTTGGATCAAAGGGTAAAGTATGGATATGTAAGAAGCCTTCCTTTATCTTTAGTATAAATTATCACACAAGTATTATTTATGCTGTTATGTCAACTGGTTTCACAATTTAAGTCACACTACGATGGTAAATACTATCTTCCAAAGAAGCAGGTCTGACCGCTTCAACCTCCAAGTTCACTCACAGATCAGAATTGACATCCTCTATTTCTACTTGGCACTCAACATCTAATCAAACTAGTTCACCCAGATAACATTTAGTGTATCTTTTAAAATGCCCTAATCACATTAACTGTTGAAACAATCAAGCTTGAAAAAATACTTTAATTGCTGAAAACACTATATCTCTTGTCTATTTTTAAGTGCAAGAATTATTGTAATGTACAAGAACCTTGTACATTAGTAAGACCAAAAACACTACAGAAAATTGATGCATTGAATTAATGCGATCTTTAATATAAAAATATTTCTGTACCCATTTTTATAAAATCAAAATTCCCTGTACTTTAATTTCTCAGATTTAAGTCTTATTAAAAAGAAATGATGGCTATGAAATGTTTATTTTTACTACCAATATGGTAGACACTTAAACTAGACTAACACTTGTAATAAGATCTATAGCTATATAGTTTTTACTCCAGAGATTTGGACTGTGGAAACATTCACAAATACTCAACCAAAATAATACTTAGAAGTACTTGTGCTTCCTAAGTATACATCAGTATCTCTGAGGGCAGAACCAGACAAAGCATACTAAGATGACATCTGGGCAACTCTAAAAGGGACTAAAATATTTTTTCAGTTGCCTATTCTGGGCAAATATCTTCACAAACACAAATGTTAACACCTTGCGGGTATCAAAATACTTGATTATTGGTTTCAGATGCATCTCTTGCTTCAGTCCTCCATCTAAATAAGTTTCCACCCAGATTCTTTTGGGAAGCTGGCTGCATAACTATAATTAATCTTTTACACTGGACTGAGGTTCTAATGACAGATGTTTTCTGAGGGAAGGCTTTAAATCACTGAGTTTAACGGCACTAAGTTGGTATTTGTACTGTCAGCTTGTGGATAGTTTTCCTGTATGCTGTATTTTAATTAGGGATGTAAAAGGTTAAACGGTAAGCATTAGGCTAACTGGTTAACCAAACTTAATCGTTAACCCCAGCCAAGCTGTGCCAGGCCCCACAGAACTACCTCGGTTAACGGTTAACCAGTTAAACTATATAATTTTAATAGTTTAACGGGTTAACTTTAACTGATATTTACATCCCTAATTTTAATAATATTCTTTTTGTCATGTTGTTTTAGTACTACATAGCAATTGTGTGAAAAGTAAAACAGGAAAAATTAAGCTTACCAACACGACTTTTGATATTGTCTTCAGTTTTCACTTTTAAATATTTGAAATACCAACTAGAAAAGGTTCCTACCTGGATTATTTCAGGAGCTACCTGCAGTGAAGGCAGATATTCTTGCTGAAGATAGTGAATGCATTCAGGGCCCTGGAAAAGATATCAAACCACAATTTTGCTTGGTCAAATGTAGCCTTATAAATTAACAATAAAAGCCATTAGGGATATGTTTTAGGGTATAAGGTAGTTTTAAGAAGAGTTAGTTAGTTTTGGCCCTTCATGGAGAAGGTATCAGTAGCAACAGTAGTACTCCAAGTAGCAAGTTTTATGTATTATAAGTAAGGATACAATTTAGTCACGGAGGACCCAGATTCTGAGACTTCACCAGACCTCCTTGACTTCAGCTGTCAGTGGCAGGGCCAAAACCAGGGCCGCCCCCCCCCCCCCCCCCCCCCCCGCCCCTGGCAGCTGCGGCCAGGGCCACACGTTCCCCCACTCCTTTTGCCTGTGCCAGAGCTGGGGCTGTGCTCCTGACGCACAGTGGTGGGGATGGGTCTGTCAGTCCCCCCATAGGGCTCCCGCTGTCATTCCTTCCCCAGCCCTCTTCCCCTGTTATTTTTAATAAAAAAGTCAGGACAGGTCATGGCTCCTGTGAATTTTTATTTATTGCCTAAGACCTGTCCATTACTTTTACTAAAAATAACCATGACAAAATCTTAACTTTAATTATAAGTTGTTGTAAAGTAAAAGATTTCTCCAAGTTTCAACATTAGTTATAAAGTTAAGAACCCCATTATATTTTAGTTTCATTTGTTAAATAGAATAAAACATGCGCTTTTAAAAAGAAACCCGGCTGAATTAAAACTGCAAGAGTAATGAAAGTTAAATGTTATGATAGCCAATTTAACTAGATGGACCTTAGGGCCTCCGTTTTGTCATACTTCATAACTCAGAAGTGTGCCGCATTAAGAGGAAATATATGCCTGCACATTTACCACACTATAGCTCCACCTTAAGTTACTGCTCCCACTAATGACAAAACTCGCTGGTTTCAGAATGATTGAGAAATTCAGCACCCGGATGTACTCCCCTAGAGACTGATGGCTAGTAGTCATCTCTGTAATAATCTTCTAAATGTATGCTGTTTTGTTAGGGCAAATGACATACATGTAATGTTACCAGGGATTTTGTGGCCATTTACCAAAAAAGGTACCTCCAATTCACTTATTAGCCCCGTGGTTGGAACTTACAATTTCGTTTGTTTGTGAGGTATAAGAAATAGAATCCAGATAATTCTCACATATCTATGTTGGCTTTGCAACATTGTGAACAAGAGTAACAAATAGTAAAAGCTTATTTTAGTCACTAAAATCTGCGTATCTGACACCGAATACACAGATCTGTCAAGAAAGAAAAAACAAAAACAAAAACACCAGTTACTAGCCTTTCCATAACTGTTGCTCAGAGATGTGTTGCTCATGTCCATTCCACATTAGGTGTGCATGTGCTGCATGCACTATTGCCAGACATTTTTCATTCAGCATCTGTTGAGCCGGCTCTAGCACCCTCTGGTGCCATGCCCTTATGTGTCGGTATAAGGGGCACTGCTGGCCCCACACCCTCTCAGTTCCTTCTTGCTGGCTAACTCCAACAAAAGGGTAGGAGGGTGGGCCATGGAATGGACACAAACACCACATCTCGAAGAACACCACCACACTTCACTTATGGAAAGGGTAGTAACCATTATTTCTTCAGGTGCTTGCTCATATCCATTTCACGTTAGGTGACTCACAAGCAGTACAAAGGAGGAGGGCTCAAAATTCATGGACATGCGGATTGCAACACGGCTCTCCCAAACCTGGCATCATCTCGAGCCTGCTGGGTGATAGTGTAGTGAACGGAGAAGGTATGCACTGACGACCAGGTTGCAGCCCTGCAGATCAGGACCTGAGTCAGAAATGTCGCCAATGAAGCCTGAGCTCTCGTTGAATGAATTGTCAAGATAGCAGGAGGTGGGATGCCCGCCTGCTTGTAGCATGCCTGAATAGAGGAGGCTATCCTGGATGAGATTCTCTGGGCTGATTTCATACTTTCTGCTATTGGCACGAAGAGTTGTGCAGATCTACAGAATGGCTTGATCCTCTCAGTATAGAAGGCTACAGTATGTCTAATGTCCAACGAGTAAAGCCGCTGCTCTTCTGAATTCTTGTGCAGTTTTGGGAAGAAAACTGGCAGGAAAATGGCCTGGTTACTATGGAACCACCTTTGGAAGGAAGCCAGGTTGGGGTACAGTTGAACCTGGTCTTAAAGAACACTGTGTACGGTGGTTCTGATGTAAGGGCCCTGATTTCCAAAACCTTTCTGACTGAGATCATCACTACCAGGAAGGCGACCTTCCAGGAGAGAAACAGCAGAGGGCATGGGCAGCAGGTATAATAGGCACGGGGAGGCTGAGCTGCAGCCGCTGGACCTCCAGTTGTGGGGTTTGGGGGAAAGTTTTTGATTTATTATGCCATACGTGCTACTGCCTCCTCAGTCGCCCCAGAACCTGCATGGGGCATAGCAAAAGCTTCTTCCAGGGAAGAGAGACGCACGCTTTTCTCCAGGTGTCTGGGGAGGGGAGGTGCAGCTGCAGCTTGCCCGGGACTCTGGGCAAGGGAGCTCAGGGCTTCGGCCAGCTGAGGGCTCCTCTGGGCAGGTGGAGGGGTGGGGGAAGGGTCTCAGGGCTTCAGCCGACTCGAGGCTCCCCCAGCCGAGGGGGGGGGGAGGGGGTTGGTGTGTGTGTGTGTGTGTGTCTGTCTGTCTGGGGGCTTCAGCTGTGGAGGGTGTCTCGGGGCTCCTCTGGGTGGGATGGTGAGGGAGTGTCTTAGGGTTCCGGCCGGCTTGGGGCGGGGAAGAAAGGGGCAGAGCCGGGGCCAGCCTCCCCAAAGTGGGGCTCCACCCGCCGCCCATGGCTGAGGGCCTATGAGTCTTGAGAGGACCAAGTTTAAATCCCACAGTGGAATTGGCTTGCAAATTTGAGGGTAAAGCCTTTAAGAAAGCGAATGGACATCTCATGTGATGAGACTGACCTGCAGCTCACCAGAGGGTGGAACGCTCAGATTGCTGCTAGGTCGACCTAGATATATGCGAGGGCCAGACCATGTTGTTTCAGATGGAGCAGGTATTCCAGTACAGATTGAAGGGAAGACCCAGTTGGAGAAAGATCTCATTGGGAAGACCATACCAAGAAATGTTTCCACTTAGCCAGGTAAGTAGCTCTAGTAGATGGCTCCCTACTACCTAGCAAGACCTGGTGGACTTGCTCTGAACAGGAATCTGAGGGTAGCCCTGGAGTCCTTCAGACCATGGAGCTTTGTGTCCATTTGCTCTGACAGAAGAGAGGTACCCTTGAATGGGAGGTTTTGGATCAGTTGTTGAACCGCCAGTAGGAGCCCAGAGAATTGAAGCCATGAGCCCAGAGAATTGAAGCCATGAGCACTACCCCATGACCACTGCAGAAGCCATCCTTCTGGTTGCCCCATCAGCTGCATCCAAGCCCACCTGGAGTGAGGCTCTGGCTACGTTCTTTCCTTCCTCTAAGAGGGTGGAAAACTCTTGGCTGGAGTCCTGAGGCAGCAAGTCTTTAAACTTCACCATACAGTCCCACATATTGTAATCATACCTCCCAAGCAGGGCTTGTTGGTTAGAAATACGAAGCTAAAACCTGCCTGTTTGTCAGAAAAATTTATTCAACGGGTCTAGCTTTTTTAAGTCCTTCTGCTTGGAGGTAGCGCTTGTCTGGTCTTGTCTGTCCCTCTTATTGGCCTCTGAGACCACTAGGGACCTGGGAGAGGGGTGAGAATATAAGTATTCATATCCCTTTGTCGGTACATAGTATTTCTTCTCTACCCTGTTTGGAGGTGGGAGGGAGAGAAGATGGGGTCTCCCATAGGGCTCTGACTGGACCTATAGCAAAGCCTCATTAATGGGTAGGGCCACTTTGACATTTTGGCTGCAGCAGCCCCATCTAATGAGGCTATGTGAAGACTCCTTGAGAACCTTGACCTCTAGCCCTAAGTTAGTAGCTATCCTCTTTAGAAGCTCCTGATGGGCTCTAAAGTCATCTTGAAGTAGCAAGCTGCTCGGCCCCTCCCTCATCTGGGGAGAAGGAAAAGGTCTGAGCCGGAGGGGGAGTTTCCTCCTCTTCTTCTGCCCTGATTACATCCCCTGGGCCCACATCTTGCGTGTCGGTATTGGAGAAGGGTCAGGTGCCGAGCCCAGCAGGGCATGGACCTTCCTCTCGGATGCAACTGAGTAGGACCAGTGGGATGGCAGTCCCAGTACAGGAGAAGTCCCCACAGATTTCAGAACGGCCACCGGACCTGCATCGGCCACTGTCCTCCAGGCCAGGTACCAATGGGGGGGTCCGCACGGGGGTCCGGTGGGATGTAGATGGGTAGTGATGGCGGCTCTTAGGCTGGGTGTAGGGCTTCACCTCCAACTCCGAAGAAGCATCCTCCTGAGGTGACCAAGGGGGGTGGTACTCCTCGCTTCCGCCAGTCGGTGCCGCGGGTCCAGGAACCAGTGCCAAATTGTGAAAGACCTCATAGATGATAGAGGGCCCCAGTGCCAGGTATGTGCTCGGAGCCACATGCTCCCTTCTGCTGGTCATGCTCAGAGCCAGTGGTTGTTCCATTGGGATCAGGGGTACTGGGAGTGATAGTAAGGCCTGGTCTACACTATGACTTTAATTCGGATTTAGTAGCGTTAAATCGAATTAACCTTGCACCCGTCCACACAACGAAGCCATTTATTTTGAAATAAAGGGCTCTTAAAATCCATTTCTGTACTCCACCCCGACGAGCGGAGTAGCGCCAAAATCAATATTGTCATTTTGAATTAGGGTTAGTGTGGCCGCAATTCGATGGTATTGGCCTCTGGGAGCTATCCCACAGTGCACCATTGTGACCGCTCTGGACAGCAATCTGAACTCTAATGCACTGGCCAGGTAGACAGGAAAAGCCCCCCGAACATTTGAATTTTATTTCTGGTTTGCCCAGGGTGGAGAGCACAGGTGACCACAGATAGCTCATCAGCACAGGTAACCATGCAGGCCAATAATCGAAAAAGAGCACCAGCATGGACCGTACGGGAGGTACTGGATCTGATCGCTATATGGGGAGAGGATTCAGTGCTAGCAGAACTTCGTTCGAAAAGACGAAATGCCAAAACTTTTGAAAAAAATCTTCAAGGGCATGATGGAAAGAGGCCACAATAGGGACTCAGATCAGTGCCGCGTGGAAGTCAAGGAGCTCAGACAAGCCTATCAAAAAAACAAAGGAGGCAAACGGTCGCTCCGGGTCAGATCCGCGGACATGCGGCTTCTATGCCAAGCTGCATGCAGTTCTAGGGGGGGCTGCCACCACTACCCCACCTCTGACCGTGGATTCCGAGGCGGGGGTAATCTCATCAGCTACAACTGAGGATTCTGCGGATGGGGAAGAGGAGGAGGAGGACGACGAGCTTGCGGAGAGCACACAGCACTCCGTTCTCCCCAACAGCCAGGATCTTTTTCTCAGCCTGAGTGAAGTACCCTCCCAACCCTCCCAAGCCAGTATCCAAGACCATGACCCAATAGAAGGGACCTCAGGTGAGTTTACCTTTTAAAATATAAAACATGGTTTAAAAGCAAGCGTTTTTTAATGATTACTTTGCCCTGAGGACTTGGGATGCATTCGTGGCCAGTACAGCTACTGGAAAAGTGTTAACGTGTCTGGGGATGGAGCGGAAATCCTCCAGGGACATCTCCATGAAGCTCTCCTGGAGGTACTCCAAAAGCCTTGCCACAAGGTTTCTGGGCAGTGCAGCCTTATTCTGTCCTCCATGGTAGGACACTTGACCACGCCATGCTAGTAGCAAGTAATCTGGTATCATTGCATGACAAAGCCTGGCAGCGTATGGTCCCAGTGTTTGCTGGCATTCAAGCAACATCCGTTCTTTATCTCGCTGTGTAATCCTCAGGAGAGTGATATCACTCATGGTAACCTGGTTGAAATACGGGAATTTAATTAAGGGGACAGAGGTGGCCGTTCCTACTGGGCTGTTTGCCTGTGGCTGAAAAGAAATCCTTCCCTGCAGTTAGTCAAGCGCGGGGGGCGGGGGGGAATTGGCCCTGAGCTTTTCGTGTTTGGCTAGCAGGGATCTTCCCTGATACCAGCAACGCGGTGGGGGGAGGGGCACAGCGATCATCCCAGAGAATTGGATTGGGGGGCGGGGGGTTTAGTTTGTTTTCTGCTGCTGAAGGTTAACAGGAAAACCGCAGCAGTCAACGGGCTTTGCTTGGTATGTGGGAAAGGAGGGCACAAAAGCCGAAAGACAATGGCTTACCATGGCCGCATGCAAGCTGAATTCTGTTGCCCGGACCTGTGTCTGTGATCTCTAACACAGAAGCCACAGGCACTCAATATTAAGATGGAAAATGCGACCTTGTACTGAAATCACACGTGCTATGTAATGTGAATAGTGTTGTTCACCCTGAAAGAGTATAAGCATTGTTCTGTAAAATGTATCATTTTAAAAACTTCTCTCCTTTTTTCATCCCTCCCTCCAGCAGCTGCAAGTTTTTCAAGCCTCCCTCCTCCGTACCGGAGGCTCTCTCAGATAAGGCGGCGGAGAAAGACGACGCGAGACGAGATGTTCTCGGAAATAATGGAATGCACCCGCAATGAAAGAGCTCATTTGAATGAGTGGAAGGACACGGTATCTAAATACAGGAAAGATGCCAGTGAACGTGAGGTCATGAGGGACGCTCGAGATGAGAGGTGGCAGGCTGCAACGCTGGGGCTGCTGCGTGATCAAACGGACATGCTCCGGCGTCTGGTGGAGCTTCAGGAAAGGCAGCAGGATAACAGACTGCCGCTGCAGCCGCTGTATAACCTCCCTCCCCCCTCACCATGTTCCATATCCTCCTCATCCAGATGTGTAAAAACGCGGGGGAAGGAGGCTCTGTGCACCCTCCCACTCCACCCCAGTGGACAGCCCAACCAAAAGGCTGCCATTATATTGAATTTTTTCAGTGGCCTTTTACTTCCCTCCTATCTTCCTCCCAAACCTCACCCAGGTTACCTTGTCGGTTCTCTCCCTATGTTTATAATCAATTAATAAAGAATACATGATTTTTAAACGATAGTGACCTTATTTCCTTTAAAAGCAAGCTGTGATTTAAGGGGGGAGGGTGGTTTGCTTACAGGGAATAAGTCAATCAAGGGGGCGGATTTTCAAACAAACAACTTTCACACTGTAGCCTGGCCAGTCATGAAACTGGTTTTCAAAGCTTCTCTGATGCGCAGCGCTTCCTGGTGTGATCTTCTAATCGCCCTGGTGTCTGGCTGCGCATAATCAGCAGCCAGGCGATTTGCCTCAGCCTCCCACCCCGCCATAAAGGTCTCCCCCTTACTCTCACAGAGTTTGTGGAGCACACAGCAAGCAGCAATAACAATGGGGATACTGGTTTGGCTGAGGTCTGACCGAGTCAGTAACGAGCGCCAGCGACCTTTTAAACGGCCAAATACACATTCTACCACCATTCTGCACTTGCTCAGCCTGTAGTTGAACAGCTCTTGACTCCTGTCCAGGCTGCCTGTGTATGGCTTCATGAGCCATGGCATTAAGGGGTAGGCTGGGTCCCCAAGGATAACTATAGGCATTTCAACATCCCCTACGGTTATCTTCTGGTCCGGGAAGTAAGTCGCTTGCTGCAGCCGTTTAAACAGAGTAGTATTCCTGAAGACACGAGCGTCATGAACCCTTCCCGGCCAGCCCACGTTGATGTTGGTGAAACATCCCTTGTGATCCACAAGTGCTTGCAGCACCATTTAAAAGTACCCCTTGCGCTTTAGGTACTGGGTACCCTGGTGCTCCGGTGCCAAGATAGGGATATGGGTTCCATCTATAGCCCCACCACAGTTAGGGAATCCCATTGTAGCAAAGCCATCCACTATGACCTGCACATTTCCCTGAGTCACTACCTTTCGTAGCAGCAGCTCAGTGATTGCTTTGGCTACTTGCATCACAGCAGCCCCCACAGTAGATTTGCCCACTCCAAATTGATTCCCGACTGACCGGTAGCTGTCTGGCGTTGCAAGCTTCCACAGGGCTATCGCCAATCGCTTCTCAACTGAGAGGGCTGCTCTCATCTTGGTATTCTGGCGCTTCAGGGCAGGGGAAAGCAAGTCAAAGTTCCAAGAAAGTGCCCTTACGCATGCGAAAGTTTCGCAGCCACTGGGAATCGTCCCACACCTGCAACACTATGCGGTCCCACCAGTCTGTGCTTGTTTCCCGGGCCCAGAATCGGCGTTCCACGGCTATAACCTGCCCCATTAACAGCATGATCTCCAAAGCACCGGGGCCCGCGGTTTGATAGAATTCCATGTCCATGTCCTCATCACTCTCGCCGCCGCGCTGCCGTAGCCTACTCCTCGCTGCCTGGTTTTGCAGGTTCTGGTTCAGCATAAACTGCACGATAACACGCGAGGTGTTTACAATGTTCATGACTGCTTGTCTTGAGCTGAGCGGGCTCCATGATTGCTGTGTTATGGTGTGCACTGTTCACCCAGGAAAAAGGCGCGAAATGGTTGTCTGCCACTGCTTCCCTGGAGAGGGGGGAGGATGTACCCAGAACCACCCGCGACAATGTTTTTGGCCCCATCAGGCACTGGGATCTCAACCCAGAATTCCAATGGGCGGAGGAGACTGCGGGAACTATGGGATAGCTACCCACAGTGCAACGCTCCGAAAATCGACGCTAGCCCCGGTACATGGACGCACACCGCTGAATTAATGTGCTTAGTGTGGCCGCATACATTCAACTTTATACAATCTGTTTCCAAAATTTGAATTATATAAATTCGGATTAATCCCGTAGTGCAGACATAGCTTAAGTCACCGGCCACTGCAAAGGCCTCCAGGTGGAAGGCACTGTGATGACTTCTTGGTCTCCAGAGGAGGTCCCACACTGGCCCCCTGCGAGTAGTGTGGAGTTGACACTGGCGCTAGGGGCCGGGGACAGAGGAGCGGCCTGATGCACATCACACTCCACTGCCGTCCCCGTTTGTCCTTGCTCAGCACTGGGGAGACATTCTCTCTTGGATTGCTGTTTCTTATGCTTCTTCCTCAGCATTGGAGATGGAAATGGTGCTGAGAAACATGCAGTGCCAGAGGGGCGCTTTGCACCAAAGCTGAGGTGTTCGGAAGACTAGCTCTCAGTCTAGCCTTTCTTTGTACAAGGTGTGAAGTCCTGACAGATTTCACAGCACTCAAATGTGAGCCTCTCTCAGACACTTCAGACAACGCAAGTGCGGGTCACTCACCAGCACAGGCTTGCCACAGAAGGCACAAGGTTTGAAGCCAAGGGACTGGGGCATGCCCAGCCCCAGGGCGAAGAGAGCCCCTCTATGCTAAGAGAGGGAGACTATCTGCACTAATACTATTTACTCTATTTACGCTACTACTAAACAAACTAATAAAACAAAGCTGAAGAGAAAACCACTGAATAACGCCTTGCCGAAGCAACAGGAGCTGTTCCATCAACTGTCACGGGCGGTAAGAAGGAATTGAGAAGGTGAGGGGCCAGCAGTGCCCCTTATACCAGTGCATAAGCACGCAGCACCAGAGGGCACTAGAGTTGGCCTGACAGATACCACTTATGGAAAAATCTCTGGCGATGATGCATGCGACGTGCGCACAACTAACATGAAATGGACATGAGCAAACACAAAGAAGAACATGCCATTTTTAGTGACTTTACAGCATGAAACTACTTTAAGCGAAGAGATCTGCTAAAGAATATAATTATTTCAAAACCACAGATCCCTTGCACTTGGTGTAATTATTGTACTGAGTAACAGAGTAATTCACCACCACTGGATTAAAATTGATTTAAATAATAATTTTTGAACAAACAAATTCAGTTATTTTGTGACAACTTTAAAGGTTTTACAACAACAACATAAAGAGGAACAAAACACAACATTCATTCCAGTCAGTGATTTCTGTTAACTCCCCTGGAATTAATCTTATTCTTCTCTCCACATAAAGACACTTACTAGCTTCTGGAGATTAATTTAATTCCAAGAAACACCTTTAAGAGAAACATTTAGTTTTACAAACCTTACCCTTTTGAGATGAATTGTTTTTAATGTCACTGCACATTCCGATAAAGCCTGCAGGGGAGGAAAAAAAAAACACCCTTAAGATTTCAACCCAAACACACTCTTGTCAGTAACTAGTATTGAATGTTAACTTTTGTTAATACCATACATTTATGTTAGGGACTCAGTCCTGAAGTCGTCTGCATACAGATCTTTCACTGAAATCAACTTGAGTTCTAAGTGCAGGAGGACCTGCAGAATTAGGCACCCTCAAAAGAATGACCATCTAATTGTTTTACATAAATGAAAAAGCTTTTGTGTTATCAGTCAAATCAATTCTTTGTTGTATGTATATTTCAACTTCTAAACGTTTTCATGTGTATGTTAAAATAAATATTTCATAATACGTACCAATACTGTCTGTGCATCTGCCAAGTCAAAAGTTTGTTTTAAAGGCGCTAAGAAACATGCAGGGACAATGTGCTTGTAGACAAAGTCTGCAAAACCTACTGGTCCATCTTTGCCCCCTGGGGGGAGGAGGGGGAAAAAAAAAGAAGAAGCACTGTTCAGATTTTATCCTTCTAACAATTACTGATCATAAACCTGTCAGAATATGAATGCAAACTTACCCCAAAGCTCCACCAGCTTAGAAAGAATAATAAAGCATGTTTTCTGTGCAATAGGATCTGGATAGTCCACTGCTCCTTGGATGATAGTGAACAACACACGTTCCACATTCTCTGCATCTACAATAGATTACAGTAAATTAGATTTTTAGTATGAAAGATAAAACTAACTTGAGTTCTCCACCATGAACAGAGAAGACCTAATTTTTCAAGCCTTTGAGACTCCATCACACAAAGGGCAAAACAGTTTGTTATGTAATTCTTATTTAAAGAGGAAAAGATTTGAAAAGTGATTTTCAATTTACAAAATGTTATAACAGCATATAGACAACTTCGAAATACTCTACCAACTTAAATGACAAACAGGTTTCTATGGAGACAGGTTTCAGAGTGGTAGCCATGTTAGTCTGTATCAGCAAAAACAACGAGGAGTCCTTCTGGCACCTTAGAGACTCAAATTTATTTGGGCATAAGCTTTCGTGTCCCTTGAACAGATATAGGTATATAGATATCTATTCAAGGGACACCATCATCAGACCTAACCACATCAGCCACACCATCAGGGGCTCGTTCACCTCCACATCTACCAATGTGATATATGCCATCATGTGCCAGCAATGCCCCTCTGCCATGTACATTGGCCAAACTGGACAGTCTCTACGCAAAAGAATAAATGGACACAAATCTGACATCAGGAATTATAACATTCAAAAACCAGTAGGAGAACACTTCAATCTCCCTGGACACTCAATAGCAGACTTAAAAGTGGCAATTCAACAAAAAACCTTCAAAAACAGACTCCAATGAGAAATTGCAGAACTGGACTTAAGGTACAAACTGGACACCATCAGATAGTGCCTGAATAAAGACTAGGAGTGGATGGGTCACTACAAAAACTAATTTCCCCCAGCTGATACTCACACCTTCTTGTCAACTGTTTGAAATGGGCCACCTTGTTTACACTGGCCTCATTAGCACTACAAAAGTGATTTCCATCCCTTCTTGTCAACTGTTGAGAATAGCCCACTTCCACCTTAATTGAATTGGCTCGTTAGTACTGACCCCCACCCCCCCACTTGGTAAGGCAACTCACATCTTTTCAAATGCTGTGTATATATACCTGCCTACTGTATGTTCTACTCCATGCATCTGATGAAGTGGGTTTTAGCCCACGAAAGCTTATGCCCAAATAAACTTGTTAGTCTCTAAGGTGCCACAAGGACTCCTCGTTGATTTGAGGTTTCTATGGAATAATTTATAAGATAGCTATAAAATGTATTCTCTAGCAACATCTTGGTTCATCATGTTTTTATCAGTAATAAATGTTTATGATTGATAGAAATAAGATTATAAACTGCTGAGATATAGTCAGAATAAATTCCTCTTGGTTTTTGAAAAAGCTAATCAATACACTGGCAAACTAATATGCAAAGTAAGAACTTTGTTTGGTCTTGATAAAAGAACTGTTGTAACAAGTTCTATGGTTGTCTGACTGCCAGATCCATATAATAAGATATTATGTATTTTTTACAAAAAAACACATGTAATCTGCTGAAGTGTACATTTTTAATAGAACTCTCTAGAAATCCCTGAACCTGCAAGGACCCTTGGAGTGGAAATGTTGACAGTTCCCATGGAGGAAGATGCTAAGATAACTGAAAAAAGATCCTTCCCAAAGAAGCAAAGTTTAACTAGACACCAATGGGGAGATGGATTTCTTCTGAAAGCGTTAAAACTGTCAGCTCAAAAAGTTCACCAGTTCAAAAGTAGCTATGTGAAATGGACCATTATAAAGTGAGCCAATTTCACTTCTAATAAGAAGGAAATTGAAAAATTATAATGGTAAAAGTTACAAGTACCCAAGGTGATGTCATGTCTCACAATACTTATTAGACAGGTGTCATTTTTCATAAGTTCTTTCTGTTTGAAGTCAGGACACTGAACTTGGGGAGTGGGGAAAAAGGACAGAAACACAAGTTATGAAAGATGACAGGAAAATTCACCAGCATGTTGTCTGAAGTAAAGGTCTCCTGACAACGTTTGCTACAAAAAACATTTATAGCTACCAATCTTACATTTACGCTTAACACAAAAATTGCCATGCTGGATCTGGCCAGTGGTCTACCTAGTCCAGCATCCGGTCTCTGATAGTAGTCAGTGCCATGTGTAGCCCCATAGTGACAATAATGGAATAGCCTATTCACAGAAGTTTCTTCCTAAACACCAGCGTGTTGCTGGCTTACACTCTGATGTACAAGGATTTGATCATTTAACAATTGTAGATGTTCTCATTAGTAACAGTCTGATACTTCTTTTACCCAACTCTTGGCCTTAATAAATCTGGTAGCTCTATATTCCTCAGGTTAATCATGCACTGAATAAGTAGTACTTCCTGTCACTGGGTTTTGGTTTATTGCCTTTCAATGTTATATATGTTTCCCTGTTCTTGTATTATGAGAAAGGTAAAACCAAGAGAACAAGAATTTACATTCTCCGTTCCATTAGTTATTTTGTATCAATTGAACACATCTAGTGTTTTCAGTCTCTTCGTATGGAAGTCTTTTTGACCCTCATTTTTGTCACCTATTTCTGGATCTCTTTCATTTGTTTTTCTTTTTGAGAAAGCAACAAGAGCTGAACACAGTAATCCAGGTGATTGACAATGGCATTTTAAAATATCTTCAGTATTTGCTATCCTATCTTTTTTAAACATTCTAATGTTTTGTTTTCTCTTTTGACCTCTCCTGCACGTTTAGCAGAGGTTTATGTTGAGCTGTTCACAACTGGCACAGCCCTGCCCATCCCTCATTTCTACCTCTCCTCCCCAGTTGTTACAGCTAGTTTAAACTCAGCAATATTCTAGTTCTTTCCAACATGTATGGTGATACTTGTGTCAAAAACAAATTGCTCCCATTGCGTTGCCCCTATATACTTAGCTTTATTAAGATCCTTTGAAGTTCCTCAGTCTAAGTAAATGTCACCTGCATGTTTTCCCACCTCACTGTTTATTCCTCTTCCTCTAATAAATGTACTGGTTTCCTTAACCCATATTAGTACATATTTTTGCAGTCTTGCCTAGATGAAAATCTAAAGCTTTTCATGTTTTCATGCATTTCTTCTTTCAACCTGCTAAAGCTCCATTTAACAAAAGAATGTTTGAACAGATTCTGCACCAGTTAAGTCAACAGAACATATGAAATTGCCTTCAGTGGCAAGTGACCCCAAATTTTTGTGTGTCTGTTAATGATGGGAAACAGGTGTGGACTAGACACCCAGTGAGTCAAAATGAACCTCAGACATCAGGGGCTGAAGCGAAAACAGATGCTATTAGCAGGTAACCAAAGTAGAGGAAGGAGCAGCTCTAGTTTCTGCCCACTGATGTGCCATAGGGGCTGTGCTGACAGAGAGTGAGCTGTAAGACCATAAAAGATACTGGGGCAAGGTTATTCACTGTATTGCATACAACAGTTGGTCATAAGTGAAACATTTAATATAGCTGGCAAAGTGTATTTCCATAGAAAAACATTTGATGTGCTTGTATTACTTGTCTGAAATCTCACTCCACCACTCAAACAAATATTAAGTCACAAAACATTGCCAAAATAATCACTATAAAAATAGTTTACTCATATTTTATTTCAAAATGTTACAAACTAGAATTCTTGTTTAGATAGCCAAAATTAAGTATAATCCATTTAAGGCAGTGGATCCTACCTTAAATATTTAAATAGCATTTAGCAGGAATTGTGCTAATGGATTTTGGCAAACAAAACTGCTTGTTGTATTGGGTAAAAATGATTCATGGTGTGATCCCATGAGTGACTGCTCACCCTGATTAGCTATGACTTCACTCATTCCACTGCCAGTGACCGTCTGCAGGAAGGCAAAGTAACTTCTCCGTAACATTTGCTTTTCTAAAGCAGCAGATTGGTCATTTTCTTCTGCTGGACGAAGCAACACTTCAAAAATAGCATGAAGTAGCGGCATAAACATCTGTTGCAGAAATGGGGAAACCTGGGTCTGCAGAGGTTGGGGTGGGGTGAGGGGAGAAACAGTGTCAGCTGACAGCTCATTACAGAGACATTAAAATCTAGCACAGAAAAGAGATTCATTTTCATTAGCTTTTGTTGTCACTTCCAATAATTAAAAATAGTCAGGCACCATCCAAGTGTAGATATAAATACATAGGTAGAAGTGGTAGCCATGATATAGCATTCATCATGCACTGCTGACCATTAATCAATCCACCTCAAAAACTAGTCTAATATTTCAAATCTGAGTCATTTCAGACAGCTTATCTTTATTTAAAAAAGGCTTTTCTGAGAAATGGCTATTTCCCCCACCACTCATGTGAGATTCTCCCATCCTTCCTCCACCAGAATTATACTGAGGCTCAAGAGGAGAAATATTTAGTTCTGCACCAACAGACTTATCCATTCTTAGCCCTGCAGATTGTTAAATAGGAACTTTATCCTTCTGGAAAAGGGAGATTTTCAATTCTTCCAATGATACAAACAGCACTTGCTTCAAAATCCTGGAAAGCCTCAAGTTGCTGGATTGCAAAATCATGACATTTAAAATTATAGAAAATTTATTTTAGGTTATTTCTAAAAAGATTTCAAAATGTAGAAGTTGACACAAGAACAAAGTGGACCTCTATCATCAATCATCATCATCATCATCAGTGACACCCTTAACTTCAACAGTTTTCTTGGTTAAAGCCTGAAAATAGGTAAGAGGTCATCAGGTTACCTTAATTTCCTCCAATTTGAGGTTTCATAGACAGACATGACTGCTGGCAGAATAGAATTTTCAAAAATTGTTAGATGGAGGACCTTTTGGTGATATACGAGTGTCAAATTTGTTTTTCCTGCAGTCAGCAGTCCATAACAACTGATGTACAAGATTGTAGCTCAAGAGAGTGAAGACTCAAGGCTTTGACACTACTAAGTAATGCATCCACTCAAACCTCATGCCTATAATATATACCTACTACACCAGTCAGTAAATATGCACACCATCAGAAGGGTAGGGAAGTGAAATATTGTCTTTCTTGTCCATTAAACCTTAAGTCATTTTCCTACTTAGCGCTATGGTTTTTTAAAAATTAGGCACAGTTTTTATGCATTTACAGATACCAGCTGTTTAGGAAGATTTAAGTCAGTTACTGAGAAAGATGAATGATTAATCAAACTTAAAAAGCAATTGAAGATGAGAAAAAGCTGCATGTAATTAGAGTTGATGATAATGATCCTAAAGTTATAACAAGAATTGCCTAGTTTACTTCTTTTCATGGCTATATGCTTCCCCCATTATGCCTGACCCCAACATTTCATTCTTCTTTTCCTCAATTCATCGTAGGCCTTTACTGGGGTCAACAGGCAATCCCTATTTATCATAATTTATCCCACCCATATGGTTACTTAATTCCTTACTCTATCTGAAAAACCTAACAAGATACAACGCCAGTGTGGAAACACTTTCTCTTTCCCTAACCTCCCAAAACTTGCCATAATCTTTACATCCCATCACCATCACTCCATAGAGTTCAGAGTGTGAAATTCCCAACAGTGCTCCAGAGCCTAGATCCCCCATGCTCTAGTATATATTTCTGCCATGCCACCATGATAGCTCAAACATTTTTTCTCTGTAGTATTTTCATTTTCACACCAAACTCTGCCTTTTCGTATATTTAACAAGAAACCTTCAGCTGAAAGATTCTATACACCAGGGCTTCTCAAGCTTTTTCATACTGGGGCCAGATTTTGTAGACAGATGCTCCACGAGACAATCTCCCCTCCCATTCATGAATGCAACAACAATTGTGACACTGAAAAGTAATACTAGCCCAGTAATTTAATGTATTTTAGTTGTCCCATTCAATACAATTTAGCAATTTGAAATGAGGAGCCAGCACAATGTGACCAGCCACAGTTTGAGAAGCTCTCCAATTCAATAGTGAAAGTTTCTGTCACTCATTTACATACCAAACACATCTGCACACATTCCTAGACATTAGTTCTGCTCCAAAAACCCATGTTCCTACCTGTGTTTAAGAACTCTTCACTATTTGTGGACCCATCTTGTATAGTAGTGCGTTAAGTACCAGTGTATATTTTTGTATAACAATTACGCACCAAGTTCCTGTACACCAGTGTTCTCCACAAAATATCCACACATCGTATCTAAAACTTGCATACCTACCTGCATTTTTTTACATGTCTATATCTGTGTACATACCCGTAAATCTCGCTACAAAAAAGGAAAGGGACAGAAAGTTCACTTCAGGTTTAATCACTGTTGAGTGATTAGCATTTTTTCAAATTAATTTAGCACCATGGCATTTTGCCTATTCAATACTAACTTCATCACGGAAAACAAGTATCGTGTTTCTTAATATAAAAAGAGTGTTTTTAAGCAGTGAAATACCAAATCCAAAAGCTGTAGCTTTAAAAAAAAATATTGTTGCTTTTTGGGGTAATTACAGTTAAAGAAGGAATACCCCTTTAGTTCTTGGGAATTTACCAAAAGATATGTTCTTTCCCTCCTTCTCAAGCAGCTATTTACGAATAAAAAGCATTTACAGCTACAAAATAAAGCTTGAAGTACAATTCTATGAAGTTCAGGTTCCTCCACATACAATGACCCTTTTTCTAATGCCAGAAAGCAGGAGTTTAGAAGCCTCCCATCCCATAAACTGACAGACTCAGACCTTGAACTTAGCTGTGATTTGATTTATGAGAGGAATGAATTCTTGAAGGTCTTTTGCTTCGCAATCTTTGAGCATGTGTTCTGAGGCAGAAGGGATGAATGGAAGAACTTCTTCCTCTAGGCAAATAATCATGCGGTGAAGGAATGTGCGGACACCGCTTCTGATAACTTCCTTTTGTAACGGACAGCTGAGTGCTGGCAAAAATGTCTGTAAGCAGTCCAGGTATACTTCAGAGCAGCCACACTGCTTTACTGTCTGCTTGTTGCTGAAAGCTTTGCTGGTTCGGCTGTGCAAGCAAATGAACACAAAGTTCTCTATTAACTCACATTCCAATGGAAATAAAAAGCAACAATGCAGATCTAGAACAAGACTTACTTTAGATATTTAAGAACTCAAATGTACTGTTCAAACATTAAAATTTCCTGAAATGGGGAGCCAAACACTTAGGGCATCGAGTTTTTTTTAATCACTTATCAAATGTAATTTACTTCACACTAAAAAGAACAGCATTTTGAGATTTAAGTTTGAGTAAATTTATCATTCACAAATGGTGCCAAAATGGACAACACTAGAATATTCTCTTTATTTTAACTGAAGTTCTTCATAAGATGTTGCACGAGTCATTTAATGGTAAGTGCTTTGGTTTACTAGAAATTCAGTGAAATGCAAGGATTTTGAAGACCTTAGATCCTCTATTGACACTCTTTCCTAGAAGGTACCTTCCCTGATTTTCTGGGCTGTTTGGAGAGAATGCCAACCAAAAACAGATATTTGGGCATTAAATGCTTGCAGGGAAATTCAAGCTTGTCATTGCTTTTGTTGATTCCAAACACTTTTCTCTTAAAAAACAAAAACAATGTATACCTGTCGAGTAAATTTTAATGTACCCACCTAGCAAAACCAACAGCATGATTGAGGCAGTCAGCCAGTGCCATCTGTCTGTCCTCATCTTGTGCCATCATCAGTTTTTCTAGCAGCACTTTAAACTTCTCCATTAGTGGAGTTAACAGATTCCTCATTAGAACCTGTTTCCTTTCTGCAGAGTATTCACTGTTAACTATCAGCACTCCAGCTGTTTCATAAATGAATAATTGATCATCACTGCTGAATAAAGCCTGGTAACCATTTTCCTAGAGCCAAAGACAGAGAATATATATATAAATCACCAATTACTGAAATTTTATTCTACTAAAATCTTTATAAAATTCCAAAGAGAATTGTTGAAGGACAAGGAGTAAAGAGAAATCTCTACAGAAAAAGTTTCTTTCACAAAAATGTAAAGTTAAGATATAGTAGTTTGTTTTAGTTATGAATTTAAGTATAAATCAGAAGAAAGTATAGAAGTGTCTGAAATACAGGCTGTTGGGATTTCCTCCGAGACCTCTTCCACTTGGTTTATCCAGAACACCATATCCAGTGCTGGGAGAACACTTCATCCAGATCTCTGGGCTCAGAAAAAACACACCCACACTCTCCCCTCCCCCTCTCCCTCCCTCCCTCTCATCTGGACCCCAGATTGTATCACTCAGGTTCCTTTATTTGGCATACAGCAAAGCTATGCTGAGTTGATCAGACTCAAGTACAGGGGGTGGGTGTAGGACATACTACACATCCAAAGTTACAAAGAAAACCTCTTCCTTCATATACATATCTACTATAGATCACCCCACATATTTCTTGAATGGCTTGGTTATTTTGCAGGAAACAATCCCTATGCAGCAAGCTTTGTCCATGCTCGACCTACTCTTATCTTCATACCTACATTCTTAACTTATCTTGTCCATTGTTAGTAAAGGATTGCCTTGGTGTTCTCCCTCTTATCTTAGCTTGCTCAGGCATTCTGCCCTTTTAGCCTACTGACCTATTTACTTATTTTATTTAGCAAACATTCTGTTTTCAGCCTAATAATCTGTTTACCTCCTTAAATCTATCCTTCAAGAAATGAGGCCTCCCTTCATGAGTTAATTTCTCATGTCAGTGCAGGCCTCAGCTACTCAGGGCCACTACAATCTCCCTCTCCAGTGCTTTTGATAGATCAGTGCACTTTAACAGAAGTATCAATAGGAGTTACAATTGTTTGTGGACCTCGTGCCAGTTTCAAAGATTTTCAAAGGATCAACAGGTAGAAATCTCATCTACACATGTATTTCTAAAGCCCATGCTTCCTAGGACCCTATTTAACAAGATATTGAAGCATGTGCCTAACTTTAATCATATGAGTAGTCTCACTGAAGTCCCAGGAATTCAATGGGACTACTCATGTGTAGAAATTTAGAAATGTACTTAAGTACTTACTGATTAGAGCCTTAGTACCTAGGCACCCAGATGAATACAGATTCACACACTTCATTTGTGAGATTTTATAGGAAATAATAAGTACTTACAGGTGGAGAAAGTTCTAGCAGATCTTGTATTCTGTTCAGAACATCTTCAATAAAGGGGTTCATCTGTTTACTGAAGTAAAACATTTAAGTAGTATTACATATTTCTAGAAATCACCACTTGCAAAATCTTAGCATTACTGCAAGAGAGAATCCTGCTCTAACTTGGAGACTAGGGTTTGGGTTGGACCAGTGTGGTGAACTGCCACCTCATGTTCCTGTGTGGTCCTCCAGAATAACAGTTTTCATTTTAAAGAAGTCTCTGGTTTTAGGATTGTGAGGAAAACCTCAAAAATGTGCATGTAATGAATGCAGAGATGTCTGCATGAGTCTGCAGAGAGCCTGGAAAAACAGCTGACAAGTGGGAATGGCCCTATTCATTTCAGAGCTTGTCTACAATTACAGGCTGCAGCATCTGCGGCATTGTAGCACTTACTGAAGATGCTACCTATGACGACAGAAGAGCTTCTCCCATTGGCATAGGTATTCCATCTCACCAAGAGGAGACAGCGATGTCAACAGGAGAAGCCCTCCTATTGACATGGTGTAGATAGTGCTAAGGGTAAGTTTGGTATAACTGCATTGCTCAGAGGTGTGGATTTTCCACACGCCTGAGTGACGCCGTTATACCAATATAAGCGTGTACTGTAGACCAGGGTTAAGTTAAGTGTTTTCATTAACAGTTGAAAAAGGGTCAGGTTTCTATGTCTGATGTATTGTTCCAGAGTTTTTCCTGCATTTAGGTGCAATATTTGTGCTTGAGAAGTAGGACCAATGTGATTTCCTGCTACTAATCATACCACAGATTGGAGAGTTTTCACTGTATTATTAAATAACCTCCATATAGAACAAGTTTTGCCTACTAGGTTCAAGAGAACAAATGTATATTCAAAATTTGGTTAACTCTTGTGTAAGTTGTTTTCAGGTTGTCACACTGAGGAATGATACTAATACTGGAACTCCACTCATGATCTGCCCACAATTGCTGGCTGGTTCCACTAAGATGACGAACAGCGAAAGTTGCTATTGACCAGTATATCACCATCATTAGACTTCAGAGTTAATACCAAACTGAAGTGAATTGGGAGACTTCACATCTGTTTTTCCTCTTTCTACAAATTCAGATAACTCTGCTTCAGTCCACATTTTAAGATTCTCTGCAGTATTGGCTGAATTTTACAAAACCCCAGAAAAGTGCTTTTATGGTGTACCACTTAATTCCTGCTCATTTCAACCCATTTCTTTTATTCAAAATTTAACAAGTCACTGCTCTCTCATCACCTGGATATTTTGTAAAAACTGGATACACCATTTGAAACAACTTTCACTTACTTAAGAGATTTGACAAATCTGGAAAAGAGGTAAGCTGTTCTGCTTCGTACTTTTGGACTAGTATGGCGAAGACCTCTGTGATCTAAGAATGCCATCTGCAATTAAAATAAAAATTTCAGTTTGTATTCATTGTACATAAGCAGAAAATTTAACAAACCAACAAAATTTCAATCTATCTTTTTCAGAAAATAAATAAGGAACGAAAGACAAGTTCTCCGAACACAAAAAACCTTCCAATATTTACTTTATCTAGTTGGAGAAAATGAAGTAAGAAGTTTTGTATGAATGATCAAACTTACTAAAACATTTGGAATGTGCTGAGGTTCAACAGTGAAAAATTTTTCATATCTAACCACCGTTTCAAAGAATTCCAGTGTCACTGATGTATGTTGATAGGCACTAACCCCAGATGTCACCAGCTGTAGGGAAAAATGCATTAAGGAATTAGGATTAATCATTTACAGTGCATAACTACAGTTTAGTGAAGCGCTGATAATCATGATGAGCCTTTCATGTTAAAAGAAAAAACTGGTAGTAAAGAGTGAAACATTTAAGTAACTCTTACCGCTGAAATACTTACAGTTCGCATCATATCCTGCAAAGCACTTGCTTTTGAAATATCACCAGAGAAGTGAGCACCATGAGAAACAGGGAGAGCCTCAGCCATCATATACAGGAGCCTTATTGCTACTTCTATTTCCATAAACCGTGTAGCCTGCCAATTCCTATAAAATGGACACGAGATTATCCTTCAACAAAGGTCGCATTAGCCAGTGGAGCTTCATGAAACACTCAAGCTACCAATTTTATTGCCAAATATATTTCCCAGTATTTTCTTGTGAAGTGCCTTGAACTGCCTAGCATGGAGAGACTACAGATGTGCAGTTTTCATTAAACATAGGAGCCCACAATCAGTTAAAGTATAACTAGGAAAAGACTATAAGAACACTGTCATCCTGAAATATTGGCCATTGGAGAGCATTATTTTTTTACATATACAGACATGCAGCATTTCTTTTCACCATTATAGCAGTATCGTTGAAGCAGTAGAGGAGCATTCAACATGAATACTGTAGGTTTCTCATAGCTGCTATTTAGGATTGAGGAGGAAGACAAATTTGATATGGTTTGAGTGTTCTAAGTTTTAAAGGAACACTTGATTATTGTTTTTCCCCCTATGTTATCTATTTGCACTGTGCCTTGATAGTATCAATATTTGATGCAACTTCCACTGGCACCAGTCTATCAGCTTCTCACTCCCTCAAATATTTTGGTATTTTTCGCTATTAGCTTAAAAAATATTTAAGCAGAAGGATATTTATCCACACGATGAAAAGCTAAGGAGAAACTATGCAGTTACTAGATAATGGTGGTCCCTAAAGTGAGAGGATGGTGATAACCTTAAAGTTAGAGAGAAGACACCTATTTTAGAGTCTAAGTCCTCATTAATATAACAAACAGATCAAGAGGTTTTCTAGAAATCTGAGCCTAAAAGAATCAAGATTATTTTACTGCTGAAGACACAGCAAAATGATATTGACCATTAAATTAAATGTAAAGAATGGTTTACCTGAGAGTTTTGACAAGGCCCGCATGAGAAATTTGTCATCCGTTATTGCATCAAGCAATCTTTCCTGGAAGTGCAATCTTTCTTAAAGCCAACTAGAAGAAATATAACTTACTGCAGTGTAGTGTTAAAAACTCTGCGGACTGAAGCCAATAGTAACTCCGGTGAGACCTGAGCTAATCTGTCCAACAATAGTTTCAGTTGTTTCCTGTATTCCACGAACATTGCTTCATCTTCACCCTGCAACACATAGATTCTTCATGTAATCCACATTTACACATTTAAGACAAACATCTGAAAATTACATCTTTAGAAAACTAAATTGTGATTAGTCATGATACAAAATAGATTATGAAAAGTTAATTGGGTAGACACGTACCAGTCATCTTATTTTCTTGTGTCTTAATGGCATGTGCCCTTTCCTTATTTTCTGTATGACAGGGACACCTAGAGGCCCCAACTGAGAACAGGGCACCACTGTGTTCAGGATACGAGTAAGACAGTCCATGCCCTCAAAATCGTACAGTTTAAATAGCCAACACAAAGTGAAAAAAAGAAAAAGGGCCTCCAGCCCACTCTTGCTTTCTACCCACTTATTCTGTCCAAGAAAAAAGTTCTCCCTCAACTTTAAAATTAAGTCATACATCCCAAATGATTAAGTGTTGCTCATGGCAACTACCGCAAGCAGGCCAAGCCAACTCTTAGGTAGGCTCTTATATCACTCCCACAGTAGCATCTGAGAAATGGAGGCAAGGGAAGATGGACAATTATAAAGGTAGAACACTTTTTCCATTCTACTCAGCACTGGAGAGGCCTCAGCTAGAGTACTGCATCCAGTTTTGAGTAGTACACTTAGGGTGACCAGATGTCCGGATAAAGTCGGGACTGTCCCTATATTTAACCCTTTGCCTCGCGTCCCGATCAATGTATGATCAGGACGCCATTTGTCCCAATATTCAGGTAAGGAGGCGAGCGGGAGGGAGGTGCTGACCCCGTGAGTGCTCCGGGGCTGGAACACCCACGGGGAAAAATTGCAACCAAGCTCCCTCCTCCTCACCTCCTTCTCTTCCCCCCCCCCACCCCGCACGCCACGTCCCTGCTCCTCCCCCGCTCCAGCGCTTCCCACTCCCTAACAGGTGTTTGGTGGCGCTTAGCACTTTCTAGGAGGGTGGGGGAGGAGTGGGTACACGGCACGCTCAGGGGAAGAGGTGGAAAAGAGGTAGGGCAGGGGCGGGGACTTGGGGGAAGGGGGTGGAATGGGGGCGGGGCAAGGGTGGTGCAGAGGCAGGAGGTAGGCGAGCACCCACCTACCTGGCAGAGGGGAAGTCGGCGCTGTAGGGGTGAGTGGCGGGCGGGGGGAGGGGTGAAGAGGCAAGCAGCAGGCGAGCAAGTGGGCGGGGAGGCGAGTGTGGGTTGGGGGCTGAGGAGGGACACAGCAAGCCAGTGGCAGGCCGGGGGATGAGGAAGGGCACAGTGGTGGGGCCAAGCAGGGAGGGGGCAGGACCTGGTGCAGAGTGGGGGCAGAGCAGGGGTGGACTGTGGGCGGGGCTGATGGCACCCCAATGTGTCCCGATATTTTAGTGTGGTGATCTGGTCACCCTAACTACACTTTAAGAGATGGACAAGTTGCAAAGAGCAACAACAACAACAAAAAGAGTCCTGTGGCACCTTATAGACTAACAGACGTATTGGAGCATAAGCTTTCGTGGGTGAATACCCACTTCGTCAGACACCGGACGAGTCCAGAGGAGAGCAACAAAAATGATAAGTTTAAAAAGTCTGACCTTTGAGGAAAGGTTAAAAAACTGGGCACATTTAGCCCAGAGAAAAGAAAATGGGGGGGGGGGGGAACATACTTCAACTACATTAAGAGTTTATATAAAGAGGACAATGACCAATAGTTCTCCACATGCACTGAAGATGGACAAATAGTAACAGGCTTAATGTCCAGAAAAGGCGATTTAGGTTTGATATTAGGAAAGACTTTCTAACATTAAAGATAGTTAGGTATTGGAACAGGTTGCCAAGTGAGGTTGTGGAATCCCCAGACTTGGCAGTTTTTAAGAACAGGTTAGATAAACACCTGTCAGGATGGTCTAGGTATACTTGGTCCTGCCTCAGCACACAGGGAATGGACTCTCAAGGTCTCTTCCAGCCCTGTGATTCTTCCCTCTCATCAGCTTCCCAGTCCCTCTCCAATAACAAAATGCGAACCTGTCAAAACCACCTTCCTTCTTTAGCCAGCCTACTTAATCACACAGAAATTGGACCTCGTATTTCCCACCTTCCAGATGAAGCCAAGAGGAACCTCCACATAATTTCATTGCAAGAATCGCTCCTTAGGCTACAAAAAACGTTTTCCCCCGTCAGCACAGGATCTTAAACTGCTATCTTTGACTTCTAGCCATAGATTAAACCAAGTGTTCTCAAACTGAGGGTTGGGGCCCCTCAAGGGGTCACGAGCTGTCAGCCTCCACCCCAAACCCTACTTTGCCTCGAGCATTTATAATGGTGTTAAATATTGTGACGGGTCAAGCCAGACAGCTACAGGAGGATGCTGCTATTATTTTTACACAACTGTACCCCGATTACACTCCCATATTGTACAATCAGAGACGGTCAAGTTAAGTTCCAAAAGAAACTCTCTATGTTCCTTTAGTGATTTTGATTAACTTGTCCAATAGTCAAATAATATAGATCAGAGTATCTGGCTGCCTGCTACCTGCAGCAGTCCTTTACAGACCATTTCTTTTGGGAAAGGGCCCATTTTCCTTCAGAATAGCTGTAAAGGCTTCTGGGGACAAAAACATAGTGGTGGTAGTAGCCACTTTAGTTGACCCCCTTGTATAATTTAACTACCAAGCTTTCACCCAATGTGACTGCAAAGAGTGGCACATATAGTTAGTTACATTTATATATCTGGGTTTTATTATTAAACCAAGAATTCCCTTTTTATAAACACCACAACTGTTATTCTAACATTTTCACAACCGTTACTTTTAACATTTTTGTCCAAACAAACATTTCACATGAGTATCCAAAGTACCCTCCATAAAAACTTCAGAAAACAAAAAGCACAGAAAGGAGGGGGGATAGAAAGCAACCAATTAACCCAGGAGAGTGTTTTTTTAAATTCCTGCCTGATCTTAGAGGTACAAGTCTGCATTTCTGTACAACACCCTAGGCTTAACAAGGGTGGAGCCAGGGCTATGGTTAAACCCAATTAATGCATGGAAGGCAGATATATTAGCCCCAGGATAAGCAGGTCCTTTTTCCCTTGGTAGCTGACCAGGGGTTAATTAGGACACCTGGGGCCAATCAAGAGCCTGCCAGAACCTGTTAAGGGCCTGCCAGAACCTGTTAAGGGCCTGCCAGAACCTGTTAAGGGCCTGCCTTCCAGCCAGATAGGGGCAGAAGATAGGAGATGAGGGAGGAAGGCCAGCTACTGGAGAGCTGGGCAGTGCAGACGCTGACAAGCATTAGGAGAGAAGCCACGCAGGTACAGAGGCGAAGGGGGGGGGAGAATCCCTGCCCAACAGGGCGGACGGCCCTTCCAGACCCCGGAGGTCTGAGGGATGAGACCCTGCCAGAGAGGAGAGACTGAACTGGGTGTCTGGTCCATTGCCACTATGCCCAGAGGGGCTACCAGAGACTGAGAGGCTTACCTTCCCCCTTCCTCCTCCCTCCATCAGGGAGGCTGGGAGGGACCCTGCTCCGACAGGGTGTGGACAGTAAACCCAGGGGCGTGGGGAAAACTCTGAGGAAAAAGAGGAATATCCAGCCCGCCGCTAAATGGAAGTGCGGGACCAACCGAGGTGGAGAAGAAGCTTTGTCACAATATATAAAAAAAATTCTAATTTCTAAGGTGGGGTCGCATTCAGAGGCTTGCTATGTGAAACGGGGCACCAGCACAAAAGTTTGAGAACCACTGGATTAAATTTATTGTCTAATTCTGCAAGTTAGCTAGTTGGTCAAGAAACTAGTAACGTAATGAGATGCATTGAAAGAGGAGCTGCTAGTTAGGAAGTATTTAAGTATCTGAAAAAAATCCTTGTGTGGGTTTGAGATCCTCTCACACTATCATTTGGTTTCTTGCTACAAGTCTGAGTCTGACCCAAATGCAGTTCACTTACAGCTATTCAAGTTAATACCAAACAATTTGAGAGATCTTTGACTTGTACCAAAACCAGTATGCCTGTCTAAAAATTAGACACTTTTGTTTTCTTTGTTCTGCACTTGGAAATTCTGGGTTAATTTGAACCACTGATCTGGATACCCCAGTCATCTAATGTATGGTGTCACAAGGAACAATGTGCATGAGAATGTCAGTTTATGAGCTCAGTTCAATGCACTAATTTAAAATCATACTTCAGTTCAGACGGATTATTCCAAAAATTCCTGTAAGTAGTTGTGACCCAAACACTAATTTTTTAAGAGTATTCCCCCCCTTTTGATACAAACAGCTCTGATGGATGTTAACAGAAGATATGCTTGCATTGAGAGAATAGGTTTCAAATCTTATCCTAAATTTAAAAAACTAAATACACTGATTGGTATTCACAAATTTTAAACAAAGTTATCTACATGAATCTTAGGATTCCTCACTTAAACCAAACAGCCTGTAATTTAAATTGAGATTCTATATTTACAAAAATCAAGTTTACCTAAATAGGACATCTTACCTCATGTTCAAAATTATATTCTTCATCATAGGTCAACTTCTTCATAACAGCCAACATAATTGCCTATAGTGAAGAAAAGTTGATAAAAATTGGTCTACTCCAGTACTCCAACAAGTGATACAAAGCAATTGATAATTACATAAAATCCTAGCACTATACTTTGCAGTAAAGCAATCTGGGAAATATTTTAAAATGTAGTAGCTGAAGTTTAATTAAAATTAATCCACCCTTGAGGTAGACTGTTCAAAGAGACTTAATGGAAGTGATGTTCCACAGGGTTTTTGTGAATCAGATAAATAACCAAATCTTCAGGCTTTTAAAAACTGGATTATAGCTGATTTAATATAATGGACAGTGCTCAATTTCTAGCAATATTATCCAACTCACTAGTTCCCACATATAACCCATATGGTTCAACCCCAAAGTTTAAATTCCCACCACATATAGCTCCATCATATCTTCCATGGTGAACAATATAAATGTTGACGGGGGTGGGGGGGGGGGGGGGGGGGGGGGGGGAGGGAGAGAGAGAGAGGGGAAAAAAAAAGTATTTTTAAACAAGACCCTCCTCTAGGTTTTTCAGGGTTTTTTTTTGTTTGTTTGTTTTTTTCCCCCTCCTTTTCCATTTCCATTTTTAGAACTTGTTATTCTGAGGTATTCAAAAAGTTTGTTTGTTTTTTTAAATTAGAAGTACTGTGCTCTAATTTCTTTCTGTGAATGAAACGCTATTCTAAACGATTACAAGGGAAATGACATGAACATCAAGGTTCTTGTTATGCCTATTAGAAAACAATCAAAACTGCCCAGAAGCCTATAGGGGAATGAGTAAAATAAACTATCACTGGATATCCAAGAGGGGAAGGGTAAAGTTGTGCATTATTTTGTGAGACAGAGGAAAAGATTTGATAGAATTAAGCAGCTTCTACAGTCAGATAGGGAATCTGACTAGCTTATCTTGTTCTTCTGTTAGTTTCAGTGGTAACCTGCCTTGAGCTAATGCAACAGAACTGGAACGACACAAGGACAAAACTGATAGGCTTGTTAGCTTTTCACTTTGGACACAGTGTGCTAACACTTGAGGAATACAGGTCGGTCTCATCTTACGCGGGGGTTCCGTTCCGCGGGGGTTCCGTTCCGCGGTTAGCGCGTAAAAGTGAAAACCGCAAACCGCGTATAGCCAAAATCCCATTGACTTCAATGGCAGGCGAAATCGCCAGCACAACAAGTATAGTATTAAAATTGGTTTTTCTTTTTGTTTTTGCCGACCGCGTAAAGTTGAAATCGCGCATGTTAAATGCACGTAAGATGCGACAGACCTGTATATTTATTTCTAAAGTGAACATACTATGTGTTGTGTTTTATTTCATCAGACCCTCCTTCCAAACTCTGAACTCCAAACCTCCCCACCCCCACTTTTCCCTGAGCTGGGATAATTAAAATAATGTAAAGAGAATAATCTAAAGTTCAGTTTGGAAAACTTCTCAGCTTACCTATAGATACAAAAATGATGACATCACTATATTATAGAGCGGGGTTCTCAAACTGGGGGTCGGGACCCCTCAGGAGGTCCCAAGGTTATTACATGGGGGGTCATGAGCTGTCAACCTCCACCTCACCCCAAACTCCGCTTGCGTCCAGCATTTATAATGGTGTTAAATATACTAAAAAGTCTGTTTAATTTATTAGGTCGCACTCAGATGGTTGCTGTGTGAAAGGGGTTGTCAGTAAAAAAGTTTGAAACCCACTATTATAGAGCACACTTACTCCGGATACAAAAATTCCCAGAATTATGAAAAAATGGGTTCAAGTTACTAGAGCTGATTGAGAAGAAGAGAGCTGGAAAATCTGGGCTAAAACAATGTCCATCTTTATATGCACAATTCGAAATAGATTGTAAATTTAACAAATTTTTTATTTGTAATAGGTTTGGTTAAATGAGGGCAACTCACACTGTCCCTAATGATAAGTCACGACAACTTTACTGATGCATGTTTTGAGACTAACATATGAAATAGGTAGTCTTATTAAAAAGGGAAATGTTCATATTTCTGAAGAGTTTTAGGGATCACATTTGCCAAAAATAATGACACTTATCAAATTAGAGCTCTACTAAGAAGGAACTTCAATTAGTCTTACCTCTACATTAGCTTTTTGCTGGTCCGAAAGCACAGAGAGCTGTAATGAGACATTTCAAATGTTACTTCTCATCAAAAGTGACTTTGCACTTTATAATGGTTATAGCAATAACTATGTGCTTTTCTTTACAATACCAATACTGCTTGCAAGCATATTTTTAGGAGAACACAAAACTTCATCCAATCTCATATCTCCAAAATTCTACAAACAACTGTACATAAGCAGTATGTCCACAAACCAATAAACCAGAGCTACTATGTGTTAAACACCAAGCTACCAAGTATTTTTATAACAAGTAAACTCCTTAAGAAACCTAACATGTAAAGTAAATGTTCTTAAGAAGTTAGGGAGAAAATAAGTTGCCCTATATATTTTTTTTAATTACCTGTTTCAAGATGTGAAGGTAATCATAACAAAACCCAATAATATTAGATGAGATATCATCATCTTCATGAATTAGTAGCTGCAACATTAGGGCCATTTTCGCTTCAATAGCTTGCAGGGTGTCTTGAGCACTCTTCATATCTCCACTCTTTACCAGCTTAGTCCAGCTAGTTATCAACGCTTGCCCCATTCCATTGACCAGCTTAGAAAATCTGGCTAGAAAATCCACATCATCTTCCTGTAGGAAGAATAGGGATCTGATTAGAAATAGTAGCAAAGACTCAATGCTCCAACTCCCCAAAGCGGTAGAGATTCATGGGCAGTGCTATGCATTGTCTCCTATAGGTACACAGTGCCACGTAAGGAAGTAGCATATATGTTTCCTAAATTGACACAGTGGTTGCCTGGTTTGTTCTTTCCCTGATGGAATGGGGAGACAAAGATTAAAGCAATGCAAAAAAATATTCACAACTGAGCGTCACATTATTATAACAACCAATTCCCTCTCCCGGGTTAGTCTCCCTGTCCCTTCTACTTCAAAATGAAAAGTGATCTTACTTATACATTCACTCCCCTGAAATCTGTATGATTTTAAGTACACAAGCCCAAGTGATTTCTAGGGGAAAAGTTCATACCCAAAAGTAATAAATAGCTGGCAGACAGACATTAAAAACAAACAAACAAACAAACAAACAAACAACACTATGATGAACTCTTCTCTTCTGAAGATAAACATAGCAGACATGTTTCTGTATTTGCAGAATCAACCCACTTCAAGTAAAATTGCTAGAAGACCTCTCAGAAAGGAATGGTGTTTATTGTCACCTTTCATTACAGATATGAAATGTTTTACATATGTATAAAGCCATTCATTCTAAAGCACACTATAAATTACACACTGGATCAGGGTAGAGTAGTAGAGATCCTCTTTAGAGCAACTGAGGGAAGGTTTGCATATTGGAATCTCCCCATTCATCCTTGCAACAGCCTAGAGGCTCTTGCAGCAGTTCCCAAACTGTGGGTTGTGACCCCAAATGGGGTTGCAGGTCCAACGAGCCAGAATCAGCCAGCGATATGCCATCTGCCCCCAAATGTGTCCAGACGTGCTCCACTAACGTTGTACCAGAAGGCCACCATTTGACCTCACACATACAGTGCATGTAAGGCCATGTTTTGCAGAGGCCACCATTTTGTAAAATCACAGCCTCCTGACGCAGTGTTTGTGGAATAGGTCTGGACATGCTGGATTTGCAGATACTATTTTGCCATTTGCATCAGCTGGCTGTGCAAGCATCCAGCTGAAAGACTTTAATCCAGAAGATCCTTATCTCATTAACAGAGTATCCTCTGTGCTTGAGTTGGTCAGTATCTGGGCTAGCCTTTTCTGAGATGGGAATCTGCAGCGGCTTGCAAACTCCTTAATGCAGGGCCCATATCTTCTTTTATGCCACTTTGAGTATCCTGCTGGTACTCAATAAAGAATCATTGTAAGTGACTGTGCTGCCCTACTATCACCACACAGGGCCTTACTAAATCCTGACCTCATTTGCTTAACAGTGAATTCCTCTGATTTGTGATAAGAGGCACAATGGACTCATTTTTACACAGAGTATCTGCTTCAACCTCCAGCAATAAGTCTAGTGATGCAATTATGAACAAAAAAAACCAAGCGTGCAAGACACATGCTTGCAAATATGACAGCTTTCTTTGAGTAAGGCTTCACCAGTGTTTGTCAAGAATGAAGAAAGGCCAAAATGGCTGTTATGTCACACAGTGTTAACTAGTGAAAGCTAGAAGCCTAATAAACTTAAATGACACTTGGAAATCCTTCACAAGGAACACACAGGAAAATCAAGGTCATTTTCCAGCACTGAAAAGAAGAACTTTTGCATCAACAAGTGGAATTCAAGAAAGCCATATTAGTCTCTGACCATGCTCAAAAAAGCATCATTTGAGGTGAGTTACCACATTGCATAGGCCAAGAAGCCTCTCACAATCGGAGAGACTTGGATTTGACAGCTGCAATCGATATGGTGAAAAATGTGTGGAGAAAGCGAGGCAAACAAGCAAAGCCAGATGACTCTCCAACATCTCAGTGAAGCGAAGGATTGAAATGATAGCAGCAGATCAGGGAAAACATCTGAAAAAAAACACGTTTTTGCTCTTCAGGTTGATGTGAGCACAGAGGGTCATGATGCACATTTCTTGGCTTTTCTGAAATGCACATGGAAGGGTGCAATTCTCTAAGACTTTCTGTTCTGGGCCTCCATCTTTCCAGACACGAGATGGCATACTGAATGCTTGATGTGTTACATGCAAGACAAAAATATCCCATGTGATCATCTGTGCAAAATCTCATCATGCAGAGCTCCATTTATGGCAGGCCACAAAGCAGGTCTGAGTGCACAGGTAAAGAAAGTTGCTCTGTCTACTGTGTGGACTCACTGCATGATTCACAGAGAACAAAAGGCATCTAAACCTTTGAGTCCAGAGCGAAGTGAAATTTTGCAGCAGGTCTTGTCTATTGTAAACTACATCAAGTGTTTGCTTCTTCACACGTGCCTTTTTGGAAAACTATGTGAAGACATGGGGTCTGATCATGATGTGACGTTCCACACTGAAGCTCATTGGCTCTTGAGAGGAAAAGTACTGGGACGATTTTTTCAACTGAGACAAGCTGCATGCCTATGCAATGGACAAAGAATGAATTCACTGAATTTTCTATGTGACCAAAGCAAGATGTGCCTTCTTGCCTATTTCAGACACATTTGAGAAACTGAACGAATTGAATACAGGTCTGCAAGGAAAGCTCACATCCTTTACCTTAGTGATCAAAGCAAAGTATTCATGAAAACAATTGTTTTTTGGAAGAATAATCTTTTGAAGACAAACAATGAATTCTTTCCACAGCTTTGCAAGTTCTTGGCTGACAACAAAATTATTCAGCCTCCCACACTGGTGATGGTTGAGCTGAGCATCTCATCAGATGGAGGAACATCTTGCATCCAAATTACTTGGATTCCTTGGTCACTAGGTTACTGTCTGGGGTCACAGAAAACAGTAAGTCTCAAAATGGGGTTATGGAGATACAAAGTTTGAGAAACTCTGTTCTAGAGTCTAGGGTCTGAGGAACAGAAAGCGGCAATGCTCCTTCCGCCTTCAAGCAGCCAAGGAGGAATAGGGGGGAGGCGTCCAGTTTTTCAGACACTTACAATCTGGAGACTCAATGACAGAAACCTGAGCAGGAATTGCAGCATCTTCTCCTTTCTCTATAGTTGGGTATGGGAGGCTAGGTTCTCATTTAAGCATTGCTCTGACAAAAGGGAGTCCATCTTTTGCTAGTAAGTTTATTTCTCTGGCTATTAAGCATCTGGTAACATTTTCAAACCCTATGTGAGAGGAAATAGGCACACGTGACATGATAAATTAGAAGAGTACAGAATGGGGGGGGGGGGGGGAGGAGGAGAAAAAAATAAACAAGGGGAGGCAGGGAGAAGAATGTTAGAGTCAGAGTTCAAAGCCAGAAGGGATCACTATATCATCCAGTCTGACTTCCCTGTACATCACAGGACTGCAACACCACCATGCACCCACACATTAAACCCCGCAAATGAAATGAGACTAAAGTATTACAGCCCACAAGAGACTAGACTCAGGGGCAGTGAGTTGTATGGGCCCATGGTGCCTGGACTCCATCAATATTCAGGGCCCGGCTCCACCAATGTTTGGGGCTGGGTCTCTCCCCCGGCCTCAACTGCCGCCCCCACACGCCTCCCCCGAGTGTCCCCCAGTCCTACTTGCTGCCCTGGCACACCTGCCCCACGCTGACCCTGCTCTGCTGGCTCCCGGCATCAACTGCTGCCGCAGGGTCCTAGTGCCCCCCCCCCCACAATAGTGGCAGGGCAGGCTGCCCTTACCCTGCTCTTCTGCCTCAGACCCTTCCCTTTTCTGGCGGGACCCTCCACCAGCACAGGAGCCCCCGCTGCCCGCGGTCACCGCTCCTGCCCCACACTGGGCAAGGGGCAGTCCCATCCCCCGTGAGGGGCAGCAGCAGGGGAGGAGGCGCATATGTGATGGAAGCCCACCCCCCACCACCACCCCGGCACCCACCACAGGGGAGGCGAGGGAGCTTCCTGGACCTGAGAGGGGCCCTAGGAGCACGAGAAGTGACAGTAGTGCAGGGTGAGTGTGCTGCCGGAAGTGGGATGGGGGGGAAGGGAGATGGGGGCCCCTCCCCCAGAGCTCACTGCTGCCGGCGGGGAGAGGGCTGGGGGGGGGGGGGGAAAGAAGAGTCCTCCTCTCTGGCCCCAGCCCCACGGCAGCCTGCCTGCACCCCAAACTCATTCCCATCCCTGCCCCTCCCCAAAGCCTGCACCCCCAGTCAGAGCCCTCACCTCCCCTGCACCCCAACCCTCTGCCCTAGCCCTGAGCCTCTCCAATGCCCCAAACCCCTCATCCCCCTGCACCCTAACCCTCTGCCCCAGCCCTGAGCCCCCTCCTGCATCATGAACCCCTCATCCCCAGCCCCACCTCACAGCCCTCACACCTGTACCCCATCCCACCCCCACACTCCCTCCCAGAGCCTGCACTCCGTCCCTCTGCACCCCCTCCCACCCCCAAACTCCCTCCTAGAGCCTGTACTCCTCACCCCCACTCCCAGCCCAGAGCCTGCACCCAAACCCCATCCCAGTGCCTGCACCCCTCACTCCCTCCTGCACACCCACCCCCTGCCCCAGCCTGGAGCCTGCACCCAGCACCCAAACTCCATCCCAGAGCCCAACCTCTCACCCCTTCTGCACCCAAACTCCCTCCCAGAGCCTGAACCCCTCCTGCACCCTAATCCCCAGCCCCAGCCCAGGGCCTGCACCCCAGACCACCTCCCCCCACCCAAACTCCCTCCCAGAGCCTTAGGCAGGTGGGGGGCAGAGTTTGCAGGGGCAGGTTCTGGGCACCTCCAAAATTTCTACAAACCTGCCACCCCTGACTAGACTTATGTGCTACAAGTAGAGAATAGGAGGAACCAAGGTGCACCGGTGCTCGAGGCCCCTGTAATGGCAGGGAAGTGATTGAGGTATACTCTCATAATTCCAGCAAGTGACCTATACCCACATGCTGCAGAAAAAGGCAAACACCCCTAATAGTCACTTCCCAATCCCCACATGATCAGTTAAGACCTTGAGCATGTGAGCAAGAACCAGCCAGCTAAACACCTGAGAGAATGCTTGGTGCCTGTAAGCAAGTAGGCAGGTATGGCTCTCCCTCACTGTCAGTCTCTGAAGGAGGCCACGCCCCTTTGCTGACATGCTCCTGAAACAACAATTTAAGTAAAGGGGAAAAGTCAACTATCTCTGGCTCCAACCCTTAGGCAAGATAGAGCCACAAATCGTTCAGAGGCCCAGGCCTTCAGGCAGGGTGGGGCACCAAATAAAGAGCCTAAGGTGCCGGCAAGGGTTGACCGCCAGCAAATAATCTACGGTCCTAGCTTGTTGGACGTAAACTAGGCCAGGTCTCTTGGCCTGAAGTGGGGAAGTTGCCAGCCCAAAAGGTGGGCTGGCAGAGGGTAGGGGGACGCGGGCCTACCTGACTCCGCCACATCCCAGCCCAGGGCTCTAACACTCTGCCACTGGGTCAGCAGGGATCCGCCCACAACATGCTGACCTAGAGTCAGCAACGTAGCCACATAGACGGCTGCCCCTGGACCACTTCCTCCCATCAGGGTGTACCTGAAGCCTGGGTCATCCTCCATCTCTCAAGGGAATACTGCCAGTGGCAATCCAAGCAGCTCTTCAGCGTTGAGCGTGCCTGGCAGTTCGGGTATCTGGGATGTGTCCTCGGGACAGCAGAAGTCTTCCACGGGTTCCAGCTCCAGCTGCGGACTGGAAGCCTCTGTCTCCCTCGGTGGCTCCTGCTTATCTGAGCTGCAGGGCCCACCTCT
>NW_020664419.1:55969067-56029570 GCF_002925995.2 Terrapene triunguis | reverse complement strand
GTCTCCCTCGGTGGCTCCTGCTTATCTGAGCTGCAGGGCCCACCTCTTGCACTTCCTGTTCCTGTACCACCCTTCCGCTTCCAGCATAGTGACCGAGGTCTTCCTGGTTCCACCCACCAGGGGGCGTCTGTCTCTCCCACCTCAGAGCACTGGCTCACCCCCAACTATCTTCCATCTCTAGCCATGGCCATATTTGATGCTTCAGAGGAAGATGGTAAAAAACCCTCCCAGAATACACTGAGGCAAAAATATCCCTTCTGGACCCCTGCCCGTGGGCAGCTGAAACCCCAAAGCATGAGCTTTAGGAACATAAGACAAACTAGAAGTGAGCCCCAGGGCTGTTGAGCCCTGTCTCCTACCATCACAAACAACCCCAACATAAAACTATACTCAAATTTGTCCAGCTCTCTCCTAAAAATTGTTTGCCCCCACAACTCCTATTGGGAAGCTGGTCCAGAACCTCACTCCTCTGATGGTTAGAAGCTCTCTCATTTCCAGTCTGAATTTGTTTATGGCCAGTTGATATTAAATTTGTTTTTGTCTTTACCTTAAATAGCTCTTCACCCTCCTTGGTACTTACGCCCTAATGTATTTAGAGAGATCAGCAACATCCCTCTCAGCCTTCTTTTTGTTAGACTAAAGAAGCCAAGCTCTTCTAGAGTCCCCTCAGAAGATAGGCCCTCTATTCCCCTGATCATCAAATCTTATTTATGTAGCTGTGTGACTTATCTCCAAAATATCAATTTACTAACCTGATCAATACTGAAGAGACCAGCAGACTGTAACACTTGACACAAAGATTCTACCAGTTTTGTTTTATCAATTGGGTCCATTCCCTTATTTACAATTTCAAACAAACAGTCACATGCTTCCTCCCGAAGAACTTCTACAGACATGTGACCTAGCAGCATATTTATAAACCTAGAAGGGTGAAAACAAGTTAATATATAGACATCACCACATGCATAAGCGAAGTCATATAATTTGTATGTTTTCCTACTTACAATGTGGTTTCACTTTAAATTAAATTTAAAAGTCTATATAGTGCACATGGTTTGTAGATCTAGACAATAACGTGTGTCATTTATAGATGTAGTCAGACCCATCTAACACTATGGCTTACATTGCTCTGTGAAATCGCTCTCCACTGCTGAGAAATCAGCAAGTATTAAAAAGTTACTTATAACAGGAAGTTGGGTGGCACAATTTTTTTTTTTTTTTTGTTATTTCTAGAACAGATTTTTGACATAGGTTATTGTAAATCATATTACCATGCCGCTGACAGGACTGCATACAGAAATACTATCAGAAAGGCAAAGATTTCTAATGAAAAAGAAACCTTACCTTTCATTGGCTATCAGGCTCAAATCTATCCAGGAGACATAAGCTCCAACTACTTCAAGGCACTGGCATGTCAACTCTGCATTAGTATATTGATAATTTTGTAAGATTTGGTACCACGACTCCACTAGGCTTGGAATGCACTGTTCTCTCATGGTGTCTTTTAATAAAGTATTTCTGCGAGCCTCCTATAAATACAGCAGGAGCACATGTTCATCTTTCTATAGAGATTAGTAGCTTTTGCACATTCACTATCAATGTAAGCACTTGCAGCTTTCAAGGACATGAACTGTTCCAAATATTCACAATCCACATTTATGTTGTTTTCCTTATTTTGTTTCCTACTGCTTATTAACTTTAAAAGCTTACTCAAAAGTTGGTAGCCCCAAACTGCACCTACTTTTCCAGTCTGCTTGCAAAACCAATACATTGTTTTATTTCCTTTCCCCTTCCTTTCATACAATAATTCAAAACAATTTCCAGTCAGCAATTTCCTTTTCTGAAAAGACACAATGCCAAAAAGGGAAGCAGAAAGACCTCCAAACCCTTTTAAAAAAAAAAAAAAACATATGAAGACTTATAAGTGATGCCTCATCAGAAACCAGAACATTTTAAAAATTAACCAATTTAAAAAACATCAAGTGGACAACAGTCCATTAGACTTCCTACACTACTTCTCATGCACAAGCAAAATGCTGCTGTTACGGGGTCACAAACATTACTGAGTTTGTTTAAATTCAAACACTAGTTGTTTTAATTGAAATTTAAGAACTCGTGAAAAAAGGTTTTTATAAAGTTTTATACACACAGCTGTTGAATGTAAACTACCCTGTAATTCTTTTAAGGCAGAATCCTCCTGGTGAAAAACAGAATCCCTTTTGTTGCAAATAAGATGAACAGTCCTTAAGCCCCAAACAATATTAATATGATGCAACATAAAAAACATGACATAACTTGCCTCTGATGTATGAACTACATCCCGGTCTACCAGCTCAGCATCAACAGCCATAAGGATTCTGAGGTACAGATCTACTCCTTGAGGGTTAAGGTCTACTACTGACAGAATATCAAAAAAAAACTTGGGCCATTTTGTGAGATATTCAGTGACAAACAGCAATGCAAAGACTTGTGCTGCTTTGTTGCGAATAAAAGTCTTCTCTGGTTGGGGATTCAGCATCTGGAAGAAATAGAATATTTTCTTTATATTTCTTTTATACATTAGAAGAGAATAACTGACTGATTTGGTTGTCCCCTCTACTTAGTCAACGCAAATACCATCTCCCATTTCACGGTCATACAGGTTATGTGAAATACAACAAGTGTGCAAAAACACACACACCACCACCTTCCCCCCCCCCCAAATCTTACATTTTAAACATTATTAAGGTTTTTGAAAAAGATTCAGTTTAAAGACAATTTAGGTGACAATATTCTTCCTATATGATATGGACAAAGGTACTCTGTGCAGTTGAGAAAAGGAAGCCAAAAATTACATGGATTATCTTGATGGTTTGGAAAAAAAGCGCTTTACAATTATAAAAAAAAACACTTGGTTCTCAACTTGTGCTTTGTCACCCCAACTGGCTGCTGTTTTTGCAGGTGATGAGAAGCTGCTCCCAATTCTCCTTTATTCAGAGAACGAACTGGGCAGGTACCCAATTCCCCCATCCTTCTGTTACTATACATTTTTCTCCTCATCTCCCTTCACAAGCTCCTTACGCGTGTAGCAGCCTTCTGCAAAAGAAAACTAAAAACTAACTACGTACACTGACCCATATTAGCAGACTTCAAGCAAGCTACTGGATGCCACTGACCAGCATTTCACTTGCTATAACTAATTTTAGAGAGCGCAAGAGGTGAGCAAAATGAACACTAATAAATGTGTATCAACTGCTGTAAGGTGGAAGTATGCCCCTGTGCCTGGTCTACAATGAAGAGAAGGTGAAATCAGAAAGGTGGAGTGATCCTGCCATTTACCCCACAAGTCTAACTTCAATCTCTAATAAAATAAGAGTCTAATAGACCACAATACAACTGCACCTTCTTTCAGGAGTTCAGTGAAGAACAACAAAAGTGGAGAGATTTAATTAAGAGTTAAAATATTTAGAGTTTGACTAAGTGATGACTAAGATGGGTTCTATGTAGGCATTTATATCATGCCTATCACTGTGGTATTGGATAATAGTTTACAAAAGGTTACGTGTATCAAGAAGGGAGAGAAATAATTTAGTGAGGAACCAAAGGGACATAATTGGGAGTGCAGTTAAGGGAACATTCAAAAAAAGTCTTCTTGGCAATGATCTATTTGATCATGGCAGAGTATCCCTAGGAAAATTCTGGAAATTGTCTTGTTTGACATTTAAAGCTATACTGGACAAACTACTACTCAATATACCAGAGATTTATTGTGCATTGTCAAACAGATGGACTAAGTAATTTTTTTTTTTTTTTTTTGGTCTCTATAGGACTTTTTCCCACCCTCCCAGTAGCCAGAAATTAGGGCTGATTGACAGGAGTCTCCAAAAGAGGAAGAAGGATACTTCCAACTTCAGGCAATGAAAGAAGAGGGGAAGTCGAGTTATATCCCTAAAAAGGAAATCTGTAATGCTCCAAAAGAATTGGCACAATTAATTTCTTAATTGAGGTATAGGATAGGAATAAAAGCAGAGATAACAAGAATTTAAACATTATTTTAAGCACAATTACAAACTTGTTTTCAACACAAGCGTTTTAAAACAATATAAAACCTAAGAATTAGAATGTCAATCATATGTCTGAATACATTTTTCCATCAGGTTGCTTATCTTTTTCAGGGGTAAATAGGAAGCAAGCTTTAAACCTAGTTTCAAACCTTTAATCTGGTACCAGTTAGTAACCTTGAATAAGCCTGCTGAGTATTATTAATTGCTGTAAAAGAAAAAAACATTTACCTGAGCTTGTAGCCATGTTACGAGTGTTTCCCTGATTAGCTGCTGCTGGACTTCAGTAAGTTCAGAATACCTGAAACAAATCATTCAGATCAAAACGATCCTATATCTTATTAGTTTGCTTACTTCTATTCCAAAGATTAAAAAGGCAAAAGCTAAATTACTTAGACATCTGTATTGCCTTCATACGCAGACTGTTCTGTGCAATCTACATACAATCTTACCACAGAAGGAATTCTCTTAACTGTTTGCATATTAGAGTTCTAAATCAAAGTTTAAAATACTTTCTAGCAATTTATTTAATGAAAGCCATTCTGCATCATATGGGAATAATTTTACTTGTTTGTGTCAGATTGCCATAGTTTTTCTACTACACAATTACATTTCCTCCCAGTCTTCTAATATCACCTTTAAGACTTAAGAAAAAAAAAGAAGATTGTCCATGCTGACTGGGATTATTATTTTTAATTAAGATTAAAATTAAAATGAAATTGCATTAGACATTAAAAATTCATTGTCTCAATTGTGGTCATTCCTTAACTGTGAGCAGTTATTACAATACTGTATTTACATCAAAGCCATTAGTTATCCCATTTGACATTAATACTGAAGGACCGAAGGGTAGTTTCAACTACCACTGTCATTGCTCTCTGTTACTAAATTCAGTTTTGTCCTGATTAATTCCATATCTTAAGGTAAATTTTATACAGATCATTACTTTAAAGTTTCAGTATTACAACCAGGTAAGATTCAACCTTTAAAACTGAGTCATAATCTCCCATAATACAATTTATTAAGAGTGGACTTGGCTCCTGCTGGCCACTTCCTAGGCTCCTGCTGCCAAGTTTTGAAGAGAGACTCATCATTATGGGCAGCACACATAGCAACGGCTACAGTTAAGGTTGTCTGGCCATTAGAAAACCCTGTTTTCAGTTGCTTATAACCTTGCCAAACTTTAATTGTTTGGGCTGAAGTTTTCCATCCCAGGTGTCCACTTTAGGCTGATTTTTTTGGAACATTTCAGCAAAAATGGTTCAGCTGTTTCTGGGAACAATAGTAAGGGGAAATGTTATTTTGCCCATGTTAATGAGTTTATAATGATTTTTTTTAAAGAAGCTATAGGGTCCTCATCCTTTCAAACAGATACTTGAAATTTGGCAGGGAGGTCACCCTGGTGTCAGGGGTGTGCCTTTTTCTGTTTCTGCAGAAAAAAAAGCTTGAATTTGTCTGAGCTATAAGAATTTGAAAAATCGTTGTTTGCATATACTCACTAAATACCCACAGAGTTTGGTTGCTAAGGTCTCCAAAGGTTCTGTCTGTACTGAGCATGCTCAAACACCCTGCAGCTCCTACACGTGACTGGACTGCTCATATGCCATCCCCATATAAACAACCAAGCATGCTCCATGCTGTCACTGCAAAGTGTTGAGCAGGACATTCCCTGCAAGTGCTGCTCCAGGTCCCTATAGCGCCAGACACCAGTGCTCTCAATATTCCCACTGCTGGTGCTGACACAGCAAAGAGAAAGACGCAGCTTGACTTCAAACACAGAGAGTGAGCAATGGAGAGAGAAGCGAAAGAGCACAAGGACTTGGGGAGCAGATATTGCAGGACCAGACGGTAGAAAGAATGAGGACAATTAGTGAGAGACAGGCACCTGGAGGGGCAGCAGATGAGGAGAGGGACAGAGACAGGGGAGTCTGCTAGAGAAGTGTCATTTTCTCCTTTCCCCTGCACCAAAACCTGGAATTGAACCTAGGAGTTCTGAGTCCTCTGTTGATATCCAATAGCTGTAAAACCCACTGGCAAAATGTCTCATCTTCCTTTAGTGCTTGATCCACATACTGAGAATAACAGCTACCAGCTACTCTGTTAGCTCAAGTGGTAGAGGTCTATGCTGTGGCTCTCAAGATCCAAACCCTGCTGGTAACCCAAACTGATGGATCAGTATGGTTCTATGAGATGGAACTTCTGTTTTTTCAGGGTGGGTTGGTTTTTTTTTTAATTGGGTTTTTTTAATGTAATTTCTTATGTTAAAAGAAAAACAGTCAAAAGCAAGTTTTCCACAATACCCCAGCCTCATACAACCAGGATGGTGTACTGAATGAGGCTTTTGTCTGTAGCCCCCCCGCCTCATTTGTTGCAGAAACTGGGAGGCATGTTGTGAAGGAGGCAGGGGATTGCAGTAAAAGAAAGTTTCAGAAAAAAGGCAAATGAATGCTAATCTGAACAACTGTATTCTATGCCTGCCTCTGCCAGAGTTCCTATGTAATGCCAGGCAAGTCATTCAAATGAAGATTTTCAGAGTTGGTCATGAACTTTGTGTTGCTCATTTTCTGGATGCACAAATTTGCATAAGTGCTGAGTGCTCACAACTGTAACTGAAGTCAACTGGAGCTATGCTTTGGACATATGTGTTCTAAAAATGCTAAGAACTCTGGAAAACCAGGGAAGTAGTTGGGCATTCAACATTAATTGACATTTTTGGCTTTAAGCAATCTGTGCCTCACTTACTCATTTGTTAAATGGGCATCATAATACCTATTTTCACAGGAGCACTGTGAAGGTAATATTGGGGTGCTTCATAACCATTCATTAATTTATGGAGAGTGCACCAAAGAAACATCCAGGACGACATAATTTTGCATTCAGGACAGGATTTGAATGGTGTGCGGTAAATAAAAACTGGGGCTACAAACTGAAGAGGATAAACACATTAAATAACTACTCATTTATTTAATAAGGCAGGGGTCCTGTGGAAAAAATAATGTGGACACAATTAAAGCTTGTATCACAACACATATACACAACAGGGCCAAATTAAGATCGCATAAACAACCATAAATCTGGCATTTCCTAACTTCTGAGTTCTTCACTTTGCAACCTTAATGTTCTCTCTCTCATATATATATAAATATATAAATAAAAAAATAAAACACATACATAAAAGTATCATAGTTTGAAGCAAAACACCTTCATAAATAAATGTATTTCCCCACTATTTAAGAATAATTTTACAATTTTAAAAAGTAATAACATAAGCCAAGTTTCCAAGGTGTGTGTGTGTGTTGTTTTTTTTAAAGTAAAAATATTTTGAATGTTACTGATAAAGCTTTTAATTTCTTTGCACAGAATGTGAGTGGGAAAACAATTGTTCTATATACTATTACTATAAGAAAAGCGTTTCTCACTTGAATTTAATTTGATGTTCTATAACTTGAAAGCAGAAGAATTTGATGTGATCATCCCTGGAATTAGAAGAGAAAAAGTACAATCAACACAATGGAAATATTGCAGCCCATTTCTCCAGGAAGAATACACTCCTGGAACTGTGTAATCAGTTATCGATTCTTATGAAGAACTTCTCTACTATAGAGAAGAAAAATCAGTTATATCTGCTGCAAAAATTTCAGAGAACTTGACCAGTTATGAAAATGAGCAGTCTCATTACAAATACACATTAACAAACATACAACCAGTTTTTATTATTTTTTTCCTTTTTAACAACTCATTTGTTATATTGCCTAGTTTATTCAATTGTTATATTTTAACTACAGCACACAGTCAAGGGGTGCTTTAATTACAGAATTTGATGCAGAGTTAAAAGCTTTTTTGTTTTATATTATGCTGCAAAAGGTAAGAGTCTAATTCCAGCTCCTTGCAGCAAAAATTTTTTAAACCCATCACGATGGCATTCACTTGAGGCTTCAGCTGAGGCACTATTGAAAGTAATGGTTGGGATGGTTTACAAATAGCAACCACTAGCCTAGCTTCAGCTTTCCATTGTACATCACCTACTGCTTAATTTCACTTATTACAAAGTGTTTGAGAGGTGGAAACCAACTCAACTATTTTTATAAACAAGTTCTGAAAAGTTTGGAGTACCATCACTGTATGTGAACCATTAAAGGAAAGTTGTAGCTGGCCGTTAAGGAGAGGAGACTGTAACGACAGTCAAGACAACTTTAAAACAAATTATGACAGTCTGAAGACTCCAATACGTTCCACAGTAACAGAAATAATTTGAAGTCAAAAATCATCACTGAACATGGGACGATATAGTTCTCATGCCAATATAACCTATTTTTCTTGACAAAAAAATTAAAGACACCAACAGCACAGTTTACTTTTAACTTTTTTTTCTCTTTTTTTTAAATAAAAATCACATTTTTAAACCTAGTAAGGCATTTCAGGGTATAGTACTAAGCTGTTCCATCTTGGGCAAAAAAGGCTCTACTCCTCTCATGATACACTATGTACTAGAGACAGAGCAAACACTCCATTCCCTCTCATGGTTTATTCTTGAGTTACTAAATTTCACATAATTTACAGTGTAACAAATATTCTCCCAAATGGCAAATACCAGGAGAAAGATTTTAGTATGACATTAAAAGTTCAAAACTTGTGTTCATACAAGAAATTAAAAATTGATAGATTAGAACTCAAACAGGCCAGGTCATCAGCAGGTCTGCCGCTGCAAAAGAGACAGTCTATTTCCAGACATGTTTTTTCACTCAAGGAGGTGAGGAAAAGACAGTTACCTCTTCCGTAATTGGTGTTCTTTGAGATGTGTTGCTCATGTCTATTCCACAATAGGTGTGTGTGCTCGCCATGTGCACGGGTGCCGAAAGTTTTTCCCCTAGCAGTACCCGTAGGGGGGAGTGCCCCCTGCGACCCCTGGAGTGGCACCTGCTCCCTGCTGCACGCTCCCCCCACCCTCAGTTCCTTCTTGCCAGACAACTCCAACAGAGGGGAAGGAGGGTGGGATGTAGAATAGACATGAACACCACATCTCAAAGAACACCAGTTACGGAAAAGGTAACTGTCTTTTCTTCTTTGAGTGATTGTTCATGTGTATTCCACAATAGGTGATTCCAAGCTATGTCGGTTGGAGGTGGGTAGGAGTTCACAAGTTCCCAGGATGGAGGACAGCCCTGCCAAACCTGGCGTCATCCCTGGTCTGGGAGACGATTGCATAGTGTGAGGTGAATGTGTGAACCAAAGACCACATGGCGGCCCTACAAATGTCCTGGATAGGAATGTGGGCCACGAACGGGGGCCGATGTCAAGTGTGCCCTTACAATGGGTGGCAGGGGGACGCCCGCCAGCTCATAACAGGAACAGATGCACAAAGTGATCCAACTGGAAAGCCGCTGAGTGGAAATCGGCTGGCCCCTCGCGTGCTCAGCTGAGGCGACAAACAGTTGTGAGGACTTTCTGAACGGCTTAATCGGCTCGAGGTAGAAAGCCAGAGCCCACCGCACATCGAACGTGTGGAGGTGGTGCTCTTCACTGGATGTATGAGGCTTGGGGCAGAGGACAGGTAGAAAAATATCCTGACCCATGTGGTAGACGGAGACCACCTTTAGGAGGAATGCTGGGTGTGGGCGGAGCTGGACCTTGTCCTTATGAAAGACCATGTACAGCAGTTCGGAGGTCAGGGCCCTGAGCTCCGAGACTCGCCTGGCTGACGTGATAGCAACCAGGAAGGCCACCTTCCACAAGAGGTGAGACCAGGAACACGTGGCCAGTGGTTCAAAAGTGGGCCCCGTGAGACGAGACAACACCAGGTTTAGGTCCCACTGCGGAACTGGAGGGGGGTCTAGAATACAGGAAGAGACGGTCCAGACCCTTCAGGAACCAGCCAGGCATAGAATGGGAAAACACCATGTGTCCTTGCACCAGCAGATGGAAGGCCGATATGGCTGCCAGGTGCACCTTAACTGACGAGGGCACCAGTCCCTGGGCCCTCAGGTGGAAGAGGTAATCAAGGATAAGCTGGATCGGGGCAGTCACCGGGGAGACACCCTGGTCTGCCGCCCACCTAGAAAATAGAGACCACTTTGCCAAATAAGCGTGGCGAGTGGAGGGCTGTCTATTTTCGAGGAGGACGCGCTGAACTTGCTCCCAGCGCGTCCTTTCCTCTCCCCCTAGCCATTGAGCAGCCACGCCGTGAGGTGAAGAGCCGCTAGGTTGGAATGGAAGAAGCAGCCCTGGTCCTGTGAGAGCAGGTCCGGGCAGAGCGGCAACGGCACGGCGGAGCTACGGCCAGGCCCGTGAGGGTCCCGTACCAGTACTGCTAGGCCATGCCGGGGCAATCAGGAGGACCCAGGCCTTGTCCGACTTTATCTTTTCCAGGACCTTGCTGATTAGAAGGGGGAAAGGCGTAGAGAAGCCTGCCTGACCAGGACAGGAGAAAGGCATCGGAGATCGCGCCCCTCCCCAGGCTGCCCCTGGAGTAGAACCAGGGGCATTGGCGGTTCTGCCGAGTCATGAACAAGTCCACCTGGGGAGTTCCCCACCTTTGGAAAAGCCGGTGGGCCACTTCCAGGAGGAGAGACCACTCGTGTTGCAAAGAGGAGTCCCTGCTCAAGCGATCTGCCCTCTCGTTCCAGGCGCCCAGTAGGTAGAAGGCCTTTAGGTGGATGTTGTGGCCTATACAAAAGTCCCACAGCCTGAGGGCTTTGCAGCAGAGGATCGGGCCCCGCCTTGCCTGTTGATATAGAACATCGAGGCCGTGTTGTCCGTGAGGACCCTGACTCCCTTGCCCTCCAGGTGTGAGCAGAAGGCCATACATGCCAGCCGCACCGCCCCGAGTTCCTTGACGTTTATGTGTAGGGTCAGGTCTTTAGCTGACCACAGGCCTTGGGTCTGAAAGCTCCCCACATGGGCCCCCCCAACCCAGGTCCAACGCATTGGACACCAGCTCCAGCGACAGGCCCCTGTCCCTGAATGGGACCCCTTGGAGCATGTTGTTTGGGGCGGACCACAACTGTAAGGAGGTGATCACAGAGTCCAGCATGGTGAGGACCTTGTCCATCCTGTCCATGGCCTGGTTGAAATTCAAGGCCAACCAGAGCTGGAAGGGCCTCATCCCAAGTCTGGTGTGACGGACCATGTACATGCACGCCGACATGTGACCCAAGAGCTACAGGCAAACCCTGGATGTTGTCACCGGGAACCTTGTGACCAAGTCGATGAGACTTTTCAGGGTCTTGAACCTGTTTGGCGGGAGAGAGGCCCTGGCTGACAAAGCGTCCAGGAGCGCGCCGATAAACTCTATGCGTTGGACCAGGACCAACGTGGACTTGGTGTTGTTTACCAGCAGGCCCAAGGCAGTGCACGTGGACAGGAGGAGCGCCACGTGATCCCTCACCTGAGACCAGGAGGTGCCCTTGACAAGCCAATCGTCCAGATAGGGAAATATCTGGACTCCCTGCCATCTGAGGTATGCCGCTACCACCGACATGCATTTTGTAAACACCCTCAGGGCAGTGGACAGCCCAAACGGTAGGACCGTAAATTGGTAATGACTCTGTTCCACCACGAAACAGAGGAAGCACCTGTGCCCCTCGAATAGGTGGATGTGGAAGTAAGCATCCTGTAGATTGAGGGCAGCGTACCAGTCCCCGGGATCCAGGGAGGGGATGATGGAGGCCAGGGAGACCGTGCGGAACTTGAGCTTCACCACGTGCTGGTTCAGACCCCGTAGGTCAAGTATGGGCCTGAGCCCCCCTTTGGCCTTCGGGATAAGGAAGTAACGGGAGTAATACCCCTTGCCCATGAACTCCTCAGGCACCGCCTCTGTTGCTCCTAGTCCTAGGAGCCATCCCACCTCCTGCTCAAGCAGAGCTTCGTGTGAGGGGTCCCCCAGGAGGGACGGGGGTGGTTGGGCAGGGAGGAAGTAAACTGGAGGGTGTAACCCCGATGGTGTTGAGGACCCATCGGGTCCAAGGTGAGCCGCGAGCATTCCGGGAGGAAAGCATGATTTCCCCATGCTAATTTTTCCTACTGTTACTCACACCTTCTTGTCAACGGTTTGAAATGGGCCATCCTGATTATCACTACAAAAGTTTTTTTTCCTCCTGCTGTTAATAGCCCACCTTAATTGATTAGTCTTGTTAGAGTTGGTATGGCAACACCCATTTTTTCCATGTTCTCTGTGTATATATATCTTCCTACTGTATTTTCCACTGCATTCATCCGATGAAGTGGGTTTTAGCCCACGAAAGCTTATGCCCAAATAAATTTGTTAGTCTCTAAGGTGCCACAAGTACTCCTCGTTCTTTTTGCTGATACAGACTAACACGGCTACCACTCTGAAACCTGTACTCATTTTTTGTGTGTTTTAAAAACAGCTATGTCAAATTGCCAAATAATTTGGACCAACTTTAATAAAAAGTCTGCTTCTAGGTGGAAATCTTACACTATGCGTAGCTTCAGCATGAAGCTAGTTATAGGAGAGTTATAAATCGATGACAGAAAGGGTCAGTTACAAAAACACTGTAAAAAAGTAATTATGTGCACACATTAAAACAGATTTATTATAAATCAATCCCATTTATACAATCTGATTAGCAACAAAAAAAAGCCATAAAGAAGCACAGTGTTCAGTATACTTTCGAGAATGATAACTATAAATCCATAAAAATAGTTTATTACCTGTATATTCTTTGGGCTAATGCTTCTGCACAGACCTGCCAAGCATCTTGGGAGATCTTCAGCTGTTCAAAATAGGCCAATGCCTGCAATCATCCCAAAACATTTTATTTAGAATTGCCGAAGACCAGGTAAAGCATCTGTAATTCCAAGCAAGTTCATGATTGAAAGGTAAGGGAGGCGTCATTTGATTCATAAAAGCTCCAGAATTATAAATTCCCTGGTGTCACCCTGTAGTATCGGGCAGGGGGACTTGCTGCCCACTCCCCCAGCTCCAAGTCCTCTGCTTGATGGAAATTTTGATAATACCGTGTCGTCAGAAATGGCTCAAGTTGAGTATCATTCGAAAGCCCCTTCTCCCACAAACACAAACATGTACCAAACATGACAAACATAGAACAATTATGTAGATATATAACCAAGAAAATGTTTTAAAAAAAATCAACATTACTATTTTACATTTTTATTTGTAGTTTAACAGTGTCACATCAAACATGCAGCCCTCACAAAATTAAACAGTGGCCCTCAACAGACTATCAGTTAATTTTCAGAACATGATAACTGATTATTATAAATGGAAGGAATGCTTCAAGATGATCTGACATCAGCAAAAAAAACTTTACTGGTACAGATCATCGGCTTTGTTTACAACTTTTTTTTTTTGGGCATAACAACAAGGCTGGTTAAGATGCCAGCATCCAGCCAGAAATTACGAGAATCCATCTGCAATGAACGCACGTAGTTACATAACAATTATAATCCCGAAGTATTTTATTAAAGCTCCTTGTTTTTACTTTGGTTTTGACCATTTTTAGGCGTCAATGGGAGACTACCACCACCAACTAGTAGTAGCTGAACCTTTGGAGAATGCCACTGCAGAGGACTTAAACACAACACTCTGTAGCACCTTATAAGCTATAAGAAGTGCACCCATAACCTGAATTTGGCAAGGTTGGAGAGGAAGTGTATTGGGCATCAGGAAAAGTTGAAGATGCCAGGACAAGTGCCAGCTGTGACCAAGATGTGCCTTATTCTAGGTCCCAATGCATGCATTTCAAGAAGAACACCTACTTCTGCAGTAAGCCAAAAGCATCCATGAAGCACAGTTTGAACACGAGACTGGTGAAAAACTATGAAGCAGTTATCTCTTAGCAAGAATGTTGCATTGAAAGTAAAGGGGAGCACTGACTCAAAAGATGCCCTCACACGACACTATATCACATCCAGTGATACACTGAGAACATACGTAAAATGTTGCATCGAAAGGTAAAAATAACAGAAACAAATACTGATTTTACTACTGAAAATTATGCAACTCAGCTGGAGTTCATTAATTGCCTCACAGAGGCTCTAATGCAGAGGTGGGCAAACTATGGCCCCTCCTGCCCAGCCCCTGAGCTCCTGGGCAGGGAGGCTAGCCCCCAGCTCCTCCCCTGCTGTTCCTCCTCCCCCGCAGCCTCAGCTCACTGCGCCACCGGCGCAATGCTCTGGGCAGCCAGGCAGCGCAGCTGCAGAGCCGCGGCCTGACCTGGTGCTCTGTGCTGCGCAGTGGTGTGGCTGGGCGGCTGTAGTGTCGGATAGGGGGTGGGGGCTGGGCCATGCCCTAACCAGCCCACCATACAATTTTGGAAACCCAATGGGGCCCTCAGGCCAAAAAGTTTCCCCATCCCTGCTCTCATGGGCGGGAAAGTGGTGGCGATGGCCAACGGAGAGGCTTAGTACACAGAAATATGTGCTTTGAACAGAATTGAAGAGGAACAAATGCTTAGCAGAAAGCCTCTTAAAGCACTTATTGAAGATAACTCTGGGATATGAACCTGTTTTTAGCAATCTTATCTGTGGAAATGAATCACAGTGCATATCTTTAAAAGCAGCAAAAGCCATAGCGCACTCAAAAGCAGAAGAAAGAGCTATCAAAGGTAACATGAAGACTGTTTGTGGCTGCTAAATTTTTACCAAAAAGCATTTTGTCCTGTAGTATGTGGGAGTTTCAGGGATTCATGGCTGACGTCGAACCTGACAAAATAATACTGTGTGACCTTTACTATTTCTTTAAGTGGTTCATTGGTGGTTGTAGTGACTGCAGCAAGTATGATAGTAAGCAGATACAGCAGAAGGCTGCCATTTTATCGCAACGCCTCATGTACAAGTGCTTGAGTGAAAGGCAGGTTTCCAACACATACACGACAACTGTGCAGCATATGCGTAATCTACCACTAAAATTGGCTGTTGATTTAACAATTCATTCCAAAACCCGTACAAAATTGTGCGGCTTATGCACAGCATTGGCTCCTCCACTGACTACAAAGTACTCCACCAGGAGACTGCAATTGCAAATGAGGTTCTTGGACACATGTAACTGAATGAAGGGTTGTACATTCTGCCAGATCTTGTCAAAGTAAGGTTTATATTTTGTGCTGCCAATAACTTAGACTTCTTCGAAGATCCAGCAAATAGCAAAGGTACCTTTCATGCTATTGTTATGGTCTGCTATCAGGAGTATATTAATTGGGACTAGTTCCCCTCAAGTGTTGTCAGGACCAGCAAAAGAACTGTTCCTTTAAGGAGGTTCCGACCTCATGACTCACTCTCCTATCAAGGTCCAAAAATTCTGAAGACAAGAAGTCCAGTTTTCAATGAAGCAGCAGTTAAATCACCTATAATAGAGCTTTTTACTTTCACTAACCCTGATCTCACTTGGTTATTGTGCAAAAGTAGGATGCACTACAGAGGTGAAAAATCAGAGTATAGTTTTAGCTGAAGAGATGGAAGACATACCCTCAAATGATCCCAACACCCAGGACAGACCACCATTTCAGGAGAAAGGTACGTTCCAAGATAGCCAACCTTTAACTTGCCTCTACACAGGATGTCAGAGTGCACAACCCATGTATACTCCTCCTGCCAATCATACTTGCTAGCCCCACTGATCCCTCAATTCAATTAACATTTCTTACACACCTTGAACACATGAACAAATACATCTGCAGAACTGAATCAAAGTGTGTTAAGACACTAGACATGGGCCTTTACAGGCCTGTTCAATGGCTAATAGTGTCCCGTAATGATCTCTGAAGGGTGGATTCTATGTCCTGGCAAACTGTACACATTCTTTGCAGAGATACGTGCAACTGGCTCCTTCACTGATGGCACTAGTATCCTCGAGATCTGGGGGATACAGCAACAATACTGTGAACCAAATTCTAGTAGGGAGAAAGCTGCAACTGCTATAGAAGCATATACCTGAACACACTATGCCCTTCAAAAATGCTGCTTACGTGTCTTCTTTGAAAAGCATACTGATGTGTGAAGCATACTGATGTGTGAAGTCACTTCCCAAAGGGCACAGGACTTGCAAGGTCAGTTCCATGCATTCCATGTATGCTGCTCTTAATGACCTTTCAGCATAGCAATAATAGATGCTATGGCTGAGGTACAGGCTCTCGACAAACCAGAAACTTAACACCTGCCAAGATTTGTCCAAACACTGCATTATGAGACTCCAGAGAAAATACTAGACCAGGCCTGCACAACTCGTAAAGTGGCAAGGGCCATATTACTCCAAAGAAAACAGCTGAGGGCCGAAACCCCCCAAGCGCCGCCAACCCCCCCCCCCAGCTCCACCAAGCCCCCCGAAACACAAGCCCCCCCGCCCCAGGACCGCCCACCCGTCCCACGGAAACAACCCCCCCAGCACCGCCGAAACACCCCACCCCCCCAGCGCCACCTGCCCCACGGAAACAAACCCTCCTTCCCCAGCGCCGCCCCACCGAAACAGCAGTATTGAACCTCGGTAATTTGTTATAGTGGGCCCTTAAGGTAGTATAATTAAGGTAAAAGAAAAATGTCTTTTTGCTAGAAGTAGAATAAGATCTTCCCCTCACTTTGTAATCAATTGCCCTGCTGAATGAATGAGGTGTGAATGAGGAAGGTGTGGGAGGCAGGCACCTCCAGACAGCTGCAACCCTTGGAGAGGGCAGGGCTGGCTCTAGGATTTTTGCCGCCCCACGCAAAAAATTTTTTGGCCGCCCCTCCTTTTTTTTAGTGCCCCTCTGCCCCCGGCCCCGCCCCAACTCCACCCCTTCCGAACCCCTTCCCCAAATCCCCAGCCCCGCCTCCTCCCCCGGCATGCTGTATCACCCCCCCCCCCGCTCTGCTTCCTACGCCCATGACCTCCCGCCCTAGCTCACCTCTGCTCTGCCTGCTCCCCCGGGCGTGCTGCTGCTCCGCTTCTCCCCCCTCCCTCTCAGGCGAGGGAGGGCGGAGAAGCGGAGCAGCAGCGCGTTCAGGGGAGCAGGCGGAGCAGAGGTGAGCTAGGGTGGCAGGGCACAGGAAGTAACAGGAGGGTAGAGGAACCGCTCCCCACTCCAGCTCACCTCTGCTCCACCACCGCTGCCTCCCCCTCCCCCGAGCGCCTGACGCTCAACTTCTCCTTCCTCCCAGCCTTGCAGAGGTGAGCTAGGGTGGAGTTGCACAGGAAGTAACGGGGGCGGGGGGGGGGTAGAGGAACCACTCCCCGCTCCAGCTCACCTCTACCGCCTCCCCCGAGTGCCCCGCCGCTAGGCTTCTCCTCCCTCCCAGCCTTACTGCACGAAACAGTGGTTTCACGCGTGGCAAGCCTGGGAGGGAGGGGGAGAAGCGGAGCAGCGGCAGCACGCTCAGGGGAGCAGGCGAAGGCGAGCTGGGGTGGCAAACTGGGGCGGCGGGGGCACTTTTTCCCCATGCCCCGGAGTCGGCGCCTATGATGGCCGGCACCAGAATGCTGCCTCTAGAAATGTGCCGCCCCAAGCACCTGCTTGTTTTGCTGGTGCCTGGAGCCGGCCCTGGGAGAGGGGATGGGAGCCAGACCAGATCAGTAGAACAGGTCAGCCACCGATTCGCCTCCTCAGCCCCTCTCCCCCGGCTTGCCTACTCACCCCCCGCCACTGCCTGCTCGCTCGCCTCCTGAGCCTCCCACCCCTCCGGCTCACCTGCCTCCCCGCCACTGCCCGCCCGCCTCCTCAGCCCCCCATCCCCCTCGGCTCGCCTACTTACCCCCCGCCACTGCCTGCCCGCTCACCTACTCAGCCCCACTCCCTCACCCCGCCGCTTGCCTACTCACCCCGCCGCGGGCTGCACAGTGAGCCCCCGCGGGCCGCATGTTGTGCAGGCCTGTACTAGACCTATAACGACATCTACCCTGCGTTTGACACATATGCAGAAGGCCATTTAAAATTTATCAAAAAGGAGAAACTCCATGGTATTGCACCTGTCCAATACAAAATAATTGACTCCATGAACATCTCCTATGTCACAATGAAGAAACTCCTGTCTTGTACTCTCACAAAGGGAGAGTTAACTGCATACCTTGCAGGAAAAAATTACAGCATCTGAAAAATTGCTCAAAGAATTTCACTGCGGCATAGTGTAATGAAGCTGCTGCCTCACACCATTCAGTGGAGTTTCTTCATAGCTCCCAAAAGAAGGCTGATACTATATTTATTTTGCATGCCATCAATGCAATAGAGGGGTGCTACTAAACTCCAAATTTTTGCACAAGACACTGATGTCCCAGTGCTCTCTGAAAGACGCTACCCAAGATTTCCGCAAGATTGTTTCTGTGCCTACTGCCAGGGAACAGAATCACCGTATATCCCTCAGAGATGTGTTCCTATCACGCAGACCATTAAAAGACACCGCACTGCCAGGTTTCCACACCCTTTCAGGATGCGACACTACCAGAAGGTTGGCTGGAAAGACCAGATTATTTTACTGGAAAGCTCTGGATTCAGCCTCTGAAGACTCTCTCCTTGCTCTGAAGGTGCTCAGAACAGCTGAGAAAGTCACTGATGATCTTATAGGTGAACTGGAGGCACTCACATGCCAAGTTTACTATTTGAAGACCAACAATATGACATTTTCAAAGAAGCAGACAAACCGAGAAAATTGACACCAACAAGGGGAACATTTATATATGCTTTCAAGACAACAAATTATCAAGCAATGGAATGCTCCAGGATGATTGACCGCATCCAAAACCACCCTCCTTTTCGGGCATGGATGGGTCTTGGAGGATGGACTAATCACACCAGTTAGATGTGAAACACAATGCACTCTCTTCAATCAATTCTTCAGCTAATCAAATGCTCATGTGCAAAGCCCATGCTCACTACCCTGCAGATGTTTGGCCAGCAGGCTGCCTTGTATAGAGACAGGCAAGAGCAGCATGGACAAGAATCAACATGACAACATGTCTAGTAGTGGAGCCCTAGATGGAGACGACACTGATGATGACTTAGATGAATAAATGTTTTCAGTACTACATGTCAAGTCTAACTTCCCTAATATTACCAAAGATCAGTGTATATTTTTATGTAAGCAATGCATCCCTGTGTTAAAGTATAATTACAAAAACAATTATTTTTAAACATGTTCTCAAATACATAGCTAAATAATTTTTCTAGGTTTGTCATGTTTGCTAACATTGTGTTTGCGGGAGAAAGGGCTTTCAAATGATACTCAACTTGATCAACTTCTGACAACACATCAAAATTTCCACCAGAGGGCCTGGAGCAGAGAGCCTTTGGTGAGAGGGGAGGAGTGAGTACCCCCTGCCATATCACAGACCATGACACCACTGAAGTTATTATTCCATAGATGTTTACAAATCAACTGACACCTCCCTTACCTTTCGATCACTAATTTGACCACAGAATGAGATTTTACTACATCATACTCCTAGGATTTGGGAAGCTGCACAATCACACCCTGCACACACTTCAGATAACATCTCTTGAGCTGTCCAGTAGGCTTTGAAACCTGTCATGCTGCAATGGCTTTTCCTACCAGCTAGGAGCACCAAAGCAATACAGTAACTCCTCACTTAACGTTGTAGTTATGTTCCTGAAAAATGCAACTTTAAGTGAAACGATATTAAACTAATCCAATTTTCCCATAAGATTTAATGTAAATGCAGGGGGTTAGGTTCCAAGAAAATTTTTTGGGGCAGACAAAAGGCATTATATACTGTACAGTACTCTACTGTGGTTGGGAAGTGCCCCTGGCTTACCTCACACAGGCACAGCCCGCTGCAGGCAAGGATGCTAGGAAGCACCTTCGCAGCAGCTTCCCCGGAGAAGAACAGGCGCCGACTTTGCCTGGGGATGCTCCAGGCCCACCTCTTCCCGTCCCCGCTCCACTCCAGGCCCACCTCTTCCCAACCCCACTCCACCTCCTCTCTGGAGCACGCCGCATCCCCACTCGTCCTCCCCCTCTCCCCCCCCCCCGAAAGTCCTAAACGCCACCAAACAGCTGTTTGGCAGCAGGGAAGTGCTGGGAGGGAGGGAGGGGGAGGAGGTGGAAAATAGGAACTTGTGCAATGCTCCCTTGTAAAGTCGCTGCTCTTCCACAGAATCTTACAAGCAGTGGACAGAATAGATATCCAAACGACATTATAAGGGAGCATTGCACAACTTTAAACGAGCATGTTCCCTAATTGAGCAGTGACGTAGCTTTGAAACAACGTTAAGCGGGAGGATGTTAAGTGAGGAGTTACTGTACATCTAATAGTGGTCAGGGAGAAATGAGCTGAAGCTTAATGAAAATTTTATGTGACCCAGCATTTGTTGATTTTAGGTTAAAAGTACTGTAAAAGAAGGTTTTAAGTTTGTGTTGAGAGCCACACATGGCTGTATTTAAAAATGTACTAAAGTTTAAACAATATAACTTAAGATAATGTGTACGTCAAATAAAAGCTGAAAAAGGAGTCTGAGAAATGGAAGTTATATTTAAATTCTGATTAAAATTGAACCATATTCTTGAAGAGTGCTGTTATGTAACTAGTTTAAAACTATACACTAATAGTACATAAGCCACAATCTACCTCATAAGTGTTCAATAGAAACAATGAGTTTTAAGTGTAATCTACTGAATGAAAAAATGTAACAAGGATGAATTACAGTGAGTAAAACCATGCTTAGCATGGCAGTATGTATATAGTAAATGGTAAAATAGTATGTATGTAAAATGAAGGACTGCATCTAGCATGCATACATAATGACAATACAATTATACGTTCCCTTTACTTCAGTTATCTAAATAATCAGACAAATCAATAGGATATTAGACAGTTGCATAGTAACTGGCTGCCATACCTAAAAACAAGCTTACCCTTTGCCTGAAGTCTGCATCAGCATTTGGGTTTAGCCCTAGAAGGGCTTGTTCATCCATCTTTGTTGCTATACTTTTTGTTTCCTATTTTTAACTGGTTTGCCCCCTTCTCCTCCAGTAGAAACTACAAACATCTGCAAACAGGGGAAAAAAGCAAAGTTGGAAGAAACGATATTCACTAAACACATCAGCAAACTATCTCAGCATAATCATAGCAGAAGTATCACTATTGCCAGCATGCGTGTAAGCCTTTAAAATGCACAGGAACATGGAATCTATTAACAGCCACACACTTGTACATATGGTCTACTGTAGACATTAGGGCTTCATGTCCTTCACTAACACCACTTATGGCCCAGAAAGTATTCCAGCTTTCCTTTTATACTATGAACAAATTTAAAGTTTTTCATACATTTGAACTTTCATCTTGTAATAAAAAACACAAAAGAATTTCCTGTCAATTTAACAGAGAAGATCCATATCAGAAAATCTGTATTTAATTCAAATACACAGATTCAAATTTACAATGCATAGAGAATGTTGGGTTTTGCTTTTTGTTTTGGTCACCCACATTTGATTCAAGTGCAGTATTAAGCTATTTTTTTTTAAAATAAGATTTTCTAGTATTTCTAACCTTATGGCTGTAGTAATCAGCGACTTCAATTACTATTTCTACTAATACTTTATGGATTTGTTGATAAAAACCTACTCTCCATAGTAGTCAAGATATTGAGAGGACATGTTCCCTACAAACTGCACAAAACACATCCTACCTTTTCCTGAACAAGGCGATAAATTAGCTACAAAATACATTTTATTCAGAAAGAGTCCACTTATTCTTAGGTAGTGGTTTTCAAACTGGGGTACTTATCACCCCTATAGGTACAAGAGCTCTCATCAGGGGGTACATGAGAAAAATCTGGTAATGGAGGACAATACATTTTATTTAGTAAGACTTGACAATCTAATCAGGTATATTATGACCCTATGTCAGATGTGGGTATGCGGTAAACTACAATATTTGGAAAGAGGCATGCAGCCTAAAAAGTTTGAAAACCACTTTCTTAGAGTGATGCCAATTTACTTGAAATGCTGTTTTCTGGAGTTCTGAATAAAAAAATTTTCAGATTGAATAAACTATGAATCCTGCAAACCAAGCTGTAGAAATTGTTTTAAAAAACCAACAAGATTATTCTCAGAACAAATGCAGAATGAATATACAGGCCATTCTGTAAAGCTCAGATTTCACTTGAAACTCTACCAAATATAATGGACAAACCAAAAGACTTGCTCAAAATATCCAGATGCCATTAAAGCAGCAGGGTAGATTATACAATAGTTATGTCCCAAAGGAAGTTCTCAGGCTTTACACCACGGGAGGTCGACAGGAGAAAATTTCCTGTCGACTTACCTTACTCTTCTCGTCGGGGGTAGAGTACAGGGGTTGACTGGAGAGCGATCTGCAGTCGATTTGGCGGGTCTTTACTAGACCCCCTAAATCGAACGCCAGTGGATCAATCTCAGAGCATCGATCCCGGCTGTAGTGTAGACCTGCCCCTAAGTCTGTTCTCTTCATTTGTGTGATGTAATCTACTGCAGGCCTGATAGTTTGTGGGAGGTGAGGGAAAGGAAGGAAGACAATAGGAAGAAGAGACTAAGTCAGAGGAAACCATAGTTAAAAAAATGCCTGAAACCCTATTGGTAAAGTCTCCCATTTCTTGGTATTTACATCTTACATACATTTTCCTGCTGGGGCTCCATTGTCAGGGGTAAGTCATAGTGCTAAAAGGCAGGACCCAGGGAGAGGGAAGCCCTGTACTTGAAATTAAGACAAAAATACATTTCTACTCAGCCCTTGATATAGTGGGTTATAAAACTGGTGTTATGGAGGGCAGCCGGATGGTTTTTAATAGATAAAACTAAATGCACGTATAAATGTTTGTAATGATGAGCTACCTACATGTAACAGGTACAACTTTCCTTATGAAGTGAATTTAGTCCTTAAAGGTTCTGACAGAAATGGAAGCAAAAATCCTCAAAACAGGAATGATGCATATGACAACACAACAAGCTTCCCACATTGCCCCACATTATGCCTTTATCCTGTGTTGGAGAGATGATCTTCATGGATTTAAAAAGTTACATGAGCGGATTTTTTAAAAACTTTTTTTTGTAAGAAATAGCTCCCAAAACAAATGAAAGATTACAGATAATTTCTTTTTTTCAATGTTTATTTAGTCCATTAGACAGCATTTTGCAGTCAGTTTGTTTCCCCTGTCTTTCCAGTTTCTCCTCTTTCTGTAATTATCTTGAATATTAAACAGGGAACATTTTAAAATATGATCACAAGACTACAAACATGGCAAGGAGACTCAGAGACAAGTTTAGGACCCAAGACTACTTCAACTCATTTTTGGAAAGAGACAAGATTTCAAGCTGTGTCCCTTTAATGAACAATAGAGGTGAGATGTTTCATTTCTTATTAGCAAACCTCTAAGACTTTTGAAAAGCCTAAGACTTTTCAAAACTGTTTAAGGGTTTGTAGCTTTCTCAATTACAGATTTTTCAGCCTTGTTTTAGAGCAATTGCATTAACAATGCAATGTGGATCTGGGGCTTAATGATATCAAAAATCATAGAAACAATCTTTCCCCACCCACCTACACTTTTGAAGTTCATAGAACACTTTTTAAAAGTAGTTAAAAGGTCTAATAGTAAAACCAAATAAATTCATATGGAGGTAGTTCTGAACTTCTGGGCACAAAGTCTCCTTAGGCCAGGTCTACATTAGAAACCTTTAGCAAGGTCTGTTAGGGGGTGTGATTTTTTTGTGAAATGCGCTAGTGTAGATGTGGTTATGCTCGCATAAAAGTGCTTTTGCCATTATAAACTGCATCTACAATAGGCGATTTGCAGGCATAGCTACACTAGCAAACTTTTTCCAGTTTAGACTATGCTTTAACTACATTATTATTTCAATAGTGCTGTAGCGAGGAGGCATGGCCTCTCTCAGAGAGTGACAGGGAGGGACCACAACACACCCCCTGTGGGCCAAACCAGGAAAGCCAAGTTTCCCTCCCCCCCAGAAACAGAAGGGTGGGACAGGAAGGAGACGACATAAAAAGCAGGCCCTGCAGCTCAGTTGGAGTGGGGCAACCACAGGAGATGGACGCACCTTGCCTGCTGCTGGAGCCTGCAGAGGAGCTGCTAGGTCAACCTCCTGAGAACTGGCCAGAGCTCCTGGGATCGCTGGCCAACCAAGACATTGAGGAGTTGCCCGGGCTGCCACTGGAAGACTGGCCGGATCTCCCCGGGGCTGCCAGCCGACCGAGATGCCAAGGAGCTGCCACCTGCGGCCTGGCCAGAGCCCCCCCGAGACAACAGACACAGGTACATCCCAGGGGAGAGTAGGAAGCAGCCCAGGGAAACCAGGCTCAGTGGTTTGAGCATTGGCTTAAACCCAGGGTTGTGAGTTCAATCCTTGAGGGGGCCACTTAGGGATCTGGGGCAAAAAATCAGTACTTGGTCCTGCTAGTGAAGGCAGGGGGCTGGACTCGATGACCTTTCAGGGTCCCTTCCAGTTCTATTTTTTAGATAGGTTAGATAGATAGATAGAGACACCTATTCTGTAACCTATAATGGCAGCAGGCTGTAAAAGAGACCCAGTTTGGGAATATTTTAAATGAAGTTCCTCTACCTGTGGGTAAGACAGGCATGCATGCAAAATGCAAACAGTGCATCAAAGTAATGCAAGGCCTTGTTGCCCGAATGAAACAACATCATGAGAAGTGTTCCTTCTCAGGAGGAAGCTGTGTTGAAGATGATGAAAGGAACATGTCTGAACATGCAGGATCTTCAGGTTGGCAAACTTTTTTATTTCATACTTCTTTCTTAAGGACTGCCTGTCTTCCTTCTGGACTATTCTTGAATTCTCATGTTTGAACAAAAGATATAGTTGTTACTTTATGGTACTATCATTTTAGATGCAGTTATGATAAAAATAAATAGCTGAAATAGGCAGATCTTCCTTTTACAATTTCCCCTTTAAAGTAGTACGGAGTGTAAGTGAATGCAATGAGTAATACTAAATGAGCAGTATGGTAATAATAATTAAATAACTGCATTGACTTATTTCGTTTAGTAGAATCCATCCTCAACATACAGGATTCTGAAGACTATCCACCTTCAAAATCACCATCATTTGTTATAGTTTCAGAGTTATCTGCCAAGGATAGTGTTTCAGTCACATCACGTATGTCACATAGCCACAGTATATCACCTGTAGCAAAAAGAAAAAAAAACCTCCATCATCCAGAAACAACTATAGATAAGTTTGTGATAAGAACCAGAAGATTACAAAAAGAAGTAATTGATGAAAAAAATCGCCCGGTTTGTTTATGCAACAAACTCTCCTTTCCATATGATTGAGAACCCACATTTCAGTAACATGGTTCAGTCATTAAGACCAGGATACGCTCCACCCAACAGAACAGATGTTGCAGGCAAATTGCTGGATAAAATGTATGAAAGACATTTAGCAGTGTGCAAAAAGTCTAGAGGGTAAAATTGTTAACCTGAATCTTGACGGGTGGAGCAATGTCCACAATGATCCTCTTGTACATGCTTGTGTGACAACAGACGGGAATGTCTTCCTTACAGAAAGAATTGATACATCAGGAAATGCACACACAGCAGAATACTTACAAGTAGCAGCAGTAAAAGCTATAAAACTGAAAAAAAATTCAAAATGTCTTGTACACAACTTGGTCACAGATAATGCTGCAAATGTGTCCAAGATGAGAAGAAATTTAGGAGAGAGTGAAGAGTGTCCCAAGCTAATAACATACCGTTGCAGTGCTCATTTCATGCACCTCCTAGCCAAAGACTTCAGTGTTCCAGAAATAAAGGCTAATGTTGTTGAAATTGCAAATACTTCCGTAACAACCACTTTGCAGCAGCTGCTCTGAAAAAAGTGGGAGGAACCAAGCTAACTCTTCCACATGACATGTGATGGAACTCAGTAGTGGCCTGTTTTGAGCACTATATCAAGAACTAGCCTAATCTGATGACACCGATAAAATTCTCAACATTGGGCTTAAGAGAAATGTTGAACACATGCCGAGTACCCTGAAGCCTATTTCTGTAGCCTTGAACAAAATGCAGGGAAATAGCTGTTTTATTGCTAATGCTGTTGAAATTTGGAAGGAACTGAGAGATCTTAAAAAGAGAAATATACGACAGAGTTAAATTACAAGCATTTAAAAAAAAAAAGGGACAAGCACTAACTCCAGCTCATTTTCTTGCAAATATTCTCAATACTCAGTACCAGGGTCAAACCTTAACTGCTGAAGAAGAGGAGTTGGCTATGACACGGACATCCAGCAACCATCCCTCCATAATGCCAACTAAAATAAACTTCAGGGCTAAGGGTGAACCATTCAAGAAATAGATGTTTGCTGATGTTTTAAAGAAAGTCACACCAGTGAACTGATGGAAGTCACTTAAGCACTTGGATTCAGAGACTGTTGAAGTGATAATTTCACTTTTAACAGCAGTAGCTTCTTCTGCCGGTGTAGAAAATATTTTCTTCATTTGGACTAATTCATTCCAAATTGAGAAATCGTTTGGTACCAGAAAAAGCAGGAAAGCTTGTTTTTCTTTTCCAGATTATAAACCAATGGGAAAATGAAGGTGAAGACAACTGAGTTAGCTGCAGAAGCCAATATTTTAAGTTTCTCGTGTTGACCTGGCTGACAGTCGATTTAATTTTTATTTTTTTTAATATTTCATTTAACTATTTTAGTTAAAAAACATTTTAACCTGATTTTAAAAAACTTGAATGTTTACATTAAAAAATTCATATGCTTGTTTTGTTAAAATATTATATTTTTGCTGTTGAAGAAAAAAATCCAGAATACACAACGTCGTCGTTTTAGTTAAATAAAACAATTTAGACGTGTCTGATGATGTTCTCCTCCTAATACAGCATGGCAAGAAAATCCTCCAAATATTCATGATGAACTATCTCCAGTTCAATAGGTCAACCTCCCAATGACTTCATAAATATCTGCTTCAATTACCTTTGGTAAATGAAATAAACATTCATTTTCTGATATAGCTGTAAATCTAATCTGAAAAGTTTTCAAAATAAACATATAGTGTGTACCTTCTAAAAATGAAACCTACATCGATCTGAGTTGTGAGAAGAATATGTATTAAGGTTATAACAACCAACAAGAATGCACTTTCATGCAGAAATCCATGATTAAATGGAGTCTTCCTGACTAGTGATTTAAATCAAATTGATTTAAATCAAATCCACCCTGAAACTCTTTACTAAAAATTTTAGTTTGTGTAGCTAACTCAAATATCGTTATACTCGTTCATTCGCCCGTTCGTTTATAAGCCGACCCCCCAAAATGGTTAGGTACAAATAGCAAAACCTGTATGACCCTTTCATAAGCCGATCCTATATTTCAGGGGTTGGAAAACTTTGGCTCCGGGCCTGTCAGGGTAAGCAGCCTAGTGGGCCAGGCTGGTTTGTTTACTTGCCGCATCCACAGGTTCGGCCAATCGCGGCTCCCACTCGCCGCGGTTCGCCACTCCAGGCCAATGGGGGCTGCAGGAAGGGTGGCCAGCATATCCCTCGGCCCATGCCGCTTCCCGCAGCCCCCATTGGCCTGGAGTGGCAAACCGCGGCGAGTGGGAGCCATGATCAGCCGAACCTGCAGACGCGGCAGATAAACAAACCGGTCCGGCCCACCAGGGTGCTTACCGTGGTGGGCTGCATGCCAAAGGTTGCCGATTCCTGATCTAATACATTGTGGTGAACCCCAGCCACAGGGAGCTGAGGGACTCCATGCCTGCAGACGCTCCAAGTAAACAAAATGTCCCAACCCGCCAGCGGCTTACCCTGACGGGCCAAGAGCCAAAGTTTTCCAACCCCTGAAATATAGGGTCGGGGAGGTGTATCAACTACAGCCCCTCCCACCACTGTAGTCTCTACACTGAAGTGCTACACTAGAAATGCTGAAGCTGCACCATTGAAGACATACTCCTAGTGCAGACAAGGCAGGTCTACACTACAGACTTACTTCGATACAACTCATCACTCAGGGTGTGAATAATCCACACCCCTGAGCGACAGTTATACTAACCTAAGCGCTGGTCTAAACAGCTACGTTTCTCCGCCTGATATAACTACCACTCCTTGCAGAGGTGAATTAACTATGCCAGCAGGAGAGCTCTCTCCTGTCAGCATAGAGCGTCTTCATTAAAGCGCTACAGCAGCTCAGCTACGCTGATGCAGCATTTCAAGTGTAGACCCGCTCTCACTCTGATCTTCAGTGATAGTTAATTCTACAACAACTCTCTCCTGAGAGCATCCTGGCTGCCACTAGAAAGAGAGAGTTCCCTCAGTCTTAGAAATAGACTTGCATAGACAGGGGTTCTCACAACACATTTTTTGGTGGGCTCAGTGCAGGCACCAACTCTTGCTGGTGGCTGCCCTGGGGCTGAAGCCTGAGTCCTCCATCCCTGGGAAAGTGGGTCAGGAACTCAACGGCCGCCTACAGAGTCCCAGGTTCCTCTGGTGCCACACACTAGCCCATATTTCTCCAGAGACACTACCCGGAGCCCCCTGGGAGGCTGTGCGGTGCAGGATACCAATCCCTGCTACTAGTGCCAGCAAACACCAAGGTGGCTCATCCAGGAGCAACAGCTCGGTGCTGCAGGGAGGGGCCACTGCTTTGTCTCCTCCCCTCCCCCGGCCCAGGAGGCTGTCATGGCCACAAAATTCCACTGGTGGCCACGTTGGCGGCATTTGAGAAACGCTGAACTAGCAGACCATTCTGTAGGAGTAACACTTTCTCAATGTACTTATGCTGCAATTTTGGACAGGTCAGTTATTTCCTTAGAAAAACAACTTGCTTTAACTATTCATATATATTGTGTAATACAGATTTGTTGCAATATCCCATGTGTAATAATTCTTCAATGACACACTACTTAATGTAAGAGTTGTACCTTTGTCTGGTGCTCCTGCTAGCAAGCCCCAGTATAATATAAAGCTCTCATTTAACACAACATTTTGAAGCTCTAAGGTAGTATTCTTAGTACAGCATGTACTATTAATTAGAAATTATTACATTTCAATGAAAAATGCACAAAGCCTTACTGGAGCTCATCATAAGAGCTCCCAAACCAGAATCAGCCACCTTAACAGGAAATTACATTGGAATGAAAGAAAATTAACAGAGTAAGTCTGAAGTTATTAACTTCTTGTGGTGAAATAGGGTTCTCTACCTCCTCAATGGCTGTACTAATATTGCTTCGTCACAAAGACCCCAAATCCCCCTCCTTCCCTTTGGAGACCATTAACACCATTATTTAGTAACTCAAAGGATTGCCAGTGAAAGAAGTGAGGTATTTCCACCCCGTTATCCTAGCTCAGGATGGGAAATACAGATGTAATTTAGGCTAGGTCTACACTACCCGCCTGAATTGGCGGGTAGAAATTGACCTCTCGGGGATCGATTTATCGACAATCGATCCCTGAATCGACGCTCTTACTCCACCAGCAAGGTTGGGAGTAAGCGCAGTCGACAGGAAGCCGGAGAGGTCGATTTTGCCACCATCCCTACAGCGGGGTAAGTCGGCTGCGATACGTCGAATTCAGCTACGCTATTTGCGTATCTTAAATCGACCCCCCCCTGTAGTGAAGACGTAGCCGAAGTTACTGTCCTATCTGTTACTAGCACATCAATGAGGAGTGACAGCATTCTCTTCCTACAGCAGGGGTGAGCAAACTTTTTGGCACGAGGGCCACATCTGGATATGGAAATTGTATGGCGGGCCACGAATGCTCACAAAATTGGGGGAGGAGGTGCAGGACGGGGTGCAGGCTCCAGCTGGGGGTGCGGGCTCTGGGATGGGACCAGAAATGAGGAGTTCAGGGTGTGGGAGGGGGCTCCAGGCTGGGGCAGGGGGTTGGGGTTCAGGGTGTGTGTGTGTGTGTGTGTGTGTGTGTGTGTGTGTGTGTGTGTGTGGGCTCCGGCGGGGGTGTGGGCTCTGGGATGGGGCTGGGGATGATGGGTTGGTGGGCAGGAGCGTGCTCCAGGCTGGGACCAAGGGGTTCAGAGGGCGGGGGGGGGGGGGGGGGGAGATCAGGGCTGGGGCAGGAGTGCAGGCTCCAAGTGGTGCTTATACCTCAAGCAGCTCCCAGAAGCAGCAGCATGTCTCCCCTCCAGCTCCTATGCAGAAGCGTGGCCAGGCAGCTCTGCACATTTCCCTGTCCGCAGGCGCCGCCCCTGCAGCTTCCATTGACTGTGGTTCCTGGCCAATGGGAGATGCGGGGGTGGCACTTGGGGAAGGGGTAGTGTGTGGAGTATCCTGGCTGCCCCAACATGTATGAGGGGGAGGGGGGACATGCCACTGCTTCTGGGAGATGTGCCGAGCGGGACAAGCCCCAGACCCCGCTCCCTGGCGGGACCTCAAGGGCCACATTAAAATGTCTGGAGGGCCGGCCATAGTTTGCCCATCCCTGTCCTACAGCATGAAACCTCTGCAGCGTTTGGCAAAGGATTAAGGCAAATTCTGATCACCCATCTAGCAGTACATATTGTGCTTGTTGTAAAACAGAAGGAATAACCCTAACGCCTACCAAGGAGCATGGGACATTGAAATGATTAGTCAGTTCCCTTACTGCATGCTGGATTCTGAAGAATGGCTAATTTCACTCTGTATACAGATGTGAGAAAAGGAGACTTCAGTGGTTCATATGTTGAAGGTGATCGTTGCAACCACAACCGCTAGAGATTTATTTCAAATTAAAGCAGAAACTCTACAGAAATGGATGTTGCTGGAGACGACAGGTGTTAGTAACGCACGCACAACAGGGTATTTTGCAAGTTTAAAGAAAACCCACTCCCATTTCCCAGGACCTTTGCAGGCCAGGCGGCAGTCTAGGAGGGCTCTGGGTGGCCAAGCCAAACGCTCCCGTGACGCTGCCAGGCGGACGAGCAGCCCCATTACAACGCCCCCAGCGATGCCGCACGGGCGGAGGACCCAGCCTGCCGTAGCAAAGGCGCTGAGCCCTCTAGCGCCTTTCCCCAGTTCAGAGCTGCCGAGAGAAGGCCGGGCAGCACCGGCATCAGAAAAGCCCGGTCCAGAGCCAGCCAAGTACGCGGCGAGGGAGCCCCGCCCGGCAGGGGCCCCGCGGCCCGCAGAGGTTGCTGCTGGGACACGTTCCCCTACCCAGCCGCGAACACGCGGTGGCCCACGCCGCCGGCCGGCCGCCCCAGCCGCGGGCAGCGCCCCTCTCCCACAGAAGCCGAGGGCTGGGCTGAGTCAGAGCCGCGGGGCCCCCGCTGCCCTAGTACCTTCCCGGTCACTCCATCCCGGCAGCGCCGCCGGCTCCGCTTCCCGCAGCTCCGAGATCGCCACAACCATAGAGAGGAGAGCGGGCCGGGCCTCGCCGCGCCCGCGCGCCGCCTCCGCCGGCGGCAGGGAGAGGGGACGCCGCCGCCACTGGAGCGCGCGGGGCGGCCGCGCGGGCGATGCTGGCTGCGTGTCCGGGGCGCGCGTAATGTGGTGTCGAGCCTCTAACCAGGCGTGTCCCCGCCCCCTCAGCCAGAGCACGGGACTATAGTTCCCAGCATGCTCTGCGGCTCGCGTACGCCCCAAGCAGTCCCTGAAAGAGAGCGAGCGGTATTTCCCCTTCCTGACACTCACCTTCCTCCTCCAATAGACCAGAGCGCCGCCTTGCATGCTGGGATATATAGTCCCCACAGGATGCATGGCATGTTGGGATACGTAGTCTCCACAGGCCTCAAAAATTCGGCTGTTGCGTGACACATTGTATAAATCTTGGTGTTATTAACCCGCTGCAGGCTGCCCTCTGGTTTCCTTTGCCTCTGACAGCTGACAAGGCCTTCCTTGTAATTGCTGATGAGGCGAACTGAATGGGGGAAGGGAGGTCCTGCACAGAAACTTGGCCTGGCAAGTGGAATGGATAATTACACAGAGCCACCTCTCCTGCTTAGATGTAGTCTTGGGAACTTATTAAAGGTTGATTTAAAGATACTTACTTCGTGCATTCTGACATGTGATGCTGACAATGTGTGGTTTCATGGTTATAAAGCTTTACCTTTTTGAAGTTCCATGTCTACTGTCATTAAAAAAATTAGTCTGTCTTCTTCCCATTGTATGATTTCCTTCAACTGAAAATTTAAATCAATACAAATTGAAAAAATTATTTAAAATAAACATCCGTGTTATGTCAAAATTATAAAAAAAACAACTTCTGCCAAGCTTAGTTATATGTTAAACAATCTTTATAGAAACTGTCAATAGAGTAGTCTCTAGGATGCCAGTCAAACACACTGATTTACTAACTCATATAGATTAATCAACAAAGAATGCACAAATACAATAGCGGTTAATAATTTTACTTTTTATACAAGCAAAATGATGGAAACTTCCATCAGTTACTGTTTCTGGGTAGGTTCAGCTTGATGGGAGGTGAAGCATGTTGAGGTTAACACTGTCAAGCTTTGCATATGTAGATAGGGGGCACCTAATGGAGGCTAAGCCTCCCCAAACCTTGCACCATCAGGGAAGAGGGGGGACAGTGGTGGATTTGGAGCCCCTGGAAAAATCTCTCCCCTGCCATGACCCTGGGGCCATGGCAGGGGCACAGAGCTTTTCTGGTTTCAGGGCCACAGCGGGGAGGGGGGAGAAGGAGAGGAGTGAGTGGCCCTTGGGATGGAAGAGGCAGCGTGGGGATGGGGCCACAGGGGAAGGGATGGGACGGGGTGTTGACATGGGCAGGGCTGCAGGAGGAGGGGGGCAGAATGGCAGAGGGGCTCCAGGCTCAGAGCTTCAGCAGTCCAGCCCCGGCCGAGAGCTCTGCCATGATCCCAGCTGAGGCTGAGAGCTCAACTCCAGCTGGGACCAAGCTTTCAGGCCCCCCTCCTGAGGCCCCAGCCGAGTTTTCCACTGAGGCTAGGGTCATGGGGGAGAGGAGCCAAGCACTCAGCCTCCTTACCCCAGTCGGGGCCGGGGGGGGGGGGGGGGAGAGAGACCTTGGCTGGAAGAGTCAGGGCCAGCCAAGAAGAGGCAGGTCATGGGGTTAGCCTCCCCAAGGGGAAGCTTCACCAGCTGCTCATGCATAGGTATGATTTAAAAATGTGATGCACATACCAAAACACAACCTGTTTATCAAAAATTTCCAGTTTTCTAAAATGTTTATTGAAAAATAGCCATAAAATAAGAACAGTTATTCATACACACCTATAAAATGTGGTAATAGTCACAAATATTACTATAAATATGACGTGGGTTCAATAATTATTTTCATTTACAGCATGATTGTGCATTAATTCTCTGCTCAGTTTACAAGTCAAAATAAGATTAATCTGCTGCACAATAAACTCAGTTTGGAATTAGAAAATCAAGTTGTGTTCTTCCTGCTTCATGCATCACCAATAGTAAAAGGTTTAGTTTTAGAATTTAGCTGGTAATCATGTTAATTACATGCCGGACAGGACAAAATACAACTTGTTTTTCCACAGTGGTGTTGGTTTTGTAGTTCTGACTAGAAAAACTTGTTCAGTAAATGGCCTACAAAATATCTCCACATCCTACAAAATATTTATGCACATGCTTAACTTTAAGTATGTGAATGGTCCCATTGACTTCAGTGACTCCCATAAATATGATAAAGGCATCAATACTGCAAATGGTTCTTCCTGCATAGAATTTCAATAGAGTTATTAACAGTTAAATGTGCATTTTTGCAGGATCAAAAACTTTGAAGACAGAGAAAACAAATAAGTGCAGTAACAAAATGCAAATATTTAAAGAATAACTTATCTGACCATAGCAATATTAATGTCTTACACTTATTCAGTGCCTTTCATGCCAAAGAGATTTGCAGGTTATGGCTGCAATCGTGCAACAAGTTCCACATGGGCACAACAATTTGCAGAAATAGGACTTTATACAACATTTAAGGAGATCATTTCACCCACCGCTGAAATACAGACATTTCTAATTAACTATAGACAGGAACAACACAGTTTAGGACATGTGTGAAGAATATTGTAGCAAACTGATATTGCAGAGGAATTTAGAGTTGCAACATGTAATTTACTTAAAAAGAAGTACTATTAAATGTTTAATGACCACAATTGAATAAGAATACTGATATGTTTCATCTGAAAGATGACATCTCCAGTGGCCCAGCCAACCTAAAACTGGTACTTATTCCAACAGAAGAATGCCACTTACTGAATCAACAGGGGTGGGATTTATGAAGGGACATGGTGTTGCAACACTGAGCATCATTGTGCTTACTTTTAGGCACCTAGAATATCAGCAGAACAGCACTGCAATCTACAATCCCCAGTTAGCCATCTAGTCTCCCTATAAGATTAACGGGGAGAGATAAGCGCCTTAGAATACAATCCACAAAAACTAGCGTGCTAGGTGAGGAGCTGCCTAAACTAGTGTGTGCTAAGACCCACCCCTCTCTGAGAGATAGGACCCTAAATCTAGGTTGCAGAGAGATACGTCTCTCTACTAAGGGTATGTCTACACTACAAAATTAAGTCGATTTTATAGAAGTCGATTTTTTAGAAATCAATTTAATACAGTTGTGTGTATCCCCACTATGCGCATTAAGTCGGCGGAGTGCGTCCACAGTACCAAGGATAGCATTAACTTTCAGAGCGTTGCACTGTGGGTAGCTATACCACAGTTCCCGCAGTCTCCACCACCCATTGGAATTCTGGGTTGAGCTCCCAATGCCTGATGGGGCAAAAACATTGTCGCAGGTGGTTTTGGGTACATGTCGTCAGTCACCCCTCCTTCCGTGAAAGCAACGGCAGACAATTGTTTCGTAGCTTTTTTCCTGGGTTAACCGCGCAGAGGCCATTGCACTGCAAGCGGGAGCCCGCTCAGCTCACCGTCACCGTACGTCTCCTGGGTGCTGCTGGCAGACACAGTACTGCATTGCTACACAGCAGCAGCTTCTTGCCTTCGCGGCAGACGGTGCAGTAGGACTGATAGCCATCGTACGTCTCCTGGGTGCTCCTGGCAGACCTCGGTGAGGTCGATCAGGGTGCCTGGACAGACATGGCTATCCTCCTCTTAGAGCACCGAATGGGAGTGACTCCAGGTCATTCTCTTCTTTAAGTTTCGTCTCATGTAGATTCAGTCCTGCCTGGAATATCATGCGAGCTGGAGGCTTCTGCCTCAGGCTCCTCTCCCAGCCGGCAGCCTACCCCTTGCTCCCATGGCTCATGAAGCCTGGACAGTAGTAAAGAGCAGTTCAACTATAGGCTGAGCAAGTGCAGAATGCTGGTAGAATGTGCCTTTGGATGTTTAAAAGCTCGCTGGAGCTGTTGGTCAGACCTCAGCACAACCAACATTCCTGTTGTTATTGTTGCTTGCTGTGTGCTACATAATATCTGTGAGAGTAAGGGGGAGACGTTTATGGCGGGGTGGGAGGTTGAGGCAAATCACCTCGCGTCCGATTTTGAGCAGCCAGACACTGATTAGAAGAGCACAGCAAGGCATGCTGCGCATCACAGAGACTTTGAAAACCAGTTTCATGACTGGCCAGGCTATGGAGTGACAGTTGTGTGTGTTTCTCCTTGATGCAAACCCGCCCCCTTTGTTGATTTTAATTCCCTGTAAGCCAACCACCCTCCCCACTTCGAAATAAAGTAACTATTGTTTTGAAACCATGCATTCTTTCTTTATTAATTACAAAAATTTGAGATAACGGACAAGGTAGCTGCGGGTGGTTTTGCAGTGACCCCTCCCTCCCTCCGTGAAAGCAACGGCAGACAATCATTTCTCGCCTTTTTTCCTGGATTGCCCACGCATACACCATAGCACTGCAAGCGGGAGTCCGCTCAGATCACCGCTGCAGTTGTGAGCATTGTAAACACCTCACATTTGCCCTTGGAGATTTTGGCATATATATTGGCATTACGTCTTTTGGAACGGAGTTCTGATAGCACGGATTCATCTCCCCATACAGCGATCAGATCCAGTTCCTCCCGTTCGGTCCATGCTGGAGCTCTTTTGCGATTCTGGGACTGCGTGGTCACCTGTGCTGATGAGCTCGCCACACTGGCCAAACAGTAAATGAAATTCAAAAGCTCCCAGTGCTTTTCCTGTGTACCTGACTAGTGCATCTGAATTGAAAGTGCTGTCCAGAGCGGTCACAATGGAGCACTCTGGGATAGCTCCTGGAGGCCAATACCGTCAAATTGCGTCCACACTACCCCAAATTCAACCCAGCGATGTCGATTTTAGTGCTAATCCCCTCGTTCGGGAGGAGTACAAAAATGGATTTTAAGAGCCCTTTAAGTTGACCTAAATGGCTTCGTCGTGTGGACGGGTGCAGGGTTAAATCAACCTAAGGCTGCTAAATTCGACCTAAACTCGTAGTGTAGACCAGGGCTAAGTGATCAACCCCAAATGCGAACCTCTCTTCTGGAATCAGGCAGCTTAGGTGTTTCTTGCAAAAATGAGTTAAGCACCTGCTTCACTCCACACAAAAGAGTCAATGGAGGAGGTGGTGCCATTACCCACTTTATAACTTTTAGTCCAGTGGTTATAGCACTCACCCAAGATGTGGGAGACCCAGATTGAAGCCCCCCACTCTCTACCAGAGGGCAAGGAAGAATTTGAACAGGGGGTTGCCTATTTCTCAGGAGAGTACACTAACCACTGAGCTATGGGATAGTTTGATGTTAGGACCTCTCAGTCTCTCCTTTTGAAGTTGTTCCCCTGTGGATGATAATGAAAGAATGATTGGACAAGGGGATATGAACCTTGGGTCTCCTATCTCTTAGGTGGGAGCCCTAACCACAGGACTACAGAATCATTCTCCCTAGACCATTACTAGAGGGAAATTGTAGAATTATCAGTAATAATGCAGAACAGGCAGAAGTATTCAATCAATATTTCTGTTCTGTATTTGGGAAAAAAACATATATTTAATAAGACTCTTTCCACCCTACTAGTGTGTTGGAAGGATGTTAAACAGCACCTACTAAAGTTAGGCATTTTTAAATCAGCAGGTCTGGATAACTTTAATTCCAGAGTTTTAAAAGAGTTTCCTGAGGAAGAGTTAGGATTTGAAAAGGTATCTTCTTTCTTTCCCCCTCTGGCAGATAGGGGAAATGGCACCTGGGTTTCCCATGTCCCTGGTTAGTGGTCTGGTATGTAGTCTTTGAGCTCACCTATTGGATCAGGCTCTGCATACAACTTAAGCAGATCATGGATATCTCCTCCCAGTTTGTGGATCACTCTGGGGCTTAGGTGGGTCAGATATTAAACTGATAAGAACAGATTGAAAAAATGTATTAAAGCTAATGTTAAAAAATTATATAATACATAGGTTGGGGGAAAGAGTGTCTGTACATCTGGATATAGTGCTTAGATTATCCACAAATATCAAGTTAGTTTTTAAAAGTCATATCATACATATTGCTGATTATGGGCTTAGGTGGGTGGGAGGTAGGCATCTGGATGCTTACAAAGAGACAGCAGCACCATGCCCAGAAGTAGAACCACTGGTGCCTAGGGAGCCTTTACCTAGGCGCTGAGTTTGTGAAATGTAGGCGCTGAGTTTGTGAAATTCAATTTTGGTATCAATTTCCTCCTTGTTCACAGGATTCACAAGACTAAAAGCCTGAGTTCAAGTCGGTCCAGGAGTCTGGGGAGCTTGAGCCTATGTGGGGCATTACCAAAACAAAGCTGGTGCTGAGGAAGAGCAACAGCAAATCCAACCCCGCTCAGCACATGGGAATGAAAGACGCTCCAGTCCGAACAGGGGAGCGCTCACCCGCCTGCAAACATGGAGGGAATGGAGCCAGCAGTGTGCGTGAGGAGACAAACAGATCCACCCACCTAGCTACCTCCTAATTCCTATGGCGAGACCACTGAAACTACAAGGACCAGCATGCAGTGCGCTATACTGATCGGGGTGGGCCGGCCATGGGCGATGTGTTCGCTGCAATGCATGCTGGGAACTCGGCTACCTACGATAGCAGTGTTGCGGAATGGGACTAGGTACGGGCATTGAATTCACTGCTGTTCGTTACCAGGGCCATAGCTTAATATGTTGGAGGATATGCCATTACCGTAGGGACAACACACGGGGTCCTTAGTCTAGTGGGCCACCACGCGCCGCTGGAGCATAACGTGTAGCTATGGCGGTCGCTAAAGAGACCAATAGAAGATTGTCTGAGCTTTGATTGACTGATGCTACATCCAGTAGGAGTCTTTCTTGTAACCAAAGGCGTTTAGAATGATTATGAGGGCGTTACTTCATGCAGATGGGGTGACGTGAGGCTGGAGTGCAGATGTCCCTTCCTTTTCTGGGTGGCCTTATTGGAAAACCCGGGAAGTGGGCGGGCACAAGCCCGCCCACTTCTAAAGGCCCCTCCCCCAGCCTAGCGGGAGGGACCACTGGACCCAGGAACCAAATGAATACGGGGGACAACTAATAAGAAAACAGGGTTGGGAGTGATGGGTCACAGGTTGCTCCCCACAACAGCAATAGGAGTCACCACCACCCCAGGAGCAGAGATGTTGAAAGTCACTCAGTTTGTGAACAAACCCCCTCCACAATGTCCCTCAGCAGGAGTCCTCCTCTTCCTCCTCCTTGACGGCAGCAGCAGCGAACAGCGAGCAGCAGTCAGCCAGCCTGGCAGGAGGGACCCATACATGGTGGTGGTGGTGATAGGGTCCTTGCTTCTCCCTCTGGAGGCGGCGGGTGGAGGGGCAGGCCGGCAATGCCCTCCCACAATCAGCAGCAGCAGCCCAAGGCAGGGAGAGCTCCAGCCACCAGCAGGGCAGTCCAGGGAGGCCAACAGAAGGCCAAAGAGGCCAACAGAAGCTTGTCTGAGCTTTGATTGACTGATGCTACATGCAGTAGGAGTCTTTCTTGTAACAAATAGGCGTTTAGAATGATTACAAGGGCGTTACTTGCTGCGGAGAGGGTGACGTGAGGCTGGAGCGCAGGCGTCCCTTCCCTTTCTGGGTGGCAGCGAGCGAGGCAGCACTATGAAGGCGTCGGGCACCGTAAGCGTGGCGCTCCAGCCCTAGCGGGTTGCGGCTGGGAGGCCTCGGCCCAGCTTTGAGGGTGGGGAGGGCTAGTAACTGGTACTCGGGCCATTCTGGCAGGTCCCGCCCGCCTGGTTCGCTCCATCTTTTCCTCAGGGAGCGAGCGGCCAACATGGCAGCCGCCAAGAACGTGAGGCTGGGGAGGCCTTATTGGATATCCTGAGAGGTGGGCGGGCACAAGCCTGCCCACTTCTAAAGGCCTCTCCCCCAGCCTAGCGGGAGGGACCAATGGACCAGGCTTCCAACTGATTGCGTGGGACAACTAATGGGAAAACAGGGTTGGGAGTGATGGTCACAGGTTTAAAACAAGGGTACCGGATGGGGACACCGAGCAGAGAACCCCGGACAGCACCCACTGCTCCTCAAAGGTGTCTAGGGAGACAGCGGATGCTCCCATTGGAACTCTGCCCGGATGCATGAAACCAGGGAGGAATGGAAATAGGCCCCCCAGTCGCAGGACACCCCCTCGTCCAACATCCTCCTCCTGGTGTTATAGATGGTAACTTTGGCCAGAGCCAGGAGGAGGTTGACAAGGAGGTCTCGTGACTTCGTGGGGTCATGGGTAGGATGTGCGAAAATGAACAGGTGTGGGGAAAAGTGCACCCAGAACCTCAACAAGAGGTTCTGGAGGAGCCGGAATAGGGGCTGCAACCTGGTGCATTCGAGGTAGGCGTGCGCCAGGTTCTCCCTTATGCCGCAGAAGGGGCAGGCCTCGGGTATGAACCGCGCCAGATACACGCCCATGCTCACGGCTCCGTGAAGGAGCCACCAACCGATGTCCCTGGTGGGCCGTGGGACCAAGGTGGAATAGAGGCTGGCCCACCGGGGCTCCTCACTCTCCACAGGCAGTAAATAGTCCCGCCACTTGGTGTCAGGATGGGACGAGAGGGTGAGGAAATGCAACGTGTGGAGCACGAGCGTGTACAGTTGGTGCCTGGGCACGGTTCGGAAGTGAACCGGCTGCAGGGTGCGCAGCCGCTCAGAGTACGGGAGCGGGGAAGCTTGTTGCTAACATACCTGAAGAAACCCTTCTTGTTACTCTTAACATCTCTTGCTAGCTGCAACTCCAAGTGTGATTTGGCCTTCCTGATTTCACTCCTGCATACCTGAGCAATATTTTTATACTCCTCCCTGGTCATTTGTCCAATCTTCCACTTCTTGTAAGCTTCTTTTTTTGCGTTTAAGATCAGCCAGTCACCCACCCTGGCCTCCAAATCCTGTCAGTTCTCCGGCGGAGAAGGATGCGTGGCGGAAAGGTAAACGCCGAGATACAGCAGCGGACCCACGCTCCACCGGATGGCCTGAAGCGCAGGTGGGAGGGAGCTCGCCTGCCACCCATCCCTGACCACCAGGCCAGAGCTCTTGACCCAGCTGACCCGTGCAGAGGAGGCCGCCAAATAAACAGCCTGGCAGGCCTCCACCCGCACCAGGTCGCCCGGGTCCTGGACCACAAGGAGCACATCGTCGGCGTACGCTGACAGGACCAGCCACAGCTCCGGCTCCCGAAGCACCACCCCGTCATCCTCCGGTGGAGGAAAGACAGGAAGGGTTCGATCGCCACAGCCTACAGCTGGCCAGAGAGGGGACACCCCTGCCATACTCCACGCCCAAAGCTGACCCGCTCTGTCAGGGTCCAGTTGAGCCTGACCAGACACTCCGCCTCAGCGTACAGCACCTGGAGAAAGCCCACAAACTGGGGCCCGAAGCCAAATGCCCGCAGAGTGCCCAGGAGATACCCGTGGTCCACCCTGTCGAATGCCTTCTCTTGGTCCAGGGACAGGAGGGCGAACAACAGACCATTCCTACGCTCCAGCTCCAAGAGGTCCTGGACTGTACAAGTTATCGAAGATGGTCGGGCCTGGGATGGTGTAGGTCTGGTCAGGAGGGACCACGTCCGCCAGCACGGACCCCAGCCGCAGCAAGATGGCCTTCGCTACGACCTTGTAGTCCATGCTGAGGAGCAAGATCGGATGCCAGTTCCGTAAGTCGTGGAGGTCCCCCTTCTTCGGCAATAAGGCGAGCACGGCTCGCCTGCACGAGAGAGGGAGGACCCCGCTTTTCAAGGACTCGGTCCAGACGGTGATGAGGTTTGGGCCGAGGACGTCCCAGAACACGCGGCAGAACTCCACGGTCAGCCTGTCCATGCCCGGGGATTTGTTGGTGGGCATGAGATGGAGGGCTTCCGAGAACTCGGCTAGAGAGAGAGGCAGATCCAGCCGGTCTCGGTCGCCCGTGCTGACCGTCAGGAGTTCAGTCCAGAGCACCATGCGGGCTTCAGCGTCGGTCGGATCCGGGGAGAAAAGGCTGGCATAGATGGCCCTGGCCCTTCCACGCATCTCCTCTGGATCCGTGAGGGGGGCGCCGTCCTCTGCCAGGAGGCAAGTGACATGTTTTTTGGCCCCTCTCTTTTTCTCCAGGGCGTAGAAGCGGGAGCCACGATCCACCTCCCTAAGGAGACGGATGCGGGATCAAACAAAGGCACCCCGGGTCCGTTGGTCCTCCAGGGCCCGGAGCTCCTCCCGCTTCTCCCAGTATGCTGCACAGAGGGGCGGATCCTCGGGGCCGGAGGCCAGACGCCTCTCTAGCTCTAAGACCTCCCGCTCCAACTGCCCTATCACCGCATTCCTCCGCCGGCTGGCGCCCCGGGTGTAGTCTTAGCAGAAGAGGCGTGCGCGTACCTTCCCCACATCGCACCACCACCGTGCTGAGGGAAAGGCGCGCCACTGCCCCCACCAGGCCAGCCAGAACTCCCAGAAGGACGCCACGAAGCCCACGTCCTCCAGCAAGCTGTTATTAAAATGCCAATAGGCCGGTCCCGGCCTCTCTGAACTGAGAGAGACCATCTCAGTCACCAAATGGTGATCTGTGAACAGGACCAGCCGGATGCCAGAGGCGTGGGCCCGTGCCAGATGGAAATGTGATAAATAAATTCGGTCCAACCGGGAGTGGCGCGACCGATCGTCCTCCACCCGGATCTAGGTGAAGGTGGTATCATCGTCCGGGTGGTGGTCGCGCCAGACATCCACCAGGGAATGATGGTCCACGATCTCCCTGAGGACATCCTCGGCGGCCTGGGAACTTTCTATTCCTGAGCGGTCCTGGCCCTCAAGTGTGGTGTTGAAGTCCCCGCCCAGGACCAGGCACTCGTGAGGATCCAGGGTGCCGAGGAAGGCCGACGCCTGCCGGTAAAAACGCACTCGTTCTGGGTTCGTGTTTGGGGCATAAAAGTTGACTAGGGCCTGGTCTACAGTAGGAGTTTATCTCAAATTTAGCAGCGTTAAACCGAATTAACTCTGCACCCGTCCACAGAACGAAGCCCTTTACTTCAATATAAAGGGCTCTTAATATCGATATCTGTACTCCTCCCCAACGAGAGGAGTAGCGCTGAAATCGGTATTGCCATTTCAGATTAGGGTTAGTGTGGCCGCAATTCGACGGTATTGGCCTCCAGGAGCTATCCCACAGTGCACCATTGTGACCTCTCTGGACAGCTATCTGAACTCGGATGCACTGGCCAGGTAGACAGGAAAAGCCCCGCGAATTTTTGAATTACATTTCCTGTTTGCTCAGCGTGCACAGCACAGGTGACCAAGCAGACCTCATCAGCACAGGTAACCATGCAGTCCGAGAATCGAAAAAGAGCACCAGCATGGACCGTACGGGAGGTACTGGATCTGATCGCTATATGGGGAGAGGATTCAGTACTAGCAGAACTACGTTCCAAAAGACGAAATGCCAAAACATTTGAAAAAATCTCCAAGGGCATGATGGAGAGAGGCCACAATAGGGACTCACTACAGTGCCACGTGAAAATTAAGGAGCTCAGACAAGCCTATCAAAAAACAAAGGAGGCAAACGGTCGCTCTGGGTCAGAGCCGCAGACATGCCGCTTCTATGCTGAGCTGCATGCAATTCTAGGGGACGCCGCCACCACTACCCCACCTCTGACCGTGGATTCCGAGGCAGGGGTAATCTCAACCATGGGGAAGAGGAGGAGGAGGAAGATGACGAGCTTGCAGAGAGCACACAGCACTCCGTTTCCCCAACAGCCAGGATCTTTTTCTCAGCCTGACTGAAGCACCCTCCCAACCCCCAGACAATGCGGCGATGGAAGGGACCTCCGGTGAGTGTACCTTTGTAAATATAAAACATGGTTTAGAAGCAAGCGTTTTTTAATGATTACTTTGCCCTGAGGACTTGGGATGCATTCACGGCCAGTGCAGCTATTGGAAAAGTCTGTTAACGTGTCTGGGGATGGAGCGGAAATCCTCCAGGGACATCTTCATGAAGCTCTCCTGGAGGTACTCCAAAAGCCTTCCCACAAGGTTTCTTGGCAGTGCAGCCTTATTCCGTCCTCCATGGTAGGACACTTGACCACGCCATGCTAGTAGCAAGTAATCTGGTATCATTGCATGACAAAGCCTGGCAGCGTATGGTCCCGATGTTTGCTGGCATTCAAGCAACATCTGTTCTTTATCTTGCTGTGTTATCTTCAGGAGAGTGATATCGTTCATGGTAACCTGGTAAATACAGGAATTTAATTAAGGGGACAGAGGTGGCCGTTCCTACTGGGCTGTTTGCCTGCGGCTGAAAAGAAATCCTTCCCTGCAGTTAGCCAGGCCGGGGGGAGGGAGGGAAATCTTCCCTGATACCAGCCACGCAGTGGGGGGAGGGATAAAGCGATCATCCCAGAGAATTGGATGGGGGGGGGATTAGTTTGGTTTCTGCTGCTGCACGTTAACAGGAAAACCGCAGCACTCAACGGGCTATGCTTGGTATGTGGGAAAGGGGGCGCTGCTTGTAGGAAAGCTGCAGAAGCCGAAAGACAATGGCTTACCATGACCGCATGCAAGCCGAATTCTGCTGCCCAGACCTTCGTCTGTGCTCTCTAACACCAAAGCCGCAGGCACTCAATATTAAGATGCAAAATGCGACCTTGTACCGAAATCACATTGCTATGTAATGTGAATAGTGTTGTTCACCGTGAAAGAGTATAAGCATTGTTCTGTAAAATGTATCTTTTTAAATACTTGTCTCCCTTTTTTCCCTCCCTCCCGCAGCTGCAAATTTTTCAAGCCTCCCTCCTCTGTCCCGAAGGCTATCTCAGATAAGGCGTCGAAAAAAAGAATGCGAGACTAAATGTTCTCGGAAATCATGGAATCCACCCGCAATGAAAGAGCTCATCTGAAAGAGTGGAAGGACACGGTATCAAAGTACAGGAAAGATGCCAGTGAACGTGAGGCCATGAGGGACACTCGAGATGAGAGGTGGCAGGCTGCAATGCTGGGGCTGCTGCGTGATCAAATGGACATGCTCCGGCATCTGGTGGTGCTTCAGGAACGGCAGCAGGAGGACAGAGTGCCGCTGCAGCCGCTGTATAACCTCCCTCCCCCCTCACCATGTTCCATATCCTCCTCACCCAGACGTGTAAGAACGCAGGGAGGGGGAGGCTCTGTGCACCCTCCCACTCTACCCCAGTGGACAGCCCAACCAAAAGGCTGTCATTATATTGAACTTTTTTAGTGGCCTTTTCCTTCCCTCCTATCCTCCTCCCAAACCCCATCCGGGCTACCTTGTCAGTTCTCTTCCTCTTTTTATAATCAATTAATAAAGAATGCATGATTTTTAAACGATAGTGACTTTATTTTCTTTGAAAGCAAGCTGGGATCAAAGGGGGAGGGTGGGTTGCTTACAGAGAACGAGTCAATTAAGGGGGTGGGTTTTCATCAAGGAGAAACAAACAGAACTTTCACATGGTAGCCTGGCCAGTCATGAAACTCGTTTTCAAAGCTTCTCTGATGCGCAGTGCTTCCTGGTGTGCTCTTCTAATCGCCCTGGTGTCTGGCTGCACATAATCAGCGGCCAGGCGATTTGCCTCAGCCTCCCACCCCGCCATAAAGGTCTCCCCATTAAGAGATTGTGGAGCACACAGCAAGCAGAAATAACAATGGGAATATTGGTTTGGTTGAGGTAGTCAGTAAAGTGCGCCAGCAATCTTTTAAATGTCCAAATGCACATTCTACCACCATTCTGCACTTGCTCAGCCTGTAGTTGAACAGGTCCTGACTACTGTCCAGGTTGCCTGTGTATGGCTTCATGAGCCATAGCATTAAGGGGTAGGCTGGGTCCCCAAGGATAACTATAGGCATTTCAACATTCCCAACGGTTATTTTCTGGTCCGGGAAGTAAGTCCCTTGCTGCAGCCGTTTAAACAGATTAGTGTTCCTGAAGACGCGAGCGTCATGAACCCTTCCCGGCCAGTCCACGTTGATGTTGGTGAAACGTCCCTTGTGATCCATCAGTGCTTGCAGCACCATTGAAAAGTACCCCTTACGGTTTACGTACTGGCTGTCCTCGTGCTCCGGTGCCAAGATAGGGATAGGGGTTCCATCTATCGCCCCACCACAGTTAGGGAATCCCATTGCAGCAAAGCCATCCACTATGACCTGCACATTTCCCAGAGTCACTACCTTTGGTAGCAGCAGCTCAGTGATTGCTTTGGCTACTTGCATCACAGCAGCCCCCACAGTAGATTTGCCCACTCCAAATTGATTCCTGACTGACCGGTAGCTGACTGGCGTTGCAAGCTTCCAAAGGGCTATCGCCACTCGCTTCTCAACTGAGAGGGCTGCTCTCATCTTGGTATTCTGGCGCTTCAGGGCAGGGGAAAGCAAGACACAAAGTTCCATGAAAGTGCCCTTACGCATGTGAAGTTTCGCAGCCACTGGGAATCGTCCCACACCTGCGACACTATGCGGTCCCACCAGTCTGTGCTTGTTTCCCGGGCCCAGAATCGGCGATCCACGGCATGAACCTGCCCCATTAACAGCATGATCTCCACAGCGCCAGGGCCCACGGTTTGATAGAATTCCATGTCCATGTCCTCATCACTCTCATCGCCGCGCTGCTGTAGCCTACTCCTCCTTGCCTGGTTTTGCAGGTTCTGGTTCAGCATAAACTGCACGATAACGCATGAGGTGTTTACAATGTTCATGACTGCTGTCTTGAGCTGAGCGGGCTCCATGCTTGCCGCGGTATGGCGTCTGCACTATTCACCCAGGAAAAAGGCGCGAAATGGTTGTCTGCCGTTGCTTTCCCGGAGGGAGGGGGAGGATGTACCCAGAACCACCCGCGACAATGTTTTTGGCCCCATCAGGCATTGGGATCTCAACCCAGAATTCCAATGGGCGGAGGAGACTGTGGGAACTATGGGATAGCTATGGGATAGCTACCCACAGTGCAACACTCCGGAAATCGACACTAGCCCCGGTACGTCGATGCACACTGCCGAATTAATGTGCTTAGTGTGGCCGCATACATTCGACTTTATACAATCTGTTGCCAAAAAGTGGTTTCTGTAAAATCAGAATAATCCCGTAGTGTAGCCATACCCTAGGTTTAAGATCAGCCCCTCCACAGAGGCCCGGACGTGCAGCAGGCAGCCCAGCACGACCTCGGCGACCCCCAGCACCTCGGGCCGTAGCTCAGGGGAGAACAGGGTGGCCACCCCAGCCGAATGGGCGCTGAGGTGGCTGAAATAAACCCCGGCCCCCCACTCCAGCCGCCAACTAGCCTCGAAGGCTGGAGCCGTGTGGGTCTCCTGCAGGAAGATGACAGAGTACCCCCCCTCCCGAAGGAAGGAGAGCACCTGGCTCCTGCGGAGACCCACCCTACAGCCTCGGGTGTTTAATGATGCAAAGGTGGTAACCGTTGTGAAAGTAGAATGAATTATATTGTAAAAATAAGAATGGATTAAAGAAATGCTGTATGTACCTTTAAGCAGAAATAAGAAATGTTGAAATACAGGTGTCAGGAAAAGAAACATTAAGGCATAAACAATGAGTCCACTTAAGCTAATGGTGAAACATTAACCAGAGATTGGTAAAAGTTAGTAAGGAAATTAACTATGTATGTCTAGCCTCAGATACACTTATCAGATTCTGCTTCCTTTTGTTATCTTGTTAAGTTCGCGCCCTTCTATCTGTATAAATAAGATCGTTTGTGTCTTGCATGGTGCTCACATTATCTGGGTGTATTAGCAGAGCACTGTGCTAATAAAACAGAGTGGTCTGACAAATTGTGAGTCCTGAGTCTAACTTTGACACTGTCATAGCGAGGGCTGGGGTGGATCCTCACGGGCAGGGTGATTGACGGCCTCCAGCGGGCCCCGCAACAGCCTGGTCTCAACCCCAAAGGTCAAGAGGGAGTCGCGGAACTTGCGGGCTCGCCGGTAGGCTGCGATGTCCTGCCTCCCGGTCCCTCTCCCCTCCCCCAAAAGAGCCTTCTCAGCTCGGAGGACATGATGGAATTCCCCCCAGCGCTGGAGGGCGAGCTGCACCTTGCCCTTCGAGCCACGGGTGTCCGTTATGAAGCGGTGCAGCTCATCCCTCAGTGCAGAGGGGGACGCGGCAGCCAATCCGCTGCCGTCCTCCGGTGGGGCCCCTGGAAGATCCTTGTGGCCCGCGGAGATGGGCAAACAAGGGGCCAAGCCCCGGCGCAGCCCATCCCCATCCCCAGCAAGGAAGGGGGCGGCAGAGGGAATAGTGCAGCCCCTATAGTAGTGGGAAGGGGAGACATGAAAACCGCCGCCTGAGGGTTGTCCGTGAGTAGCGGGAATGAGACAACCTCGGGGGCGGCAATAGAATGGGAGGTGGAGGGGAAAGGGACAAGCGATACTTCGGGGCCAGGAACGGGGGTAGGGGCGGGATCAGGGGCAGGGACCAAGACAGGAGTCGGGACTGGGGCTGGGCCAGGAGAGGGGACAGAAGCAGGATCAGGGGCAGGGATTGGAATGGGAATGGGGACAGGGGTGGACTCATGGTCCCCAGCAGCTGAGCTGCTGGGATGGGGCCCCTCTCGACCAGGATCTAGGGCCAAGGGGACAGGGGCATGAGGGACCGGTGATGCTTTGGGGGCAGGAACGGGGGAAGGGGTGGGATCAGGGGCATGAACCAGCCACTCAGCATCGGCCGTCGCCCCGAGGGGCTCGGTGGCCTCACATGGGGTGGTATCCGCGGCCGGGCTGATGGGTAGGGCCAGGGGCGCCCCAAGGACAAGAGCGGGGGTGGCAGAGTGGGGTGAGGGACAGGGAGCAGGAGGGGTGGCGGGACTAAGCCGCCGCTCAGATCGAGGCCCGGTGGCGGAGGGTAATCCTCCCCCTGGGTGACCGGGGTCAGACCAGGGCCTCGATCTCCTCAAATATGGAGATGTAATCAGTCCCCTCGGCCCAAGCGTCCTCCCCGGCAGTAACCGGGGCAATAACTGCCCCAGCATCAGCAGTGGCGGGGGGCACAGGTGGTATAGGGGCCGGGGGAACTCCTACAGAGGCCTCCTCAAGTGGGGGCTCAACAAAGGGGGTAATGGCATCTCCACCCGCTGCCAGGACTACCGTGGCTAACGCCCCCTGCTGGGCTCCGTCCGGGGGCATGGAGGAAGTCGTAGAAGCCTCAGCCCCTCGCAGCATCTTTCGAGGGGCCTCCTCTCCCTTGTCATTGGAGGAGAGGGATCGAGCCCGCGCTTCCCCCGGACGAGCACCCAGCCCTCCAAGGTGGAGGTGGCGGGCCGGTCAGCATGAGCAGGGCCAGGGGGCAAGGGCGATGGTTCTGGGTCTCGGGGCGGGACAGCGGGGGGAAGGGAAACCTCCCCTCTCCCTCCGCTGGCAGGAGTCTCTCTGCCCTCCCCTCCGCAGGCCCCGCCGAACTGGAACTGATGGACACGAGGCCCACCCGCTCAGCCGTCCCCGCGTATGGCAGGAGGAGGAGGGGCAGCGGCAGCGGTAGCCGGGCTTCCAGGGTCGCTGGCGATGACAGGGCCGGCACCCTCCCGGGTCTCGGAGGTCCCGGATGCCCCTCCGTGCGGACCAGAGAGCACTCCCTTAGGATGTGTCCCATCGCCCGGCAGAGGAAGCAGCAGGCCTCCCCCACTGAGTAATGGACCCGGTAGCGGGCCCCTGGTAGGGCACCAGGAAGGACCCCTCAAGCGCCACCCCATGACGCACCGCCGGCAGTAGTTGGATCTGGACCTGCCCGTGGAAGGACATGATGTGACGGAGGGTGGGGTCCTTACAGGATGGAGAGAGCAGGTAACAGGGCAGTGTTGGGAAGGAAGGGCGAGACAGAGGTCAACACCACCCGTATGCCCAGGTCCTGCAGGGGGACAAACATGCCCCGCACCGCCAGGCCCTTTTCCACCGCCTCCTGAGTGGCGGCCTCCGATGCCAGGAAGAACACAACTTTACCATAAATTTTGGAGGCCGCCACGATGGCCGTGGGCCCCACCATCCTTGCCAACACCCACACGTTTTGATATGGGGCGAGGCGGGTATCAGGAGGCAGCGGACGCCGTGCTCCTGATCAGCGAGGGGAAGGGGCCCCGGCCACCAGGGATGGTACTGGAGGCGGCGATCAGGGCGGATGGCGTGGTGGCACGTGGAGGGGCGGTGGCCACCTTGGCATATGCCCTGGGGACCTGAGATGGAGCGCTCCCAGAGCTGGAGGAAGGAATGGCAGCGGAAGGTGGGGCCGTGGCAGGAGGTTTTGCTTTCTGGGCGGGGCCTTTGCCCTTCTTGTTCCCCTGGCCCTTTCTGCTTGTAGAAAGGGGGGCCATGGCAGCGGCTGGACCAGTGGTGGCCGAGAGGTCAGCCGCAGGGGCAGTGGCAACAGGGGGACCATGGGGTCAGGAGAAGGGGCAGGGGCAAGAGCAGGGGTAGGGACAGAAGCAGGGTCCTCCTCCACAGTGGCAAGAGGAGGCCCTAATATGGGGGCGGGATGACGGGCAGCCGCTCCTCCCCACTAGGCAACATGCAGGGGAGGAGGGTCCAGCGGGAGGGGCAGGACGTGTGGGGGAAGGGGCTAACCACTCCTCCCTGTTAAACTGTAGGCAGGGAAGGAGGGCGCCCCTGGGATTGGGGGGGCAGGGGAATGGGGAAAGTGACCGCTCCTCCCTGCTAGAGGGCACGCAGGTCAGGAGGGTCCAGTGGGAGGGGCAGGGGGGATGGGGGAGAGGGAACCACTCCTCCCTGCTAGGCTGTGTTCAGGGAAGGAGTGTACCAGTGGGCCTGGGACTACAGGGGAGACCGGGGGAAAGGGAAGAAGCAACTGCTCCTCCCTGCTAGGCTGCAGGCAGGGGAGGAGGGTGCCAGCAGTGGGGAATGTAGGGGCAAAATAGGGGCACAGGTACTGGGTAGGGATACTGTCTCCGCCGGCTGCACTGGGAAGGGGAGGGACTACAGTTTCATCTGGAAGGCTGTGAACAGTAGGAGGGGGACAACTGAAAGGGGGCACAAGCGCTTAGGAAGGGGGAATGGGCGCCCAGGTAAGAAGGACTGAACGGGGTGGGGGGGAGGGGCAAAGAAGGGCAAGGGAAAAAAGGGGCCAGGCAAATCATAGGATGGAACTTCTAGTGTAAGGGCGGGGCAGGCAAGCAAACCAAAACCCAAAGTTTGGGGCAGGGCAGGTAGCAAACACTGAAGGGCTGGGGCAGGCTAGGCAAACTAACAGAAGGGGATCAGCGTAGCAGCCGTGTTAGTCTGTATCCGCAAAAAGAACAGGAGTACTTGTGGCACCTTAGAGACTAACAAATTTATTAGAGCATAAGCTTTCGTGGGCTACAGCTCACTTCTTCGGATGTATATGCACGAAAGCTTATGCTCTAATAAATTTGTTAGTCTCTAAGGTGCCACAAGTACTCCTGTTCTTTTAACAGAAGGGGAAACTCCCAGAGGGTCAAAACAAGTGGCGGGTGGGGCAGGCTGGGGGGGGGGGGCAAACTAACACAGGGAGGCTGAGGGGCACAGCAGGCAGGGGGCCCCCACCAGCTAAACACAGCTGTGGGGAGGGAAAGTCCAAGGTAGGGAGGTACGTGCGCCTGTGTAACTCAGTCTTTTGTTGCTCACTGCTGTAAACAGTCCCAGGTGGTGAAAAGGGGGGGGGGACAAACAACCACATTGAGGGGCAAAGAGCAGGTCCAGTTGGTATGTGGGGTGAAGGAGGGGGCAGCAGTGGTGGTGGGGAGCAGATGGACAAGGGGGAGGGCTCTCCCCCTTACTCCCCCCAACAGCAATAGGAGTCACCACCACCCCAGGAGCAGAGATGTTGAAAATCACTCAGCTTGTGAACAAACCCCCTCCACAATGTCCCTCAGCAGGAATCCTCCTCCTCCACGGCAGCAGCAGCCAGCCTGGCAGGAGGGACCCATAGATGGTGGTGGTGGAGGGTGTCCTTGCTTCTCCCTCCGGAGGCGGGGGGTAGGCCAGCAATGTCCCCCTACACTCAGCAGCAGTATCAGCCCAAGGGAGGGAGAGCTCCAGCCACCAGCAAGGCAGTCCAGGGAGGCCAATAGAAGGCCAAAGAGGCCAACAGAAGCTTGTCTGAGCTTTGATTGACTGATGCTACATCCAGTAGGAGTCTTTCTTGTAACCAATCGGTGTTTAGCATGATTACGAGGGCGTTACGTGCTGCGGAGCGGGTGACGTGAGGCTGGCGCGCAGGCGTCCCTTCCTTTTCTGGGTGGCAGCGAGGGAGGCAGCACCATGAAGGCGTCGGGCACCGTAAGCGTGGCGCTCCGGCCCTAGCGGGTTGCGGCTGGGCGGCCTCGGCCCGGCTTTGGGGGTGGGGAGGGCTAGTAGCTGGTACTCGGGCCGTTCTGGCGGGTCCCGCCCGCCTGGTTCGCCCCATCTTTTCCTCCGGGAGCGAGCGGCCAACATGGCGGCCGCCAAGAACGTGAGGCTGGGGAGCCACGCAGCAGCCAGCAGGCGCCCCCTTCGTTGGGGCTGGCCTCAGGCGCGGGGTTAGGAGAGGCGGGCCTGGGTTCTTCTCCGCGCAGGCCGCGTGTGCCCCCGACGCTCCCCCTTCAGGTACCCCAGACCGCGGCCTTGCGCTGAGGCATGGTGGGAGCGCTCGGCCTGGCCGGGCCAGGACCTAGGGAGCCGGGTCTCGAGGCCCCATAACCGCGACGTTCTGTCCCGCAAGGGGCTCTGACCCCATTGTACAGCGCGCAAAGCCCGACGGCCGTTGCTCTTCCTGCAGGGTCGTCCCAAGCTATTTGGGTGTCCTACGTAGCCCCCAGGCCTCCTCCCCCCAGGGTCTGGGAGGCAGGAGCTGTGTGGGGGGCACTTTTGGGGCCCCACAGACTCAGAGGACTAGGGAGGGCCGGGAGTAGCCCGCTCCGCTTCCCTTCCCCCGGCCCCAGCCGTGCTGCTCAGGGGAGGGGACTTGGGGGAAGGGATCTCCGCACTCACCGTCAGCGGCGGGAAGCGGAGCAGCCCGGCCCCAGCCTGCTCTACTGCTCCCCGCGGCCGGTGGGGGGCGGGGGGGACACCTTTCCCTAGCCCCCCCTGCGACACGGCTGGGGGCAAGGGAAGCGGAGTGGGCTGGGGCCGCGTTGCTCCGCTTCCCGCTGCCGGTGAATGCGGGGGACGATCCTTTCCCCAACCTCCCCGCACTCACCTGCGTATGCCTAAGGACGGCCTTGTCTTCCTGAGTGATGCTCTCCGCGGGGAATAAGAGGAGCCTTGTCGCCTTTCAGGAGCCCAAGCGCTCGTAGAAGCGAAGGGCCTGAGGAGATCCTGTAGGAGAGCTGGACTCGGCGGTAGTGTTTGTTATCCGTGGGACTCTCAGCTGTAAGCTGCTTCCCTCAACATTGCTGTCTGCAGTAGCTGTGGGCTTCCTACATCACTGCTCATGCGATCTCGTGCCTTGCTGTACAGCTAACACTGTCTTGCTTTCGCCTCTGAACATTGGAGGGTTTTTTCATTCTCTCTCTCTTGTTTGTAGCTGAGGGAGTACAAAGTTGTTGGGCGATGCCTTCCTACTCCTAAATGTCCAACACCACCCCTGTATCGGATGCGTATCTTTGCTCCTAATCATGTTGTTGCCAAGTCTCGTTTCTGGTACTTTGTGTCTCAGCTGAAGAAGATGAAGAAGTCTTCTGGAGAAATTGTGTACTGTGGACAGGTATGGTCTTAAAAAGGAAAAAAAAAAAAAACCCAAGTAGTCTTGGAAATTTCTGGGATTTTAGATGTTTTTATATATTGGAATGGAATTATTTATAAAAGAGCTCATCATGTCACTGACAGTGAAATTAAACTTTTCACCGGTCACATTTTGTGTACCTGAAAATCAAACTTCTACTTTCCACAATGATTAGGAACCATGAATAATTTAAAAGTAAATGCATTAGATCAGCCTTACAAAATCATGACAGATAATCCTTAGACATAATCTAGGCTACTGCTGGTCTCTACCTCACCTCCAAAAAATACAGTAATGGAGAACTAATATTTTATTTTCTACTTGCTCTAAGTTCTGTTTTCAAAACTAGTTTAATTTTTAAGTAGTCAACATCATAATTTTAAAACAGTTCCCTAGTTTACTTTGGTATATGTCACTTGAGATTAATCTAAACCTTCTAATTCTAATAAGTTTTGTAATTCTATACCATCCCTGTTGCAAAGTCCATGATATTAAAATGAAATTTTCCTTTGGTAAAACATATTTTTGCCATTGGCACACTCACTCTTACCTCCTCTTCCCTCAATTGGAATTTTAAAAAGTGACTGAAACAATTAGATTTAACCTGATTTTTTTAAAATATAAAATCTAAGTTTTGGGGCTAACCTGATAATTGAGGCATAGTTTTCAAAAGTGACTAGGGAGCACAAGTCCTGCTGAAAGTAACAGGAACTTGTACTCCTAAATCACTCTGTGTTTCTGAAAAATCTGTCCTTATCCCTTTGGAAAGCTGCTTACTTACCTGGGTAGAAAAATCTACTCACCTACCCTTTACCATGATTGATGACCAAAAAAAAAATGATTGGGGGGGGGGGGGGGGGTATGAAGACAAAAAACTCCCAAGATGATAGAATTCTGCAATATGCTTCAACTAGAAGTTTTAGGTGGTATTCTCCCAAACTGTTGTGTATTGAATAATAAAACAGTGCATCAGTGAGGTAGTTTTATCTCTGGTTCTTTCTTCACTTTTATAACCTCAGGTATTTGAAAAGTCCCCTTTGCGGGTGAAAAACTTTGGTATCTGGCTACGCTATGATTCTCGTAGTGGAACCCACAACATGTACAGGGAATACAGGGACTTGACAACTGCTGGTGCTGTTACACAGTGCTGTAAGTAATTATTTGTTGGAACAAAGAATAATCTTTTAGCAGTGGTATGTGTAAGACCTCATGCAGCATTTGAGAAATTGAAATAGAGATATATAGGGAAACCTTGGTGAAGGTGGTGACTGCATTCAAATAACAGTACAACTAGATTCTTTGAAAAGCAAATTAAAATGGTTGAAGCTGTTTGAACAACTGACTAGCAGTGATTGCTGGAGACTTTCCTCCTACCCAGTATTTCTTATTCCCTTAAAGATCTTTTGAACATACCCTTCTGAAACTGTTTATGCTTAGTTTCTGCCAATTTTTTTTAAATTTTAATAAAATTAAAGAAGCTGTTTTGGTTATACAGTTGTGTAAAGTTCTAGTTTGGTGCTCTTCCAGTTCAGGTTATTTCTTGCATCATACTTGAGTGCTCAAAAATTTTTAAAAATAAAAACTATTGGTTCCTCAGAAACTGATACTTTTGGAAGAATCACTAAGGCTCACCCTTCTTTTCTGCACAACACTTAATAGTATTTTGGACTTGATGACTTTTTAATGTTCTTGTTGAAATCTTACAAGCACCAAAGTGAGGAAATTCTGATATATTTCATTTGGCCATATGGAGCATATTAAGACTTTATCATCCATGCCATGTGGAAGATACCTTTGCTTTGTAACAGAGTGAATTTTTGTGGGAACTGAATTGCCTGAAATCTTTTGTATAGAAGATAATTGGTGTGTTGGCCAAAAAGACCTCATAGCCACTGTTTACAAAGGGTCACAAGTAGACCTTAATATCTGATAGACTAATGATCTATTATTGTGTTGAGATATCTGGGGCTACCTTTTAATTCAGATTCCATGTGCAGTTACTATAATGGGTGATATTTTTTTCATTCTAAATATAACAATACTAGTGCATTTTAATTTGTTTAAAACACTTTGCACACAAAAACCCAAAGAATATTATTTTTAGTAATAGTGTTCTTGTCATGTGTGCAAATATCATATGTACCTTGTCGCCTTTCAAGAGCTGACGTGCTTTTGAAAGTGAAACTGAAGGTCCAACATAAAACTTTCTGCATATTCTCTATCTGTTAAATTAACTCATTTTATCAAATTAAGTTTTAAACACAGCAGTTTACTATTCTGTGTGTAATTTTGATATCTAATCTGGTTCAAGCAATATAGTTGAGAGCTTGCTCAGAATTCCTTGAATGCACATCTTACATCTGAGTTGTAAACTCCTGAAAGCTGAGGATTTATATGGAAATGTGTGTTTTGCCTTCGAGAGCATTGTAGTAGGCACAATAATATTGTGCGATAGCAATATCTTTTGAAGCTGATAATTAGCACTTGAGATCCTGATATCCACAGAATTACTTAACAAAAAGGTAAAACTGTGCTTAATGTTTTGTATGTGGTTCATACATGATGAGCACCAAAATTTGGAGCCCTTGCTTTGAGAGCTATAAAGATGGCCTCGGATTTCTTTGAGAATCTGTTTCAAATGTGAACCTTTAGGTCTATCAGTCCCTGGCCTATTTCTTGTATGTATTGAGTACTTTGAACAATGCTAAAGTTGGTGATTTTTTTTTTTTTTTTAAAAAGCTAGAAATGTAGGGTTGTTCTACTTAAAGTATAACTCAGCCATTTGAAAGTATGGAAATAGTTATTGTACCCAACTTACATCTTCCAGTATTACATAATTTTAAGTTAGCTCCTGATTCACTAACTTCTTGCCCAAAAAATGTGGACTACACATGCGGAATTGTACCTTTTTTGAAGAATTTTGGTGTATGGGGGAGGTGTCAGCACCTCTGACTTATAATGAAAAGCTTCAGTAGAGACTGTTGCTCCTCTGTTAATAATCCTCCTGACTAGAATAACTGTAGGGAAAGTATAGGAAAAAAAATGTATTACCAAGCTGCAGTTTCAATTATAGTATGCAAGTCAGCTGTTAAATATATTATGCAAGAATAGTGAATTTTATAAGGACCTCTGTTTAAGAAAACATGCTACATGTAAGCAATTGCAAACTGCACAGGGAGATGAAAAAATAAAAAAAAATTGTGAATTGTGTTTAAACTAAATGAGAGAATGTTAACATCACTCTGATGTTACAGACCGTGATATGGGTGCCCGCCATCGTGCCCGTGCTCACTCTATTCAGATCATGAAGGTTGAGGAGATTGCTGCTAGCAAGTGCCGTAGACCTGCAGTCAAGCAATTCCATGTAAGTGAAACAAAGTAAAACAGTGGTTGGTGGTGCTCATTGTAACACACAAGATGGGACAAAATCTCTCTTACCTAGAAGTTTGCATTAAGTTTACAGGATGTACTATGCTGATTAAAACTGCAGAGTGTTGCATTGCAGTCCAACAATTATTTTATATAGCAGAAATGTATTGAGTCAAACTTGAATGTATGCTGTTGTAACTTGGAATCATGGGCCCTTTAGTGCTAGAACTAGTTGAGTGAAACTACTGATCAAAATCGGTTTGATTTTTCAGTACTTACGTGCTTTGAGTGAGTGAGCTGTCTTAAATACAAAAAGTACATCTAGTCTTACAGCTACGCTGAAACAAATCTATTGAAATAAGCCTATCTTAACTCGCAGAAAAGGCAGCTCTGTATAGAAAGGTGTTAGTAGTTATGTCTTTTATATTTGTAATACCCAGGACCTCATTGTCTGAGGTTCTGTAAAAACACAGAATAAAGACATTCCCTTCCCCAAAGAGCTTAGAAACAGGAACCTTCAGTTGTTTCTAGCTTCTAGTAACCCTGATTCATGGAAATGCTTGTTGCTCTGATCTCTAATGCAGATTAGATATGAAGGTCAGAAGTTGAATTTTCTAATTCACTTATTGTGACTTATTTTCCATAGTGTGTGTGTGACTTGAGATTATTGCAAGATCGATATAAATGAAAACTAACACTTTCTCCCTTACAGGATTCGAAAATCAAGTTCCCTCTGCCACACAGAGTTCTGCGTCGTCAGCACAAACCACGTTTCACCACCAAGAGACCAAATACATTCTTCTAAATGCAAGAACATTCGGTTTGCTCTGTGTTACAATAAAATTCTTATTGGAAAGCTCTTTGACTCTTTAATTTGCAAGACCTAGTTTTGAAGGAAATGCTGCTGAGAACACTTACTACTGCATGGACAGCCATGGGAGGGAAGAAGTTTAAACTCCAACTGAGAGGCTTGTTGCTGTAGTTCTATAACAGTCTTGCATCTTAATTTTTCATAATGTGAAAGCTGCATAAGTATGAATATAGAGGCATGTATAGTTCATAGTTACGGTTGCTTTGAGCTTTTCAGTTTAAGGGATTTTAACCCTGCTTTGTTGTGCACGTAGTTAATGACTATTAGGCTTTGTATACACTGCCACTTTACAGCGCTGCAACTTTCTTGCTCGGGGTGTGAAGAAACAACCCCCCTGAGCGCTGCAAGTTTCAGTGCTGTAAAGTGGCAGTGTAGACAGTGCACTAGCACTGGGAGCGCCCCTTGCTAGTGCCGCGGCTACACAGCCATGTTGCTAGTGAAGACATGCCCTTAATCTCAACATTTATTGTGCACATCAATGAAAACTTAATGTCAAAATTTATAATATTTTTCAACAGACCCTCATCCCTGGAGTTAACAGCCTTGCCTACTGATGGTTGCTTGCATATTGAACCTTTCCAATGTTCCATTTCATTTGTTCTAAAATATACCTACACTTTCAATATTTAAAATATAATCGGCAACTAAATTCAGCCACCCACATCTGCTTTTCACCATTTATATAATCAAAATTTATTCCCACCCCATAAACCCATTCTACCGTAGTTAAGAAATCCTACATTCCTCCTGTCTCTTCCTTCAACTGTCTCCTGTGGGGAGAAAAGTCTTCCACTATGTCTAGAATGTCCACAAATATGGACCAAGTGGGGAAGAAAGAATTAAGAGTTGAGAGTCCCTCAAAGAGAACACCTTACAACTTTCTGTTGTAAAGATAAAGCACTAGTGCCTGTATTGAATCCATATACAAAAGGAAAGGGATGGTCTCATGACCTAGACCAAACTACTTGGACCTTTAAAGATAAAAAGCTTGCACTTTTAATGTCAGCAAGAAAACACCAGACAGCTGAGACAGCATTGGTGTTACAGGGTGCTGAATTCTGGACTACAATACCCGAATGGACTAGAGCACAGTAAACTAATGCATAAGTGACAAAGGTCACGCACAAAGGGGGAAAAAAGCTGCTACTTGCAGCCCAGGCTTTAAAAAGATGCTCAGTGACTAGTCTGATTTACAATTAGTGCCTTTCTTCTAACTGATGCTGTTTTACTGCTACTCGTTCTGGGTGCTTTCTCTGCATACTCATACATCCGGTTTTATCTGGATTAAACCTGTGCTCAATCTCATTTGTGCTGGGACATATGGTCTAATATTTAAGGATTAAAGTGTAAGATAGAAAACTATTATCTTTATGGAAAGTTTGTTTTGAAAGAAAATGGAACCTGGTAATTGACCAATTGGAGTTATCAACAATTGGGTCACAGTTGTTTATAAACTTCAATCTCAAGATGGGATATGCTACTGCAGCATCCTGGATCATGGTAACTACTTTGCATTATGTACTTTAAGTATGACACAAATCCCCTTTCATGCTAAGCAGAAGCTCAAACTGGGAAATGTTAACTATGAAAATTGTGAACATCCTACATTAAACCGACTCACTGAAAATAACAGTATGTCATTCTGCCCTGCTATTACGAGTAAACTATACCACATCAGCTAGAATTAGGCCTGGTCTACACTACGGGATTAATTCGGATTTAGCAGCGTTAATCCGAATTAACCCTTCACCCGTCCACACTACAGAGCCAGTTAATTCGAATTAAAGGGCCCTTTAAATCGATTTCTGTACTCCACCTCGACAAACGGAGTAACGTCAAAATCGATTTTGTTAATCCGAATTAGGGTTAGTGTGGCCACAAATCGATGGTATTGGCCTCCGGGAGCTATCCCACAGTGCACCACTGACCGCTCTGGACAGCAATCTGAACTCGCATGCATTGGCCAGGTAGACAGGAAAAGACCCAGGAAAATTTGAATTTCATTTCCTGTTTCCTGTTTGCTCAGCGTGGAGAGCACAGGTGACCACAGATACTACAGATACCTCAGCTCATCAGCACAGGTAACCATGCAGGCTGATAATCGAAAAAGAGCACCAGCATGGACCACACGGGAGGTACTGGATCTGATCGCTGTATGGGGTGAGGATTCAGTGCTAGCAGAACTTCGTTCAAAGAGACGAAATGCCAAAACTTTTGAAAAAATCTCCAAGGGCATGATGGAGAGAGGCCACAATAGGGACTCAGATCAGTGCCGCGTGAAAGTGAAGGAGCTCAGACAAGCCTATCAAAAAACAAAGGAGGCAAACGGTTGCTCCGGGTCAGAGCCACGGACATGCCGCTTCTACGCAGAGCTGAATGCAATTCTAGGGGGGGCCGCCACCACTACCCCACCTGTGATCGTGCAAACCGGGTCTGGGATAGTCTCTACACCTGAGGATTCTGCGGATGGGGAAGAGGAGGAGGAGGAGGAGGAGGATCTTGCAGAGAGCACCCAGCACTCCGTTCTCCCCAACAGCCAGGAGCTTTTTCTCAGCCTGACTGAAGTACCCTCCCAAGCCTCCCAAGCCAGTAGCCAAGACCATGACCCCATGGAAGGGACCTCAGGTGAGTTTACCTTTTAAAATATAAAACATGGTTTAAAAGCAAGGTTTTTTAATGATTATTTTGCCCTGAGGACTTGGGATGCATTCGCAGCCAGTACAGCTACTGGAAAAGTCTGTTAACGTGTCTGGGGATGGAGCGGAAATCCTCCAGGGACATCTCCATGAAGCTCTCCTGGAGGTACTCCAAAAGCCTTGCCACAAGGTTTCTGGGCAGTGCCGCTTTATTCCGTCCTCCATGGTAGGACACTTGTCCACGCCATGCTTGCAGCAAGTACTCTGGTATCATTGCCTGACAAAGCCTGGCAGCGTATGGTCCCGGTGTTTGCTGGCATTCAAGCAACATCCGTTCTTTATCTCGCTGTGTAATCCTCAGGAGAGTGATATCGCTCATGGTAACCTGCTTGAAATACGGGAACTTAATTAAGGGGACAGAGGTGGCCGTTCCTACTGGGCTGTTTGCCTGTGGCTGATAAGAAATCCTTCCCTGCAGTTAGCCAAGCGCAGGGGCGGGGGGGGGAAATTGGCCCAGAGCTTTTCACGTTTGGCTAGCAGGGATCTTCCCTGATACCAGCTGTGGGGGGAAGGGTAAAGCGATCATTCCAGGGAATTCATGGCAGGAGTGGGGGGCGGATGGGTTAGTTTGGTTTCAGCAGGGATTTTCCCTGTTA
>NW_020664419.1:55968196-55969057 GCF_002925995.2 Terrapene triunguis | reverse complement strand
GGGGTACATTGAGCATTCCAGGGAATTCATGGCGGGAGGGGGGGCGGGGGGGTTAGTTTGTTTTCTGCTGCTGAAGGTTAACAGGAAAACCTCAGCAGTCAACAGGCTTTGATTGGTATGTTGGAAAGGAGGGCGCAGAAGCCGAAAGACAATGGCTTACCATGGCTGCCTGCAAGCTGAATTCTGTTGCCCGGACCTGCGTCTGTGATCTCTAACACCAAAGCCACAGGCACTCAATATTAAGATGGAAAATGCGACCTTGTACTGAAATCACATGTGCTATGTAATGTGAATAGTGTTCACCATGAAAGAGTACAAGCATTGTTCTGTAAAATGTATCATTTTAAAAACTTCTCTACTTTTTTTCAACCCTCCCTCTAGCAGCTGCAAATGTTTCAAGCCTCCCTCCTGCGTCCAGAAGGCTATCTCAGATAAGGCGTCGTAGAAAGATGACGCGAGACGACATGTTCAAAGAAATAATGAAATCCACCCACAATCAAAGAGCTCATTTGAATGAGTGGAAGGACACTGTATCTAAATTTAGGAAAGATGCCAGTGACCGTGAGGTCTTGAGGGATGCTCGAGATGAGAGGTGGCAGGCTGCAACGCTGGGGCTGCTGCGTGAGCAAACGGACATGCTCCGGCGTCTGGTGGAGCTTCAGGAACGGCAGCAGGATGACAGACTGCCGCTGCAGCCGCTGTATAACCTACCTCCCCCCTCACCATGTTCCATATCCTCCTCACCCAGACGTGTAAGAACGCGGGGGGGGAGGCTCCGTGCACCCTTTCACTCCACCCCAGGGGAGAGCCCAATCAAAAGGCTGTCATTATATTGAATTTGATCAGTGGCCTTAGACTTCC
>NW_020664419.1:55966223-55968186 GCF_002925995.2 Terrapene triunguis | reverse complement strand
TAATCACTTAATAAAGAATACATGATTTTTAAACGATAGTGACTTTATTACCTTTGAAAGAAAGCTGGGGGGGAGGGTGGGTTGCTTACAGAGAATGAATGAGAATGAAGGGGGCTGGTTTTCATGAAAGGAGAAACAAACAGAAATTTCACACTGTAGCCTGGCCAGTCATGAAACTGGTTTTCAGAGCTTCTCTGATGCACACTGCTTCCTGGTGTGTTCTTCTAATCGCCCTGGTGTCTGGCTGCGCGTAATCAGCAGCCAGGCGATTTGCCTCAGCCTCCCACCCGGCCATAAAGGTCTCCCCCTTACTTTCACAGAGATTGTGGAGCACACAGCAAGCAGAAATAACAATGGGGAGATTTCTTTGGCTGAGGTCAGAGCGAGTTAGTAGCGATCTCCAGCGCGCTTTTAAACGGCCAAATGCACATTCTACCACCATTCTGCACTTGCTCAGCCTGTAGTTAAACAGCTCCTGACTCCTGTCCAGGCTGCCTGTGTATGGCTTCATGAGCCATGGCATTAAGGGGTAGGCTGGGTCCCCAAGGATAACGATAGGCATTTCAACATCCCCAACGGTTATTTTCTGGTCCGGGAAGTAGGTCCCTTGCTGCAGCCGTTTAAACAGATTAGTGTTCCTGAAGACGCGTGCATCATGAACCCTTCCCGGCCACCCCACGTTGATGTCGGTGAAACGTCCCTTGTGATCCACCAGTGCTTGCAGCACCATTGAAAAGTACCCCTTGCGGTTTACGTACTGGGTACCCTGGTGCTCCGGTGCCAAGATAGGGATGTGGGTTCCATCTATCGCCCCACCACAGTTAGGGAATCCCATTGCAGCAAAGCCATCCACTATGACCTGCACATCCCCCAGAGTCACTAGCTTGTGTAGCAGCACCTCAGTGATTGCTTTGGCTACTTGTATCACAGCAGCCCCCACAGTAGATTTGCCCACTCCAAATTGATTCCCCACTGACCGGTAGCTGTCTGGCGTTGCAAGCTTCCACAGGGCTATTGCCACTCGCTTCTCAACTGTGAGGGCTGCTCTCATCCTGGTATTCTGGCGCTTCAGGGCAGGGGAAAGCAAGTCACAAAGTTCCATGAAAGTGCCCTTACGCATGCGAAAGTTCCGCAGCCACTGGGAATCGTCCCACACCTGCAACACTATGCGGTCCCACCAGTCTGTGCTTGTTTCCCGGGCCCAGAATTGGCGTTCCATGCCTATAACCTGCCCCATTAACAGCATGATCTCCAAAGCACCGGGTCCCGCGGTTCGATAGAATTCCATGTCCATGTCCTCATCACTCTCGTCGCCGCGCTGCTGTAGCCTGCTCCTCTCTGCCTGGTTTTCAAGGTTCTTGTTCAGCATAAACTGTACGATAAGGCGCGAGGTATTTACAATGTTCATGACTGCTGTCTTGAGCTGAGCGGGCTCCATGCTTGCCGTGGTATGGAGTCTGCTGCGTTCAGCCAGAAAAAAAGGCGCGAAATGGTTGTCTGCCGTCCGTTGCTTTCATGCAGGGAGGGGGGGAGGGAGGGAGGGGTGAGGCTGTACCCAGAACCACCTGCGACAATGTTTTGGTCCCATCAGGCACTGGGATCTCAACCCAGAATTCCAATGGGCGGGGGAGACTGCGGGAACTATGGGATAGCTATGGGATAGCTACCCACAGTGCAACGCTCCAGAAATCGACGCTAGCCCCAGTACATGGACGCACACCACCGAATTAACGTGCTTAGTGTGGCCACATACAATCGAATTAATACAACCTGTTTACCAAATTCGAATTAGCTAAATTCGGATTAATCGCGTAGTGTAGACGTACCCTTAGTCACTATATCATAAAAAAAGAGGCCTGAATACAGCTCCTAATCAAGCTACATTGGCCTGGACACTACAAACATGTTAGTATAACTGTTGCTATGGGATGTGGAAAATCTACACCCCTGAGTAATGCATTTA